>NC_058134.1:223109468-223212999 GCF_016433145.1 Gracilinanus agilis | reverse complement strand
ACACACACACACACACACACACACACACACACACACACACACACACACACACACNTACACACACACACACACACACACACACACACACACACACACACACACACACACACACGGAGCCAGCCGTGAATGAATATAGCAAAGCACCTCTGATAACCAACAATTAGACCAAGATTTATTAAGTGTCTGCTATAAAGATCAAAAAGGCAAGCTTTCCCTGGCCTCAAGGAGTCTACATTATCCTAACTAGAGTGAATGGATAAATCAAAATCAATATAAGATATTTTGAAGAAGAAAACAGCACTAACAATTAAGGGGATCAAAGAAGGCGTCGCATAACAGATGACTCGAGATGAACCTTGGAATAAGTGACAATTTAAGAGGTGAAAGTGAGGAGGGAGTATTCTCCAGATAGGGGGAAGACTGGGCAAAGTTATGAGATGGAAAACTGAATTCTAAGAACAACATATAGTAGTTTGTTTAGACATACAGTAGAAGGAAGGAAGAAAACAAGCATTTTGGGCAGAGCAAATAATATATAATTAAAAAATTAAACATCTATCTTGTGCCTGGTGATGTGCTAACAACTTTACAAATATCTCATTTCATCTTCATGAAAACCCTAGGAGGTAGGTGGTGTTATTATCCCCATTTTACAGATGAAGAAGCTGAGGTAGACAGATTTTAAGAGACTTGTCCAGCATCACACAGCTAGTAAGTGAGTATCTAAGTAAGGCTGGATTTAAACTTATGTCTCTCCGACTCAATGATAGCATCAGAGTTAGGAAGAGATCTTCTGGATTATTAGTCCAATCTCTCATCTGGAAGGGCAACTAGGTAGTGAAGTAGATAGATAGCCAGGACTTGAGACGTGAAGACTCATTTTCTTGAGTTCAAATCTGGCCTCAGACACTCACTTAGCTGTGTGGTCCTGGGCAAGTTAACTCTTAACACTGTTTGCCTCAGTTTCCTTATCTGTCGAATGAGCTGGAGGAAGAAGTAGCAAACCACTCCAGTATCTCTGCTAAGAAAACCCCAAATAGGGTCATAAAGAGTTGAATACAACTGAACAACAACAATTTTCTCACTCTGCACCCAGGACTCTCTCTGCTGGGTCACTTTGCCATTGAAAAGGAAGTAATATGAAATAAATCTGGAAAATAGGCTGGAATCAGGTTGTGAAAGGCTTTTAATTCTAGGCCGAAGAGTTTCTCTTTGATCCTGTACTAGTTTCCCATCTCCTCATCTTCCATTCTATCTCTATTTCTACTACTCTCAATCGTGTCGTAAAGGATGAATGATTTAGAGCTGGTTGGACCTTCAAGGCTATTGAGTTTCCAATCTCATCATTTTAATGAGGATGGAGTGCCAGGGAATTTCAAAGTCCCTTGCATGCCTGAGGTTCCCCAGTTTCATTGATTGGTTGGTGAGTTGTTGTTCTTCATAGTTAAAGAGGACCAAAATGACATCACCATATTGGGGTCAATGTGTCCATCTGTGACTGATCAGATCAGTACAAGCTCAGAAGGCTCTACCCCAGGTTGGGCACAAATAACCTATGTGAACGTTGAGGGCAGAGATGTCTCTAAATTTGCACACCTCACATTTCTTTTGAGCTACTACAATTTTGCTTTGCTTATAGAGCATGGCGCCATCTTTGATGTGAGCATGCCATGCAGGACAGTCCTGTGCAAAGGTCTCCCACGTCTCATAATTGATACTAAAGTTCTTCAGAGAGACCTTGAGTGTCCTTGTATTGCTTCTTCTGACTTCAGTGTCAGCACTTGCCTTGTGCGACTTCTCCGTATTACAGTTTTTTGGCAAATGTATGTTTGGCATTCAAACAACATGGCCAGGCTATTGGAGTTATACTCTCTGAAATAGTCTTACTGCTTGGCATTCAGCTCCAAGAAGGACCTCAGTGTCTTCCTGAGATAATCCAAATGGAAGTTATTGTTTCCTGGCATGATGCTGGTAGACTGTCTGGGTTTCACAGACATACAACAATGAGGTCAGCACGACGGCTCTCTGGACCTTCAGATGGGTAGGAAGCCCCGAACCTCTTCTCTCCCACACTTTCCTTCAGAGCCTCCTAGATGCTAAGCTTCCTCTGGGAATTCACGTATCAATCTTATCATCCACATGAACGTCCCTGGAAAGTCTACTGCCAAGGTAAGAGAACTCACCTGCAGCATTCAAAGCTTCTCCATTTACTATAACTAGTGGTTCTGCATATGGATGATGCTGTGCTGGCTGGTGGAGAACCTCTGTTTTCTTCCTGTCAACTGTCAGGCCCAGATTAGCACAACTGGCAGAGAACTGATCCATGTTCTGTTGCATCTCAGTCTTGGAGGCTGCATTGAGTGCATAATCATGTGGGAACAGAAAGTCACTCACCAACCAGTTCCACAGGAAGTCCCATGGCAGTCGTGGTCCAGTGAAACCCAGGTCCTATGATCCCTTGGGCAAATTGCTTAATTTCCTCAGGACTCAAGTTTCCTTATCTACAAAATAAAAATTGTACCTTTACCGCATCCTTCCTCAAAAGTCTGTCAAGATAAAAACATTTCATAATCCATGCAGCCAGGCCCAGAAACAGGAGGTCCTGGGTTCAAATCTGACCTCAGACACTTCCCAGCTATGTGACCCTGGGCAGGTCACTTGCCCCCCATTGCCTACCCTTACCACTCTTCTGCCTTGGAACTAATACACAGTATTGATTCCAAGGCAGAAGGTAAAGTTTTTTTAAAAAAAAGCTAACCCCCCAAAACATCAACAACATAATCCATGCAGTGCCATTTACAACTAATATAAATGTCATCCAGTCAATTTATTATCAGCATCTCACATAGTGTGTTGCCTCCTTAAGGAAAAAAAACTAGTGCATAGTTCAGTGCCTGGAACAAAGAGGGTGCTTCATAAATGCCCATTGATTGATTGATTGCTAATCCCAAGTCCACTATCTTGACACTGCAGAATCGTGTGGTTTGGATACCTTCCCATCAAGCTTCTACTTCCTAACCCTCTGCAGCATCGTCCCTATTTATTTTCTCATTGATTTTGTAGCTGCATAAAGTTTAACTTTTTTTTTAAGCAGAAGGAAAAGAAAACTAGAGATCTGAAAGGAAAGCTTTTTCCTCCCTCTCATATTTTTCTCCTAGTCACCTCCCAGAATTTTTTGTTTGAATAATAATAGCAGTTATATAGTACTTTAAGATATGCAAAGGGGGCAGCTGAGTGGCTCAGTGGATTGAGAGCGAGACCTAGAGAAGGGAGGTCCTGGGTTCAAATCTTCACCCATCACTGTTCTATATGATACTGTCTGCTATGTCCTTTTAGGCAAGCAGATGTCATACTAATTGTTTTTTATGAGTACTGCTCCAAGCAACAGATTCCCTGACTACTTTGTGAATCACATACTTCTAGAAGCCTGGGTTTAGGTTTTGCATTTTCCAGAATAACCATTTTTAAGAGGATGATGGGATACTTCAAGGGAGGGAGCAAAATATGGGAGAATAGCCACACAAAGGCACTATCAGTGGTGAGAAAAGAAGTTGAGAGTTTGAGAAGGAAAGCTGGTAGTTTTGAGAGGGATAATTGTGGTGTGGAGAGGGAAAGCTGGAGCCTGAGGATAAGAAGATGGAGAAGGTGGAGCTGAGCTGGTCCTGCTGTTTGGAGCCCCAGAGACGCTGCCCTGAGACTTGGAGGAAGACGACTGAGCAGACTGTTTGTCAGTGCCACACTTCAGTGCCTTCAGACCTTGCTGAGAGTTTGGATGATGTGTCCTTTTCTTGAACGGTCGGGGCATCTGGCTATTTCATGGAACTGTAACTCACTGGTTGTCTTCTGGGGATTGGCGTGGGGAAGCAGACAATCTTCTGGGTCCAGACACGCTCTTAATTCATTTCCTTTGTGATTAACCTTGTTTCATGTTTCGATTAAACATCTCACTGGTAACTGGATAAAGCACTAGACTTAGAATCAGGAAGACCCAAGTTTGAATTCTGCCTCAAGGCTCTTACAATCACTGGAATTCTGAACAAGTTACTTCAACTCCCTCCTCCTCCTCAGTTTCCTTATCTAGAAAATGGGAATAATAATTAATATCCCCCAAATCACAGAATTGTGATGAGGATGAAATGAGATAAAATATGTGAAGGGCCCTGAAAACTGTAAAACATTCTATACATGTTAGCTACTATTATTTGTGTGTTTTCAAAATGTCTACCCTTGGGGAGGGGCTCATATAAATTGCACATTTGAATAAATAATTACCCAGAAATAGCACCCTAAATCCTAGAAGTAGTAAATGGTTCCAGAGTTGTAATAGAACATTTTATATAAAACAACCTGCATGGCTGGACAGTATGGTGGTCCAATGGCCAAAATGTCTTCATTGAGTTAGATAATGCCTTGTATATATACCTTGTTCCAATTTTACTGTTCATAGTGGCATTAAGACTCCTAGAATCTCTCCTTCCCCCTCACCCCCTTTGGACAATATCTATCTCACAATCTCTGCTTTACTCTTCGTTCCTTATTCCAAATGTGGAAGTGTCAGCATTTTGGAAGCCCCAAAAAGCCAAAGACAGCACTAATGAGAAGAATTTGCTTATCAGCTGATCCAGGAGCAGAAACAGCTCTGGTTCAGGAGCTCAGGAGAATTGGTTTTAGTCCTGGGGCTGCCACCAGAACCAGGTTCATTTGGATAGTGATATCCTGCCATTAGGTGGTAGGGAATTTCATTGCCAGCTGCTGCCACCTGACCTGGCTAAGGCAGAGCTTGTTCAAACAGGGTCATTGGTGCTGGTTTGCCCTATGTGAAGGAGTCCAAAAACCAGACTGGAAGGGGAAGGAAAACACAGATGGAAATACCAAGTCTGAGGAGAACACCAAGTCATTAGAATTGAGAATGGGGCTGTTGGGAGTGCCAGAGACGGGGTGGAAGAATCAGGTAAGGCAGTCAGAAGTGGGCCAAGAAGAATCCAGATGCCAAGGAGGGGTGGAAGCCTGAATACCACAGCTAGAAGGGACCATAAAGGCCACCTCATCTAAGTCTTTCATTTCATAGAGGAGGTAACTGAGCCCTAAAGAGAGAATGAATGACTTAGGATCATAGGTCTAGTGCTGAAAGGGACCATCGGGACCATCAGGACCATCAAGTCCAATCCCTTCAGTTTACAGAGAGGGAAACTGAGGCCCTTGGAGGAGAAATGACTGGCCTGAGATCACAAGAAGTAAATGTTGAGCACGGCTTCAAACTCAAATCTGGTTGACTCTAAGTTCATAAACACTTCAGTTGCAAGAGCTTGGGGGTAATCCCAAGGAAGTTTCCTCAACTGTAAAATGAGCAGTCTGGATTTAATGAACATTAAGCTCCCCTCCAGGTCCAGATGTAGCAACAATTTTGCCTTTGGTAGAATTGCACACCCACTAAAAGAGATTTTTAAAAAACCATTCTAACACAAATCTGGGCAGTGTCCATTCAAGAGGTTGTTTTTTTCTCTCCCCTCTTTTTGAGATATTTTTATTTATCTTCTCTATTTTCCCTTTCTCCCCTCTAAAGCCTCTTTTTCATATCTTTTAGGAATTCTACTATTTTCAATTTTGCCTAAATAAATCAGAGAATTGGAAAAAATTATTATATTAGATTTTAAAATTAGATTAAAAAACTAACTCAATACATCTCAAAAAATTAATAAAAAATAAGATAACACATGAACTTTGGGAGTGTTGGCTACAATAAATCTCTTTTCTGGTGCCTGGAATTTTCTATTTAAGTTGTACACACACACACATACACACATACACATGCCTACACACACACACACACACACACACACACAATCTGTGGGAGTGTTTGCCAGCAGCCTGCAGCATGGTGGCAGAAATGACCCACAAAAGAATTGGTGTCAGAGAGATCTTGAGGAAATGTGCAGTCAGCCAAGAAGGTAGTCAGGACATGTAGGACATGGGGCAAAAGGGAAGGATGGACAGCTATGGGGGGGCTCTGAGGATATCCCTAAATGCCAGAAAGGCCTCTAATACATTGAATGAATACTCTGTGGAGTCTCAGATGAAGAATAAAAACAAGACAAGGACTGAACAGGACAAGAACTGAACTAAGACCTGGGATGGAATGTCCATGTCAATGGAACTCAGGCCCTTTGAAATATTGAAATAATTCATCCAATTTGCTGTGTATTACCCCATGGCAATAGAGTCATCAAGATCTCTTTCCAGTTCCACAAAGAGGCAGCTTGGTAGATCAGTGGATAGAATGCTGGGCCAGGAATCAGGAAGACTTGAATCCAAATCCAGCCTTGGAGACATACTAGTTGTGTGACCTTAGGCAAGTCACTTAACCTCTACTTGCCTTTGTTCCCTCAGATGTAAAATGAGGAATAATAATAACAATTTCTATCCCTCAGGGTTGTTGTGGAAGATCAAGATCTTCTTAAAAGCTCTTTGACAACTTTAAGGTACTATATAAAAGTTAGCTATTAATGTTATGGGGACCTGGGTATTCCTCTTCCACCTTCTCCCTCCCCTTGCTCCCCAATTCCAATGTGTGTATCTGGGTGCCAATAGCCTTTAATTACCATAGACTCACTGAAGTGTCCTTTGGGTTGGTCGTTTTTCGGTCATGATTCCATTTGGGGTTTTCTTGGAAAAGAAAATGGTTGGCCATTTCCTTCTCTGACTCATTTGACAGATGAGGAAACTGAGGCAAACAGAGTTAAGTGACTTGCCCAGGGTCATACACCAGTAAGTGATATGCGCATGTGTGTGTATATTTTGTTGTTACTCAGTTGTTTCAGTCATGTCCAATTCTTTATGATCCCATTTGGGGTTTTCTTGGCAAAATACTGGAATGGTTTGCCACTTCCTTCTCTGACTCATTTGACAGATGAAGAAACTGAGGCAAGCAGTTACGTGACTTGTCCAGGGTCGCACAGCTAGTAAGTGTCTGAGGTCAGACTTGAATTCAGGTCTTCCTGACTCTAGACCCAACACTGGTGTCCTTTATGGATGTGAAACTGAGTCAGGGTTGAAGACTCATGAAGACCCCCTTATCCATGACAGGTTCAGGTTTCATCTTGAAAGATTTAAATTAATTTTCCAATATTCCAAGTATTATATTTTATAAAGTTTATTAATAATCACTTGAAGTAAAGGAATAAAAAGGTAATTATCTAACAAAATATAAGGCCATGTGAGTAGATTCTCCTGTCACATCACACCACCTCCACCAAACAGGATCACAGGAAGAGAGAGGTGGGGCTACACAAAATTTATAACCTGCCTATGTCAGCACGTAACGTGAGAAGGAGAGTGGGGTGCTGGGAACTGTAGTTCTGGAGTTCAGATTCCAATTACATGATCTCTTTTCTTTTTTCTTTAACCCCTACCTTCCATCTTAGAATCAATACTGGGTATTGGTTCTAAGGCAGAAGAGTGGTAAGGGCTAGGCAATGGGAATTAAGTGACTTGCCCAGGATCACACAGCTAGGTAGTGTCTGAGGCCAGATTTGAACCCAGGATCTTCCATCTCTGAGCCTGGCTCTCAACCCACTGAGAGAGAGTTATGTGGGGGCTAGATTCCTTGGCTCTTTGCCCAAGCTGATCAGATCCCAAATGGGTTTCACTCACGTCTGGCTCTAGGCTCTCCTGCCAAGTCTGAGACTGAGGCAGAGTTCTGCCTGGGACACACACTCGGATGGATCAGCCTGCTCAAACCACAATGTCTCAGTGTTCCAGATAATCATCTAAGACTAGTGCTTGGGCAAAAGGTGCCAATCTGCTTTGGTAAAGAGAGTTTCCTCACCTGGGAGTTCCTTGTAGCAAGGAAAACAGACCCTCCCCAAATGTGCATGCCCATTGTCATACCCCTGCCTCAGAAGAATATCACTTATGTGTGAGCAGTGGTGCTTAAAAATCATCTCCGAAATGAATTTTTCTGTTAAATGAATCCCCTTTCATTTTTCTCTAGGCTGCACTGCCGACAATTCCTGGTCTTTTTCTATACTAAGCCCCCCTCGGTGGTTCCTTCATCTTTCGGAGCCCCTGCCCTCTCCCCTTTTCCAATCTCTTTAATGTATTATCTTCCCCCCAGGAGAGTGGCCAGCTGTTAGAAGGCAGTGACTGACTGTCTTTCTGCTTGGTTTGTATTCCCAGCATTTAGCCCCTTGCCTGGGACACAGTAAATGCTTAATAAATACCTGTGGGCTTCTTGTTGTTGACCACGTGCCTGTAAAACAGCTAGGTGGTTCACTGGACAGACCAATGGGCTTGGAATCAAGAAGATCTGAGTTCATGGAATGACCTCCAGGAATTGATGCAGAGTGGAAGGAGCAGATCCAGGGGAACGTTGTACACAGAGACTGATACACTGTGGTACAATCTAACATAACAGACTTCTCTACTAGCAGCAATGCAATAGAGCAAGGCTGAGGGACTTATGAGAAAGAAAACTAGCCACATTCAGAGGAAGAACTGTGGGAGGAGAAACGCAGAAGAAAAACAACTGCTTGAACACATGGGCTGATGGAGATATTTTTGGGCATGCAGACACTAAATGATAAATCTAGTCCAACTATCAATGATATGGAATTAGGTCTTGATCAATGATATGTGTAAAACCAAGTGGAATTGTGTGTCAGCTAAGGGGGCCTGGGGGATTTGGGGGAGAGGGAAAGAACATGAAATATGTAACTAGGAGAAAATATTCAAAATGAAAACAAAAACAAAAACAAAAAAATTTAAAAATTAAAAAAAATTTAAAAAAGGGAAACGTTAAAAAAAAAAGAAGATCTGAGTTTGAATTTGGTCTCCAGACTAGCTATATGACCCTGGCCAAGTCACTTCATCTCTCCCTGCCTTAACTCCCTTATCTGTAAAATGGAGATAATAATAGCACCTAGGGGACAGTTAGGTGGTTCAATGGATAGAGAGCCAGACCTGGAGATTGGAGATCTTGGGTTCAAATCTGGATTCAGTCACTTCTTAGCTGTGTGACCCTTGGTAAATCACTTAACTCCAATTGCCTAGTCTTTATCACTTTTCTGCTTTGGAAGTGATATCTTGTATCGATTCTAAGACAGAAAGCAAATGTTTAAAAAATAATAATAGCAGCACCTATCATCCAGGGTTGTTATTGTGAGGTTCAAATGAAATATGTAAAGTATTTTGTAAAACATAAAGTGTTATCTTAATGCTAACTGACTATTATTGCCATAACATGGGGAATATGGCAACATTGGGCATCTAGTAAGTGCCAAAACCTTTTTTTTTTTTTTTTGGCTTAACTTACTTCCAGATCCTAGGGCAGGTATGCGGTGCAGTAGACAGATGCTAGGATTGGAGTCAGGAAGACCTGAGTTCAAATCTAACCTTAGTACCTGTGTGACTCTGGGCAAGTCACTCAACCCTGTTTGCCTCAGTTTCCTTATCTGTCAAATGAGTTAGAGAAGGAAATGGCAAAGAAAACTCCAGAATCTTTGCCAAGAAAACCCAAATGGGGTCACAGAGAGTTGGACACAACTGGAAAAACGACTGAATAACAACTTCTAAGCCCAAATTTATTTTGACAGATAACCCCATCCCACTCTGCTCCACAGAGTTATTAATACCGCGGCATGCAGAATAAATTAGGGGCCCTGGAAAAAATGTTGAGCAAGCATTTGTTATGCTTGTATGGTACTTACTAAGCTTCAGCATTCTGAAGGGCTAATCTCAGGATGCCCACCTTGGGTGAGGCATTGCAGAGAAAACATCTTTCAGGCTTTTCCTTGGCTTTGAAAATAGGCTGTATTCTGCATCCAAATGAGTCTCTGTGGGTGCAGACAGTGGCCTTGAATTTATCACTGAGAATTAGGATTTCAATGGGCCATAAGAGATGGAATGCCAGAGGATTTTAAAAATCAGAACAAAATCAGGCAGGTAAACATATTTCCCAAGCACTGAAAGGGATTGCTCACTTACAGAATGACCGAGTACTCAGCACACCATTCATTCACTCATTCATTCATTCGTTCATTCATTCATTCCACCTATATTTATCAAGTGCCCAATGAATGCAATGCTCTCAAGAAACTTTCTATTTCCTGGAAAAGATGAGAGGTATTCAAATAACTACAATGCAAATTAATACTAAAATTCACCTCCTCACCAGAAACTTGGGCTCCACCCCTAGAACCTCTCTGGGCTCTGAAAAGTGAACTTTAACCTTATGTTACTAGGATCCAGACTTCTATCTCACTTCCTGGCCATCTCCAAAAGATGCTCCCACACATGAACACCATTTCTACAGCTTTCTAGATCCCCTTTATAGGTTGTCTTCTTTTCTGGAACATCATTAATCCCTTGAGGTCAGAGGCTGTCTTGATTCCTATATCTGGTCATCAGTGCTTAGAGTGGTACCTTACTAAGTGCATACCAAAAGCTTTAAAACATCGTCTTTCCATTTCTCTAGTAATCTATCTCTTTCTATCTAATTATCTTTCTATTTTTCTTTCTTCCTTCTCTTTCCTTCCTTCTTTCCTTCCCTCCCTCCATCTCTTCTCTCTCTCTCTCTCTCTCTCTCCTGCCTTCCCTCCCTCCCTCCCTTACTTTCTGTCTTAGAACCAATTTCCAAGGCAGAAGAGAGATAAGGGCTAAGCAACTGGTGTTAAGTGACTTGCCCAGGATCATACAGCTAGGAAGTGTCTGAGATCAGATTTGAATCCAGGTCCTCCCAAATCCATGTCTGGCTTTCTATCTACTGAGCCACCTCGCTATTCCTCTATTTTTTTCAATCATCTATCTGTTGAGTCTATTTATTTTTCTATCAATTGTCCATCATCTTTCTTTTGATCATCTACTTACCGATCTATTTATCACCTATCTTTTTCCTAACAATACTCTTTCTGCCTCTCTAATCTATCAGAATGTCATAAGAGTGATATGTATGATCAAGGGCTATGAGAGATTTGGGGGAAGGCAGAAACAGTGAGGAAACAGAGAAGAAGTGGTCAGAGAGGTAGGAGGAAAAATAATAAGCATTCACAAAATGCCTGCTACATGAGAGGCAAGGCAACTAGGAGGTGCAGTGAAGAGTGCCGAGTTTGGAGACATAGAAGACCTAAGTTCAAATCCAGCCTCAGACATGTTCTAGCTGTGTGACCCTGGTCAAGTCACTTAACCCTTTCAGTCTCAGCTTGGTCATCTGTCAAAGGAGCTGGAGAAGGTAATGGCAAACCAGCCCAGTATCTTTGCCAAGAAAACCCCAAATGGCATCATGAAGAGCCAGACATGATTAAAACAGTGAAGAACAACAACATGACAGAGGTACCACATGAGTTTCTGGGAGATAAATACAAAGACTATCACACTCAATTTATCTTTACTCAATAAGAGCCTGGCGCTATGGACAACAAGGCATTTTAAGAGAAGTATGGGCAAGTTTCCAATGGTTCAGATAGATCAAGGGTGAGGACTAAAATAAGGAAGAGTTTGAGATTTGGCAACTGGAAAGTTGTTGCCAATACCAAGTGTTTCAGTCAAATGGTGAAAGAGAAGCCAGATTGTACAGATTACTGAGAATATGAGTGATAAGGAAGAAGCAAGAAGTGTCAACTACCCTTTTCTCTTATTTTCTTTAAAAAAAACCCTTACCTCCTGTTTTAGTATGACTTCTAAGATAGAAAATCAGTAAGGACTAGGTAATTAGAACTAAGCTGTCTTGGCCAAAAGTCACACAGCTGGAAGTGTCAAAGGCTAGATTTGAACCAAGGTCTTTTAGACTATTCTTTCTAGAAGACCACTCAAGGAAAAGATCAGATTTACCTCCTGTCAACTGGTTTTTCTTTGAACTATGAACTTTTCAAACCTTTAAAAAACTTAAATATTGAGAATACAGAGAAATTTGACTGATAGCTGCATAGAGGAAAAGATAATAATGGCCTGCCTTCATGCCATCCTTTATTCGTACATGGCTTTGAAAAAAACCAACCAGCTACCAACCACCTAATTTTCTGGTGCATAATTGCTCATATGCTAAGCTCTGTGAGAAACCAGACAGTAGAGGAGGAAAAAAAAAACCAAGTGACCCCAGATGTTTGAGTGATTTCAGGGCAGCATTGGCCAGGCTTGGGCAAGTCATTAACCCTTTGGACCTCAATTTCCTCATCTATAAAACCAGGAGTTCTTAACCTGGGGTCTGTGAGCTTAGATGGGATAAAGGAAAATGGCATCTTTATTTTCACTAAGCTTTATCTGAAATTTAGCATCTTCTTCAGTTAGGAATATAGGCAACAAGCTCAGTAGTATTAGGAGTCCCTGTGATTTTTGTCAGCAACAGAAATAGCATGCATTTTTCTATCCCATTATAGTTGTTGCGGATATCTTGAAATGCCATTGATGCTCATTGCTACTTTGAAATTACTCTAGCGATTAGACCTGACATTAGATTGCACATGATTAAAGTCTTCCTGTCTACAGACTGCGTGTCAAAATAATTGGTTTGCATTGTGATCCTATGATTTTTTGGTGCTTTTAAAAACATGATTCTAGGAAGGGGTTTGTAGGCTTTTTCATACTGTCAAAGGTGTCCATGACCAGAGAACATGCGAAGAATTCCTGGTCCAGACACTCTCTGAGGCCCCTTCTAGTTCTAAATGGCTAATCCCAAAGCACTGTGATCCCATGTCACCTCCATTTTGCTGGCGACTGAGAGCCCTTTCTTCAAGGGGAAGGCTTTTTTTCCTAAATTTAACAAAAAAAAATTTCCTGGATTAAAATAACCCCAGAGCCATACCTAAGAGTTTTGATGTCCAAAAAGAATGACCTAAAATGGGTCCACCCTTGAACTTTGTAATTCATAACACGAAAACAATACAAGTAACTAAGACAAATTCAGTTGAATGAGAGAGTAGACCTTGGGGTACAAGCCTCCTGTAGTGATAGAAAGCCACGATACCAGCCTTTTGTTGGGGGGATTCGGTGGGGACAATGTGGAGAAGACAGTGTCCAAAGAAAACCCTGAGACATCTGCAGGGGAGGCTGCCAGGGGAAGGAAGAAGAGAGGGATAGGCTGGGGTGAAACCTGGTCAGTGACTACAAGGGTGAGAGAATAAACCATCTGGTAGCTGTTTAGTTTACCTAATTGTTCCTTTTAAGTAGGTGCTAAGCTCAGTTGTTTTTATGCGTGAAGGAGTGAAGGTGTTGCCAAAGATTCAACAATATAATGAATTGCAACTAATTATTCTCCACCTCCAACTAAATTTTGTTGCCTTGAGGCTAAGCTCCATTTGGGTGTCCTGTCCTAGTTATAGTAACAATAATACAGTTGGCAAGCTTATTGGCATTGAAGGGAAAATGACCGATTAAAAAAGAACAAAACTGAGGACAGATTTTGATAATAATAAGAATAATCCACATTTATATAGCACTTTAAGGTGTCTGCAAAGTGTTTAATAGATATTGTGTCATTTGGCCCCTGACAATAACCTTATGACGTAGGTGCTATTATATCACCATTTTACAGAGGAGGAAACTGAGGCTTGGGGAGGGTTAGTGACTTGTCCAGAGCTATGTAGCTAATAAGAATTTAGAGAGTAGGGAGAGGGAGAAAATGAGGCCATAGAGTGTCTGATGTGGGTGGCAGGGGTGCGTTGGAACCAGCTGGAACCCACTCCTGAGAGCCAATTGTTAAATTTTTAGTGTGAGCATGAATTTTTTGGAAATCTGCACACCTACAGGTCCCGGCTTGATTTATTACTTTGTTTATTGTCTAGACATAAGGAAATGATGGAGAAAATGTTAATAACGCAATTAAACTCAAAAGAGTAAACTCCATACACCCCCAGCCCCAGATTAAACATTTATCTGCGCAACCAACCCAGCAAGAAGCTAAAGGGGGTGGTGGTGGAAAAGAATGAATGAATAAATGAATGAAAAAGAATTCATTATATATTTATCCTGTGCCAGTAAGCCAATAAGCAGAACCTAAAGGGGAGTAGCATATGTTTTCTTTTTTGTGGGACTGGGAGAGATCTCATTAGTGTAAAGAACTTTTAGTAACAAAATTCCCTCCACCAATGCCACAGATTGACAACATAGTAAGGAATTAGCTGAGAGCTCCTCAGCCGCACAAAATTCTTCCAAATTTCTAGTCTTCAAAAATTGCATTAATGAGGGAAAGCCAGGATAACATAGAAGATTCAGATTTGCAGGCAGAAGGCTGTGTTTTGTTTTTAACCCTTGCTTTCTGTCTCAGAACCAATGCTAAGTATTGGCTGCAAGGAAGAAGAGTGGTAAGGGCTAGGCAATGGGGATAAGGGACTTGCCCAGGGTCACACAACTAGGAAGTGTTCAAGACCAGATTGGAACCCAGAACCTCCTGTCTCCAGGCCTGGCACTTACTGTGTCATCCAGCTTCTGGAGGAGTTTGACTCCTAGATCCGTCCCATGTTAGCTGCATAACGTTGGGCATGAGTTACTATTAACCATCTTTTGATAGTTATAGGAAAGTATTATTCCCATTTTATAGATGAGGTAGCTAAGGCTAATACCTCCCAGAGAAATGTGATTTCAATAAGTTTTAAGATACAGTAGAGTGGGGGCAGCTGGGTAGCTCAGTGGAGTGAGAGTCAGGCCTAGAGACAGGAGGTCCTGGGTTCAAACTCGGCCTCAGCCACTTCCCAGCTGTGTGACCCTGGGCAAGTCACTTGACCCCCATTGCCCACCCTTACCACTCTTCCACCTATGAGAAAATACACCGAAGTACAGGGGTTTAAAAAAAAAAAGATACAGTAGAGTGCAGTGGAAGGGGTGCCAGTAGAGTGCTGGACCTGGAATCAGGAAGATGAGTTCAAATCCAGATGCTTATTAGCTGGGTGTCCCAGGGAAGGCCACTTTGCTTCTGTCTGCTTCAGTTTCCTTAATTGTAAAATAGGAAAAATAGCAGCAATAGATCCTTCCTCCAAGATGACACTGGCCAATCAATTTATTTTCAGTTCAAATACTTCTGAACTTATCTCATGAACACATTATTTTTCCTTCTTGTTTCCAAGGAGAGAATGAGAAACTTTCTCAAATACTCAGTAAAAATCTGTTAACTGTACCTGCATTTTTTTTAAATTTTTAAACCCTTAACTTCTGTGTATTGACTTATAGGTGGAAGATTGGTAAGGGTGGGCAATGGGGGTCAAGTGACTTGCCCAGGGTCACACAGCTGGGAAGTGTCTGAGGCCGGATTTGAACCTAGGACCTCCCATCTCTAGGCCTGGCTCTCAATCCACTGAGCTACCCAGCTGCCCCCTGTACCTGCATTTAAAAAAATTTTTTTAAACCCTAATATCTTTTTTATATATCCTTCTATATTATTTTTTTAAATTTGTTATAGGGCTAGGCAATGGGGGTTAAGTGTGACTTGCCCAGGGTCACACAGCTGGGAAGTGTCTAAGGCTGGATTTGAACCTAGGACCTCCCGTCTCTAGGCCTGGCTCTCAATCCACTGAAACATCTAGCTGCCCCTGTACCTGCATTTTTTAAACTTTAGTCTCTGTCTTAGAACCAATATTTAGTCTTAGTTCCAAGGCAAAAGAGAAGTAAGGGATGACAAAGGGGATCAAATGACTTCCCCAGGTTCACATCACTGGAAGTGTCTGAGGTCAGATTTGAACCCTGGAGTTCCCATCTCCAGACCTGGCTTTCTATCTACTGTCCCTGTTGTATGTGTGTGTGTGTGTGTGTGTGTGTGTGTGTGTGTAGGGGGGCTTGAGGTGAGCCTCCTGGGTTCAGGATGGGTACCCTTTGCAAGAATGCAAGACTCCAAAACTTAGCTTAAAAATAAAACAAGAAATTAATTAATTTAGAACAGATTCCCAAAGTGGGTGCTACCGCCCCCTGGTGGGTGCTGCAGCGATCCAGGAAAGCAGTGATGGCCACAGGTGCATCTATCTTTCCTGTTAATTGCTATTAAAATAAAAAAAAAACTAATTTCCAGGGGGCTAAGTAATATTTTTTCTAGAAAGGGGGCGGTAGGCCAAAAAAGTTTGGGAACCACTGATTTAGAAGGTAATATTGAATTTGGCTGCGAGAACAGCATAGATGGAAAGCTGCCTCCTTGAGGACATCAATTCTGGGTCTTTCTACTCTTTTCAACAGGTGATATGTGACTTGGGGAGGACATACACTCAGGCTTAATAAGGTGGGGGTTGGTCATCTGACCAGAGTTAGCCTGAAGACATAGGGGGTGATCCTCATAGTTTAGGGAACAAATAGATGTCTAGATACATCATGATGGTATCAAGCATAGCCTGGAGGGATATCTCTGTGTCCCTCTCGAAACCTAGGGGAAATCTAGGGGACAATCCAAGGAGGATAATTTTCTTAGGGGACTTTCCCTTTGATGTAGCAGGGTATCAGGAGTTATCAGATGTTTTAGGATTATTAATCAAGGATGCAAGGAAGCAAAGGAGTTTTCTTGCTAACAGTTTGGCCTGAAACACTTTTATAATTTGGGGGTACAATGACCCATGTCACCTCCACTGTAGCTGCTGTCTTGCTTGACCAAGCTAATTTGTTACAAGGATGTTTTCTTTCTTTGTTTCTTTCTCTTTGAAAGGAAGGAGAGGAAAGATGGAATCAGGAAAGTGATTCCAAAAAAAAGAGGGCCATTGATACTTTTTAAAAAATACTCAGAAGAGAGGGGCAGCTGGGTAGCTCAGTGGAGTGAGAGTCAGGCCTAGAGACAGGAAGTCCTAGGTTCAAACCGGGCCTCAGCCACTTCCCAGCTGTGTGACCCTGGGCAAGTCACTTGACCCCCATTGCCCACCCTTACCAATCTTCCACCTAAGAGACAATACACTGAAGTACAAGGGTTTAAAAAAAAGTACTCAGAAGAGAATAGAAGGAACTTCAAAAGGAAGCACAGATAAGTGGATAGTTTTGAAAGTAGCATATATGTTTTTTGCTTTACCATTATTGCTATTTTAAAAATAGTAAGATGTAGAGATGGAAATTTCTTTTTTGAGTGTTTAAGTTCAGAATAAATGTTTTTTAAAATATTGTATCTGTAGAGCCCCACCCCCAGCCACCCCCGCCTCTCCACCTCACCATATGCCAGTCTGGTAACCCTGTCAAAAAAGAGGAGTGAAGTGAGTTTGGCATAATAACCTGGATGAAGTCATCCTGTCTCTTTGTGATCACTGATTCCTTTTATAGATGTTTTCTAACTATCTCTTGAAGAATACCTTCCAGAAATGTACCAGAAATTGAAGTCAAGTTAAAAAGCCTACCCTTAGCTCTCAGATGGCATTTTCTTCCCTTTTTGGAAAATTGGGACAACATTTGTCCTTCTCTGGTGTTATGGCCCCTTTTTTCTCTTCAATCTTTTGATAGTTATTGCACAGTAGTAGCTCATCACTCACACCCGCCAGTTTTTCAGTGCTCTGGAATGTTCATCCAGTACCCGATAATGGAAATTTATCAGATGCTCTCTTGCTATTTCCTTACTTATCATGGGTTTCAACTCCCCATTAACCATTTTTGTTATGTCCTGTCTTATGTAAAGATCATTCTCTTTGGCAGATAAAAAAAGCAGCAAAATAGGAGCAGCTTTTTCTCTGTCATCCGGCATCATTGGCCCATCTATCCTGAGCAGTTATCCTATTTCTTTTTTGAATACTTCTCTTGGCAAGGTGTCACAAAATCCATTTTTTCTGGCCTTCGCTTTGGCTCATTCTGAGCTTTACCACTCCTGACACCATTATTACAGACTCATGCTTTTGTATTCATCCTCCATTACCTGTCCTTGCTTCCATCTTCATTATCTACCATACTCTTCAACCATCGATGAATGTCACTGACAAAATGCTCTATGCTCTGATAGCTTTATTGGGTGATAATAATGAATCAATCACTCACTCACTCAAAGATGTAAACTAGGTATGAATTTGATGAAAGCAGATGAAATGTCTTGGGATTGGTTGAAGAGGATCAATTATGCCCCATCGTGCTTGGAAAAAATAGCATCCCACATTCCTATAGATGACCAGCCTTTTGGAGGAGCAGCTTTAGTCTAACTCCATTGAAGGAATAGCTTATGGGGAGGAAGATTGGGGGAGGAGAGATTCATCCTCATCCCCCTCCCTCACGGCTCTCCACCAACAGGGTTGTCCATGTGAATTTTGAAAGGTCAGAAGATTTGGACTTACCATCAGCATCAGCAGCAGTGTCCCTGGTGGGGCAGCAACTAATAGATCTCTATCAGGAACTATCGTAGTTAAGACACACCAAGAAAAGGCAAACTCAGAGGTTTCCACCTCAGGGTCCAGCAGGGAATTGCATTTCCTAGAGAAAACCTTAGGAAGACGGAAGAGTACTTCTATCCAACCAGGACTGTGAATTACCCTTTTGCCATTGGTGCTTTCTGAGCTTTGACCCAGTTTCCCCTGGAGTACTCTATTTACTTGTGGGAGAGTGTTTTTAAACTTTTAGGGTGATGCTTTTGTACCGAATGTTTTGATTACACCACGTTAATAAATACCTTTTTATAGAAGTTAACTAATCCTAGATGGCTATTTGATAATGAATTGACATACCAGATGAGGGCTCATGGGTAATAATGCTAATGAAAAAATACCCCCAACCCCTCAGTGTTACCTCTAGAATCCTAAGAAGAGGAATAATCAGCTATCTCAAGGGACCCAACCTGCCATTGCAGGTTCATGTGGGAATGAACAGTAGCCCCAAAGAGTATGCCACCATGTCTTTTAACAAATCTGAATCAATGAATTTCCTGTGCATTCACATCAGCTTCTTTAGATAGCCCTTTTTTTCTTCCTCATCGTTCTTCATAATTTCAATCTGGAGACTTTTCCATCCCTTCTGGGCCAGCTTCTCTTGTAGAACTTTGGGCCATGGGATCCAGCCTAACTTTTTTTCTGAAATCTACTCCCTAAACCTGAATGGGATTTTCAGAGGATGCTTACCTTTCCTCTCCTTTATCACAAATTCCAAGGAGTCATTTGTTCCCAAAGCTCCTGTCATTTATACTCTGGCGATCAGTTCTTCCTCATTGATGAAAATCAGGTCCAGAATAGTTGCTTCTCTCATTTCTTCCTCCAGCTCTTGAAGAATGAGTTCATCATTAAGGTGAGAATCCATCAGCTGCTCTGCTTTTGACAGAGATAGTGAGGAGTCCCACAGATATCTGTTTAAGGGTGGAGGTGTGTCCCAGGCAATGTAATTATGGAGGGCCCAGGAACCTTAATTGCATCAGTCAATAACAAATTTTGAATAAGTTTTTATTCAATTTAAGAGAAGCACAAGAGCTTTGGGCCATTGGATGAAAGCAGATGACTATATAAGAAATATGTTGTGAATGGCTAAAAGAATTAGACACATAGAAGAGTCTTTCCTGATTTCTTCAATAACTGGTGTTTTGTTTCTCAAACTGCTTTGTATTTCATGACTTCATAATTATTTGTATTTATTCTCTTTCTTTTATTATACATATCTATATCCACTCCTTTATCCAGCTGTCATGTAGATCAAATATACCCACTTAGGTATGTTCTTCTTGTCTCTCTTGTGACAATGTAAATTCTTTGTGATAAGGAGTGTTCCATTTATTGTATTTGTATCTCCAGGACTTAGAATGGTGCCTGGCATATAGCTGGTGCTTAATAAAGACTTATTGGTTGCTTGATTAATTGGGTTTATGCATAACACCACAAGCCAATTTGTACGGGGCATTTCAGCATCCAGGATGTGGTCACAAATGATGAAGGATCCTAAATTGCCTTTGGTGAATGGGAGAGGCAAGGGTTCCCCCCCGCCCCCACCTCCCCAGGGAATGGTCAATGACCTTGTGAACTTCAAAAGGTTGGAAGATCTGGAGTTGCCATTTACACTGGTAGTAGGGTCACCGGACCCAATAGCAATGTTTCTATAATAGCATTGACTGAGGCAGCATTTTCATTGAGAGCTGAATGACACACTGAGGACAATTGAGACAAACCTACGAAAAGAAGTTTCAGGATTCTATAAGAATATTGACCTTCAGAGCCCAGCAGAGAATTGCACCTAAGGAGAACTTCATAAGGTCTCTGCAAAGGGAGAAAAGGATTCCCAGTAACCAAAAGCTTTGAATTTACATTCTGGCTCCTTGTGTTAAATTTGAGCCCTCTCTCTCTCAGGACTTTAGGTATCCATCAGGCAAACAAGCCCGTGGTTTGGGGAAATGTTTCTTTAACAACTCTCCTTGCTATGTAAATTTAGAAGATACAATTTTGAAAAATGAGTGAAATATAATTGGTAATCAATAGGAAATACTCTACTGACAGCACTTAAATGACAGTATTTAGAAACCCCAGCTACTTTCAATGTTATGCCTAGAAACTTAAGGGGAGAAACAATCTGCCCTCTGGAGAATTCTCCTAATATAAGTGGGTGTCCTGAGAAGTCACATGAAGGGGGTGCCATGCCTGATAATTGATATTCCCATATTTCTAATTATGCAATCTCTCTGTGTCCATCTTTGGATTTGCTATCCAGACTCTCTATTTCTTCCTTCTGTCCAGGTGGTATGTAGTACCCTTGACCACATCCCTGATTTTGTTTTTACCTTTCTTAAATTTCACTAAAATGCCCTCTACCATGTTTTCCTACTCTGATGCCTAGAATTCCTCACATAAGTTGATCTTATGTGATCACATTATGTGATAAAGTGATAATGCTGAGGATGAGAATGGTGATAAGTATGATGATGATGAGGAGAAAGCTTATATTTAACATTTGTATAGTACTTACTACATCCCAGACTTTGTTCTAAGACCTTTACCATGATTATTTCCTCTCCACTGTTAGCTATTCTGTATATATATATATATAGATATATATATATATATATATTTGTTTTGTTTTGTTTTGTTTTGTTTTGTTTTGTTTTGTTTACCAAAGAACACCCTTCTAATACCCACGGGTCCCAAAACACCAGTCTGGGTCCTTATGAATTTGGATATGCTGGTAAACATTGAACAATGAAAAATGGAGAAGGGGATTATGCACAACACATATTTTTTAACCCTTAACTTCTGTGTATTGGCTCATAGATGGAAGAGTGGTAAGGGTGGGAAACGGGGGTCAAGTGACTTGCCCAGGGTCACACAGCTGGGAAGTGTCTGAGGCCAGATTTGAACCCAGGACCTCCCATCTCTAGGCCTGGCTCTCAATCCACTGAGCTACCCAGCTGCCCCCACAACACATTTTTAAGTTCCATTTGCATTATTAACGTTTTTTACCTTCACATTCTTAAATCCAGACAATCAGTATAACAATAGAGTTTTTATTTGTAATGTTTGACAACTTCACAGGCATAAATACTTATAGTAAAAATTTAACAACAGGCTCTACAAGCCAATATGAGCTGCCTCCAGCATGTTGCTTTCTGAAAGGTCAAATTTGCCTCCTTGCCTGAGGATCTCCAGTTCATTTTCCTTGTTACTAATTGTGTGTGTGTGTGTGTGTGTGTGTGTGTGTGTGTGCCTTTGGGTATAGATCTTGAGGGTTCAGGTCCTCTTGGGGGCATTCTTTCCTGCACTATAGCCTTCCTGTGTTGTAGCTCCATTCCAAGGTGGGAAGCTTGATGGCTATATGCAATCCATTCTCCCTCCCTTTCCTTTAAAGTCCTTTGACTGGCTCCATTGGGTTTGAAGACAATTAGACCCTTCCTGCGTGATCCTGGGCAGGTCATATTGTCTCAACTCGATTTCTCCACTGAAAAACGAGGGGGTTGGCCTCGGTGGCCTCTAATCTCTGCATCAGTTCTGAATCGATGATCTTTTGGTCCTAGGATAAGCAGCAGAGGGCCAGTTCGCCGATGATGAATTTTGCAAGGCTGTTGGGGAGGGGGGAATGGGCACCGTAAGCGGTGGTCCCATTTCCCAAGGATTATTTGGAGGGAGTATCCATCCGACTAGTGCAAGTGACAGATCTTTAAAGAGTTCCAGTTAGAGTCACTCGAGCTCTCTCTAACCCGCTGACAAAGATGGCAGGGAGGATGGGGGAGCTTGCTAGTAACACCATGTTACAAATGATGGAACCCAGGAGGTTAAATGACTCGTCTGAGTAGTCCATAAAATGAATCAGGGATGGAGCCAGTAAAGAGGACACTCAAAGTACCTGGCATTCTGGCGTAATGGGCTCTGAGCTCTACAGCTGGCAGAGACCTCCAAGGCCCTTGAGTCCAACCCCCTCATTTTATAGGTCAGGAAAGTGGAACATAGATTTAGAGCTGAATTAGGTCTTAAAGGCCGTTTGAGTCCAAGTTCCCTCATTTTACAGATGAGGGAACTGAGGCCTGAGAGGAAAATGGACTTAGCCCCAAGTCCCACAGCTAATAAGTGTCTGAAATGGGATGTGAGCCCAGATCTTCCTGACTCTATGTCATCGCTGAGAAGGAGGGGAGTGGAGGGCCATTGTTCTGCCCTTAGAATTTTGAGTTGGACCTATTTCGGAGGCCTCAAACATAAAGATGAGAAAGCAATTTCTCTCTCTCTTTGGAATAAGCATTTTTTTCCTTCCAGAGGAGTTCGGGCATTTTGCAGCTGATAGCTTGAGAACAATGCTTTGAGTGTTACTGACTCCAAGACCCAAGTCTGGGAGCAGCCTGGGACTAAAAGGAGTGTCATGAATCACTGTGACATTTGAACAAGCACCTTGGATGAAGGAGCCAGGCTGGAATAGCATCCTGTTCCCCCTTCACTGCCTGTCGAGCAGCAGCCTCAGGTTCATTCTCCTTCTGCCTGCTGGTTTGCAGGTAAATGGATGACATGAAATAAATCCAGCACCAGGGCCAGAATGGACTTTCTGATTCAAAGGAGTTTGGGTCCCCAGGATACCATATTCAGTATACAGTATTCCAACAAAAACTAGGGAAAGGTTCATGAATGAATGCTTTCTCAGCTTCTCTCAGGCAGGGGACTCATTTGATGACCTTCAGCCTTTGATGCTGGAACATTTTTTTATCTTCTTTTTTAAAAAGTGTTTATTTATTTTTCAGTTCCACATAGAAATAATTTAAAAAAATTTTTTAAACCCTTACCTTCCGTCTTGGAGTCAATATTGTGTATTGGCTCCATGGCAGAAGAGTGGTAAGGGTAGGCAATGGGGGTCAAGTGACTTGCGCAGGGTCACACAGCTAGGAAGTGGCTGAGGCCAGACTTGAACCCAGGACCTCCCATGTCTAGGACTGACTCTCAATCCACTGCCCCCTAGAAATAATTTTTGACAATTGTTTTCTGACATTTTAGGATTTGGATTTTTCTTCCTCCCTCCCTTCTTCCCTTTACCTGAAGCAGTAAATAATCTGATATAGGTTATACCAGTGCTTTCATACAATACATATTTTCATATTGTTCATGTCATGATAGAAGACACATATCACATATACCATAAAGATCTCATGAAGAAGATAAATTGGAAGATGGTGTGCTTTGATCTGCATGCCAACAGTTCCTTCTTTGGCTGTGGATAACATTTTTGTCCTGAGTCTCTTGGGTTATCTTGGAGATTTGCTTTGCTGACAATGGTTAGTCCTTCACAGTTAATCATCATACATTTCTGTTACTTCCTCTCACTTCACATTGCATCAGTTCCTATAAGTCTTTCTGTGTTTTTCTGAACACATCCTGTTCATCATTTCTTATAGAGTTATAGTATTCTATTACAACCATGTACCACAATTTGTCCATCTGTTCCTCAAGTGATGGACAACTTCTCAGTTTCCAATCTTTTGGTGCTACAAGAAGAGCTGCTAAAAATATTTTGGTGTGGGTAGATCCCTTCCTCTCTCTGATCTCTTTGGGATACAAACCCAGCAGTGGTATTACTGGATCAAAGAGTTTGTATATATGTATATTTTATGTCTCTTTGGGTATGGATTCATTATTGCTCTCCAGAATGGTTGTATCAGTTCACAGTTCCACCAACAATGTATTAGTGTATCAATTTTCCCACATCTCACATTCCCACTTGTATCATTTTCCTTTTTGGTCAGGTTAGCCAATTTCATAGGCAGGAGGTAGTATCTCAGAGTTATTTTAATTTGGATTTCTCTAATCAGTAATGATTTGAAGAATTTTTTATATGACTCAGTATAGTTTTAATTTCTTCCTCTGAGAACTGCCTGTTCATGTCCTTTGACCATTTTTCAACTGGAGGATGCTTCATATTCTTATAAATTTGATTCTGTTTTTTGTATATGTGAGAAATGAGGCCTTTGTCAGAGATACTTGAAGCTGGAACATTTTCATATTGAGACAAAACTCAGGCAGCGTTAGGAAATCTTTAGCTGCGAGTATCATTGCCAGTGCAAGTCCTTAGAGTAAGCCATAGAGTCATAGGATCATGTGTCTAAAACTGGAAGGGACCTAGAGGCTGTGGAGTCCAACCCCTTCATTTTGTAGATGAGGAAACTGAGGCCCAAAGAGGTCATAGCATTACAGCTAGAGAGACCTTAGAGCCATGAAGTCCAAACAGCTCATTTTATAGACAAGGAAACTGAGGCCAGAGAGGCTAAATGAGTGACCCAAGATTACATAGTTCAAAAGCATCTGAGTGGGATTTGAACCTAGGTCCTTCCGACTCCAAGCCCCATGCCCTATCCTTTATATTATGGAAATTGTTTTTGCTTTTTTTGGTATTTTCAGGACTTAGTACAGCGACTGGCATGGTAAATGCTACACAAATGCTTGTTGGTTGATTGATGGATGTGACTGAAGAGAATGCTGACAAAGAGGCATCAAGTCCCAGGGAAAGACTCTGGAATTGGGGTCAGCAAAGATTTGAGTTCTAGTCCTGTCTCTGACACTTATTAGCTATGATTATTGGCAAGTCAGATCACTCCTTTCAGAGGATTCCTTCACCCATACAGTCAGGAAAATCAAACCTGTAGGGCAGACATTATGAGATTGGTGTGAAGATCAAATGATACAATTTTTGTAAAAACCCTTACCTTTGGCCTAGTGTTGGTTCTAAAACAGAAGGGATAGGCAATGGGGGTTAAGTGACTTGTCCAGGGCCACACAGCTGGGAAGTGTCTGAGGTCAGATTTGAACTTAGGTCCTCCTCAGTTCCAGGCCTGGATCTCTTTCCCCTATGTTAGCTAGCTGCTTTAATATAATTTTTAAAATTTTATTAATTACTTTTGCATCATCTTTATTTTAAAATCTACCTCTACTTTTCCCCTACTTAGCAAACCTATCCTTGTAACAAAGAATAAAAAAAAGAAAGAGAATAAAATTAGTCTACCAAAAACAATATGTTGTCTGAGTCTATGACAATACATGAAATATTTTATACCCTTAGTCCTTCCAGCTCTAGAAAGAAGGGCTTCGTTTAGTAGTTTCAGTGGGGTTCAACTCTTTGTGACCTCATTGAGGTTTTCTTGGCAAAGACACTGGAGTCATTTGCCATTTCCTTGTCCAGTTCACTTTACAGATGAAGAAACTGAGGCAAACAGGATTAAGTGACTTGCCCAAGGTCACATAGCTAGTTACCATTTCCTTCTCCAGCAATTTTATAGATGAAGAAACTAAGGCAAATAGGTTGAAGTATCTTGCCCAGGATTACACAGCTAATAAGTGTCTAGGGTCAGATTTGAACTCAGGTCTTCCTGCCTCTAGACCCAGCTCTTTATACACTGCACTACCTAAGAGGAGATACCAAATAATCTAATTTCTACAATGAACATTGTAAGCCTTAACATGCCAGATAAATATCAGAATTTAAAAATTCTATACCTATCAGGGTGCAAGTCATCTCGCCCACTGGAACTGGGGCTCCTTGAGGGCAAGGATGGCTTTGCCTTTCTTTGCATTCTCAGCACTTGACTGGCACAAGTCCTTATTGATCGACTGGAAACTTTCTTCATTAAGACTGATCAACCACTCATAGTCCTACGGATTTTCCTGTGATTCTGAGGCGGGAAATCCCTTCCTCGTGGTTGATGAGCCTCTTTGAATCCAAGATAAGAGCCTAACCAAGGCCTTCCTGATGCTGAGGTCAGCCCTTAATCTGCTATTATTTCAAGGTCTGCTGTCCTTGGGCAAGGATGGTTTCTTCACTTCTGGATAAAGATGAATTTATCTTCCTTCTTCCTGGTTTAAAACCTCTCAGAGGGCTGCAGGCCTGAGGTTGGGTGCCCTTGTCTAGGCCTAGGAGGGAGACCATATGCGATGGGTCAACTGTGCTTCCTGAGGCTGGACATGATCACAGACCTCCTCATCACTTGCTCCTCCAGGCCGAATGCCTTCTCTGTGGGGGCTCTGGAACAGCACCAACCCTCCCCAACTAGACCAAAGTCCCTATCCCTCGCCTAATGAATGTTGAGGGGATCCCATAGGTACCAGCCTAGATCCCATTATCTGCCTTTTCTAACGTCTCTGGGGTGGAAAGAACACTCACTCACTCACAACAGGTAGGACAACTGACACGGTGGGAAGAGGCCAGGGGAATTTCCCTCTGTGATGGATGGGCGCCATTTGTGCCTCTTGGCCTCTCCCTCTCTTCCTGTCCTGTTCTCCCCCAAATACAGAGTCCTCATTCGCTGGCAGCAGAGATCCTTGTGGGGTTCTTGGAGCCCAGAAGAATCTAGGAATCGATTTCAGAGATTATTTGTATTTCATGAGAAAAAAAAATCATCTTCCTATTCACTACCCTCTCATGGAAATGTGGCATTTCTTTGATTTATTTAAAAACTTGATTCTGACTAATTCTGCAGATTGCTAAAAGGGTCTGTGACCCAAGAAAAGTGAAGAACGCCCCATCTCTAGAACGATGGCATCATCCACCTGGGAACTGCCCCAGGGTAGGCGTGAACCTAGCCCGGCATTTAGAGAGGGACATGCCTGGCCCCCTAGAGGCAGACTTTCTGCCTTGGGATCATCCAGGGCAGAATGGCTCACAATGGCCTTTTCTGACCGTGATTTTATTTCATCTCCCCAAGAATCCTGGGATGTGGGCAGGACGGTGCTTCCCATTGGGCATGCTGATCACATTTGCAAATGACACAAAGCTGGGAAAGAGAGCTAATAGTCGCTCATCGAACAGAGCTGGGAGCCAAAGAGATCTTTTTAAGCTCAAATAATGGGCTGAATCTAATAAGATGAAATTTAATAGGGATAAATGTAAAGCCTGACGCTTAGGTCATGGACTGTTCTGGCCATTAGGGGACTCAAAGGAGGTTCTACAAAAGACTCAGAAAGGCCAATAATAACCGAAGCGAGAGACTTCTTGTTCTAGTGTGTTTTTAACCAGCACATGGGAAGAATTAAGGCCTAAAGGAGACAAGGCAGGGGGCAGGGCATGAGAGGACAAAAACCAGGGGAGAGGAGTTCAGGCCTACTCCTCTCCCTTGATCCCACGATGCCCATCTACCTCCCAGTAAGCTGGAAGAGGCCCATGACTGCTCACTCGCTTGCCAAGAGGGATCTATTTCTCTGTCCCCTCAACTATCTTTGCTTGCTCTTAGGTGTGATTTTTAGGTATTTGAAGGAAAATTGTTTCCCTGGTCATTGTGTGTGTGTGTGTTTTTTTTAAGCCCTTGCTTTCTGTCTTAGAATTAGTATTAAATATCATTTCTAAGGCAGAAGAACAATAAGGGCTAGGCAATGGGGGTTAAGTGACTTGACCAGGGTCCCGCAGGTAGGAAGTGTCTGAGGCCAGATTTGAACCCAGGACCTCCTATCTCTAGGCCTGACTCTCTCTCCACTGAGCCACCTAGTTTCCCCATCTCTAAAGAACTGATAAAGAGCTGGGTGATATGGTGGATAGACCAGGAAAACGTGGATCCAAATCTGACTTCAGTCACTTAACTCTGGGCAAGCCACTTAGTTGCTGTTGCTTCAGTTTAGGATAAATTTACAGGATCCTTGTGAAGATCAAGCCAGTTGATACTTGTGAATCTCTTCACAAACCTTAAAGTGCTATATAATAGCCAGCTATTATTATGAAGTGCAGATTAAAAGCTAGGAAGTCAGTCTCACCCCTTTATTCAATTGCTAACAAAAACTGGGTTTCAGAATCCCAGAGAGCGAAAGTGATTTGTTCAAGGCTTCTCAGGGAATGAGTGACAGAACAGGATTTGGACCCAGACCTCTGACTCAGGGTTCTTTCCCCTGTCCTACATTGCCTTCACATGATAATTGAGCAAAGCCTTCCTTGCATCCTTCCTTCCCTCCTCCCACTATCTTCCTGAAAAGTGACCTCTGCAAAGCAAAATGTGGCGACTGTGCCAAGTGTTGGCTAAATCATACCAGGAGATTTAAATGAGCAGCGAGGTTAGTCAGGTCCATTAAAGGAAAGCCCACAAATTGGAGCACCTCGGAGAAATAACTACATAACTGCCACATCTGAGGGGGAAAGGATTCAGGGCAGATTGCCCAGGGAAATACAGAAAGCTCTGAAAGAAAGCAAGAGCTTATGAGATAGCTAAATCAAAAGAATAATTTGACACAAGAGGTGGTGTATAATTAGAAGACCCTGGAAATTGATAACCAAAAGCAAAATGGAAGACACATGGAAGATGGCTAAGGAAACGAGAGACAGAGAGGTGCAGTCAACTTTGGGCTTGGCCAATCCCACAGCTGACTGGTCTGATCTCCTCCCGCCAAAGTCAAGTTCGCCTCCTCTTCTCTAACTTCCATTGAGTAAAAAGAGGATGCAAATGAATTCAAATATTATCTTAAGGAAAATATAATTAAGAAGTCAAGCCTATAGGAGATAAGGAATTTAATATATGACAAAGTCGGATATTAGTGCTTTTTTTTTTTTAATACTTACCTTCTGTCTTAGAAACAATTCTAAGAAAGAAGAATAGGAAAGGCTAGGCAGTTGGGGTTAAGTGATTTCCCCAGGGTCACACATCTAGTAAGTGTCTGAAGTCAGATTTGAATTCATGTCCTCCCTTTTCCAGGACTAAGGCTCTATCCACTGTGCTACCTAACTGCCCCTGATACTAGTGATTAAAAAAAATTCTCTCCACTATACCACACTGTCCATGGTATCCAGAATGAGGGAGGTAATCATGTCCCCTGGACCCTGCCCATCAGACTTGAAAACAGAGGAACTGGGCTCAAGTCCCACCCATGGTCATTTGTTAAATCTGTGCAGCCTTCAGCCAATCATTTATCCTCTCTGGACTTCTGTTTTCTCTATTAAAGGAAAGGGACTGGACCTATGATTTCACTGGTAGAGGGAACACCCATGTGGGGAAACTCCTTTTACCTGTGCAGGTCAGCACCTCAACTTATCACCTGAGAGAGTTACCTAGAGCAGTGAGAAATTAAGTGACTTGTCCAGGGTCACTAAGATGGTAGAACTTGAACCCAGGTCTTCCTTTAGTAGTCTTTCCTTAGTACATTATGCTGCTTTTTATAGTAACAACTTCATCAAAGGGCTTTTAGGAAGAAGAAATAGATGTGTGAATGGTAATGCTTTGTAAGCCACCAATACAAACTATGGTTATACACATCAGATTTTCCTATTGCATGGATACTGATTTTGTCTATCATCCATCCATCTCTGTCTCTGTCTCTATCTCTATCTGTCTGTCTGTCTGTCTGTCTGTCTGTCTGTCTATCCTATCTACCTATCTATCTGCCTATCTGCCTATCTATCTATCTATCTATCTATCTATCTATCTATCTATCTATCTATCTATCTATCTCTCTGTCTGTCTGTCTGTCTATCCTATCTACCTATCTATCTGCCTATCTGTCTATCTCTGTCTATCTATCTATCTATCTATCTATCTATCTATCTATCTATCTATCTATCCATCCATCCATCCATATATCTGTTTCTCTCTCTCTCTCCATCCATCCTCTCTTACCCACTTCCCACTGCTCCCCCATCTCTATCTCTCCCCTTCTCTCTCACCACTTTGCCATAGAATAGCCAGAGACAGAATCTGCTCTTTACAGACACAAGCTGATAACTGCTCAGCTTTTTCATCCCTTTCAAACATCCCTAAATTGAAGGTTGCATGATTGGGCTGGTAATCTCACAAGATAGCAATGTGCACAGAAGCAAAGAATTTAACAGTAAGGATGGATCTTAGTAGCCACTAAGCATAAGATCATAGACCGAGAGCTGGAAGAGGCCATTGAGTCCAACCCCTTCATTTTACAGAGGAGGAAACTGAGGTCCAAGCTCACTTGTGGTTCCCCAGGAAGTAAATGATAGAGTTGGAACTTGGATCTGGGTTCTCTTGAATTCCCTCTAAATATTCTTCTCTTTGTCTTTTCAAACTGTGGTGACCGAGCAGAACCCAGGGCTTGACCAGGGCAGGGCATGTCCATTCTGGACAACTGGGGCAGTGTAGTATAGTGGATAGTGTCAGCCTAGGACTTAGGAAGATCTGGGTTCAAGTGTTGCCTTGGACACACACTAGCTGTATGACTCTGCACAAGCCAATTACCTTCTCAGAGGGTAATTTTGTTGTTTTAATTCTGTCTCTTTCTTTGTGACCCCATCTGGGGTTTTCTTGGCAAAGATACTAGAATGGTTTGCCATCTCCTGCTTGCTGTCCTACTTTCTACCTCTGGTCCTTGAGCTCCAAGGTTTATCTCCCCAGATACTGATCTTGGCTTGTTCACATGTTTATTCTGCCAGCATCTGTGAAAGACATAGCTTACAACATTGTCCCTGGAGTCAGAGGACCTGGATTCAAATTCTGATTCAAATGCATACTACTTATATAATTTTCTTCAAAAACAAAGGACAAACAACACCCACATAGTACTAATAGCAGCAAATATTTATATAACACCTATTATGTGCCAGGGACATAAGTAAGCCCTTTACAATTATTAACTCACTTGATCCTCACAACAACCCTGGTAGGCAGTTGCTATTATTATTCCCATTATATAGGTAGAGAAACTGAGGATAACAATCACTAAGTGTCTTGGCCAGGATCTAAACACTGGGGATACATAGAAAGGCAAAAGATAGTCCCTTAGTTTAATGGGGGAGACAATATGCCCATTTTGTTGTTTAGTTGTTTCAATCACGTCTAACTCTTCATGACCCCATTTGGGATTTTCTTGGCAAAGATACCAGAGTGGTTTGCTCTTTCCTTCTCTAGCTCATTTTACAAATGAGGAAACTGAGGCAAAGTTAAGTGACTTGCCTAACGTCACACGGCTAGTAAGTGTCTGAGGTTAGATTTGAACTAGAGGACTCTCTTAGATCTCTTTTTAGTAAGCACCTAGCTGCTTCTTTAAAAGAGTAAACAAATAGCTTGACAATGAAAAATATTTAAAGCAGTTTAAGTTAAACATTTATAAAATAAAGTAGGAAGCCACCAGATGATTTTCTCTGTAATAGGAGGCCCATTTTATGAAGTGAGCCCTGGGCATTAAAAATGCTAGTTAGGGCTCTGTCTCTTCTAGTCCTGTCCACTAGGTCTTATGGGGAGGGAGTACCAAGGCGATCTAAGAAATGACAAGACTCAGCCTGGTAGAATGAGTAAAGTGGAACAGCCTAGCTCTCTTACAATTATTCCAAGGACTTTAACAAATGAAAAGGGGATCAGACTAAGGAGTAACTAGAGTAAGTGAATTGTGCTATCTCACATCTACACAAAGAGACAGTCAGAAGCTTGAAGGCACTGGAGAAGAGTTTTAGCCAGAAAAAACCCAAACAGGGGCTCAGTGCGGAAAAATCTTCCAGTATGGATCAGAGAGAAGCCAGGGATATCTAGATCAACCAGATTGGTCCCAGCTAAGGAGCCCAGAACCAGCAGTTGTGTGGTTCTGACCCCATATTGGCACATGGAAATCTATGGGACTCTGACCAGGAGGGCAAATCAGGGCATCACCTTCCTCCTTTCTCTTTTCTCCCCTTCACCCCAGTTTGGGTAGTTGCTTTTGTATATCAATCTCCCTTGTAGGTTGCCCCAGCAGAGGTCAGCAGCTCCTGAGGTCCTTGAAGGATATAATACTTATTACTCAGACCCCAGGAAATACAGATCAGAAACAAAGGCAGGTCTGGCATTTCTACCAGAAGTACACAGAACCTGGCCTCAACCCAAAGCCCCAATTTGGGAAGTAAGGCTGGAAAAGGAATAAATACAAGAAAACAAGCACAATAAGGATGCTTTATGGATCCAGGGATGCTCAAGACAAATCTGGAAGAAAATAATAATCCCGTATTATTTAAAAGCAAGTCCCCAAAGAAAGTTCACACCTATCCAAGTTTAACTCAAGAGGGAACATGGTACAGTTGAAAAAAATAATCACTTTATTTAGAAATAAGGGACCTGGATTCAGATCTTAATTCTGATGTTTAACTACCTGTGAGACATGGGACAAACAAATTAACCTCTTGGGCCTTCAGTTTCTTCCCCTTAAAATGAGGGGATTGAGAATAGCACAATAGAAAGAACACTGGATCTGGAGTTGGGAGAATCTGGCCTCAAATCTGACCTCAGACACTACCTAGCTGTGTGACCCTGGGCAAGTCACCTAACCCCCATTGCCTATCCCTTGCTGCTTTTTTGTCTTGGAATTGATACTAGGACAGAAAGTAAGGGTTCCAGAAAATGAAAGAGTTGGTCTATGGTTTTTAAGACCCATTCCAGGTCTAAATTGGTGATCTATAATCCTAGGATGTTATAGGTCATAATATGCTATCATGCAGTATCATAGCTGATATATCTTGAAAGAGAGCATTTCTGCTTTTCATAATGGGCTAACCCAATCTGTCTCCCTTGAAATCAGTGGAATTGAGCTGGGCCTTGTTTTTATAACCAATGCTAATATGGTTATCTTGCAAAGTTCTCTAGGATATCCAGAACCAAGGAATACAGCAAAACCATCATTTATTATTCAGAGAGGGAATAGACGCCATCTAGATTCTGGCTAGACTCCAGCTGGCGGACATCTAGATGCCAGCTGGACTCCGGCTGGACCCCGGCTGGACCCTGGTTGGACCCAACTAGACAACTAGACTCCAGCTAGACTCCAGCTGCACGCCGGCTAGACTCTGGCTAGACTCCGGCTAGACAACTAGACTCCAGCTAGATACCGGCTAGATGATGTCTAGATGAAGAGAGAGAAGGAAGGAAGGAGGAAAGGAAAGGAAGAAGGAAGGAAGGAGGAAAGGAGGGAAGGAGGGAAGGAAGGGGGAGGAAGGAGAAAAGGAACAAAGGCAGGAAGGAGGTAGAGAAGGAAGGAAGGATGGATGGAAGGAAGGAGGAAAGGAAGGAAGGAAGGAAGAATGGATGGAAGGAAGAAAGGAAGGAAAGAAGAAAAGAGTTTGGGTGTGGTGAAGGAAGGAATGTAAGTGGAGAGCCAGCTTTCAAGGTCCAAGTGACTAAGTCTAGACTTTTAATGAAAGAACAGTAATGTTGAGGGAAAATACATTCAAAGCAAGAAGGATTTATTTCTCATGTGTAAGGGACAGAGAGACAGGAACTTGGAAAGAATGAGGGGGAAAAGGTGGGGGAGGAGAATGAGGAAGAGGGAGGCAGTTTGTCAGAGAGTGTATATAAGAGAGTCAGCAAGTGTTTTCAGAGCTGGGAACTGGCCACATACACATCCAGATTTGGTTTCATGCTACTTAACCTGAATCTGATATATTTTTTGAGAACTGCTTCCTTATTTGAAGGAAAATGCTGGGAATAAGAGGACTGGGAAACCTAGGGCACTGGGCATGGGTAATGATAGATGGCTGCTGTGTGACTCTGGTTACCTTAACTTAACTGACTTTTTGGGAAAGGTTAGGAACATTCCCAGTGATTTACAGGTTTTCTTTCCTATTAGAATGAAGCCAACATTTTGAGGGCTAGGCTTGGGCTATCTTTTTGCCTTTCTTTGTAACTACAGTGCTTAGCACAGTGCCTGGCTCATAAGGAGGTGGTTAGTGGACACTTGTTGACTTAATGCCAGCCTGTCTAGCATCATAAACTCTTAAAAATGGAAGGAAGCAAACTTCTGACAATTTCATGCTACCATTCTTTTTTTTAACCCTTACCTTCCACTTTAGAATCAATACTACATATTGGTTCCAAGGTAGAAGAGCAATAAGAGCTAAGCAAATGGGGGTTGAGTGACTTCCCCAAGATTACACAGTTAGGTAGTATTTGAGGCCAGATTTGAACCCAGGACTTCCTGTCTCAAGGCCTGGCTCTTACTCTACCTAGCTGTCCCCTACTACCACTTTTTAAATTCCTCTCTTCCTATCAGGGTGATGCTTTCTCAGAAGAGAGGAGGTTTGCAAATTATTTCTTACTGTCATTGATTTCATGAAAAAGTGGAACGACTATGTTCACACATTGGCTTTCTGGTCAGGTTTCTCCAATCTCATGCTAGTTCTTTGAGCTCAGCCATGGGGACTTGGCCCAATTTCTTATTCTTTTTGGAATTCTTATTTGCTTTTTAGCTTTCTGAGACACTCTTGTGAATTGATTGGTCAACCGAGGTTTAGATAGCTTCGCATTTTATAAACCTACTTTTGTTTCTATTGATTACTCCACCCCTAGAAATGACATTTCCTCTAATGGATCACTATTTCAGAAAGTGGCCAAAGCCTCACAGGATCATGGAATAATAGGACATAGAGGTAGGAGGGACCGTAGAGATCATCTAGTCCAACCCCTTCATTTTACAAATGAGGATTTAGAGATTTAGAGAGGCTGACTTGTTTAAGGTCTTACAGAGCTATTAGCAGAGCCAAGATTCTCCTAATTCGAGCCCTCTGACTTCAAGTGACAAGTATTTGTCACAAAGCCTACACTCTTCCTATCATATCAATCATTTGGCACCCAACATATATTGTTTCAAGTAGAATAAAAGTCATCTTCAGGACAGTTCCCTTCCTCCCTCTGTCCTCTTAGTATTCTAAAACTATACATTCATGATCTATATTTGTGAATGGAGTCTCCTTACCTGGGAGTTCCCTATACCACTGAAACCATAGGTCCAGTCTTTCTCCCGATCCAACAGCTCTCACTTCCTGAATGTTTCTAGATTTTCAAACAACTCCATGTTGTAAGCAGTGCAACTATTATTCCTATCTACAGATGAGGAAACTGAGGCTCAGGAAGTCTTAATCATTTGATTTTATGTGTCCTGATCATTGGTCTTGGTTTCTACATATTAATTTGACTGTAATCTTCTTGAGAGTAGAATATAAATTGCTCAATGGTGGAGATTGTTTGATCTTTGTCTCTGTATCCCTAACACTTACCAAATTACCTGGAATGCTACAGGTGCTCCACGAATGATTGTTAACTGGTCACAGGACCACAGTGGTTATACCAGGGACATATATATGCTGATAATCTTTTTTTATAATTATGAATTAAAAACAGAATCCTGAATTTTGCTCTTATGTAAATCACAATAAATATAGGAAGGCATCACTTTTGTCTTGAATATATCCAGTTCTGTCAATATTCCTCACTTGTGAACATTTTATCTACATTAGTACTCTTGCACTGAGCTCTTCTTTTCCAATTCAACACCATTGCTCAGATCTTGGCTTTCATTACCTCTTGCCTAGACTATTGCAGCAATCTTCTAGTAGATATTCCTGTTTCTGGTGTCTCTCTGCTCCATTTCATCTTTCATCTGCTGCCAGATTACTTTTTCTAAGGCACTATGCTGATCACATCACCCTTCCATTGTCCTCTGTGGCATACAAACAAAACCTAAATTCTTTGGTCTGGCATTCAGAGCTTTTCAGAATCTGATAGTATCCTGCCTTTAGAGTCTTGCCTCCACTATAACCTTCAGATCTGCCCATGTGCCCTGTCCAGGGTCCTGGGCACAACCATCTAACCTGCCAATGTAGTCTGATGACTCAACCTTTCCATCTGCCCTAGAACTGAATCCGAATAGGTATGTTGTGTTTGCCAATTAAGAGTGTGAGCTCCTTGAAGACAGGGACTTTCTTGTTTTTCTATTTGTTTCCCCAGCACTTAGCAAAGAGCAAGACCCATTGTAAAAGCCGATAAATGCTTCTTTATTCATTCAATGACTCATTCACATACTCTAAACTTGGTCAAACTAGGCTACTGACTCACCATTCCATGGATACAGGCAAGTTCCTATCCCAATATGGGCCTCAGTTTCTTCATCTTTAACATGAAAGGACTAGACTAAATGATCTCTGAAGTCCCTTTCAGTTCTAACTCCTATATCTTGTTTTTCCCCCCTAGCTGTGCATTTTCTCACACAGGGAAGCCATATTTATTTACTGAGATTCAAGCTACTCTTAAGATACAAATATCATACCCATTATGGAACCTTCCCCCATTTTCCCAGTTGGAAAAGATCTTCCCTGCCTTGGAACTCATGGCACTTTGTTGCTATTTTTCTTATGGAATTACCATGTAGATTTGATTTCATCGTTATCTGGATTTGTATTATATTCTCTGTTAGATAACAAACTTCTTGAAGGCAGGAACCATGTCTTATTTATTTCAGAATATCTCTCAAAGAGGATAGGGAAAAGAAGATCTTGATTCAAGAATTATTACCATGAAGTGAGAGTAATGATCAATGATATGCTAGATATAAGGTAGAACTTAATATGTAGAGTTGGTAGCAATAGAGTTCATGAAAATGTTCATTAGTATGTACACAGGTAACACCAAGTGGATGAAAAATATCTACCACAAGAGTGAAAATTATGAGACTGGCCTCAAATTAATAATTTTACTAAATCAAAAGCAGTGAGAAAAAGATGGAAAAAATAGGAGAAAGATATACAGTTTACCTTCCTTATTGCTTCATTTAGCTTGCTATTCTATGGTCACCATTTTGGACTCCCTAACCATGCTCCACAGGCAGGTCCACTCAGCAACAAACTTGGAAGAGAAGAGAGAGAAATCCACTCTTGCCTCAGTTTATCAAACCTTTCCTCCATCCACTAACTCTCACACATGACATCTTGGGTTCCAACTATGGCTTTCTATTTTGCCTGCCCAGGGGGCAGTTCAGGGGGCATTGCAGGGAAGATCACCCTGCCCTCTGTCTTGAGATATCTTGACTCCATTGCTGCCCCTTTCTGGCTGCTATTCTATCCTCATGACTCAATTTACCCAATGATTTCCCTCACACAATCCTCGCTTCCAGGCCGAGCTCAAACTCACGCCAGGTACATGTGGTCGAAAAGGGGAAGGGTAAATTTCCTTTTGCACAGAGGGTCCCTCAATACCCAGCTTAGACAGACCATGTAGATGCACATTGAATTGGGTTGGAATTGAAGAGACAAGTTGGATTCTTATTGATGTGTATGATGCTTTTTTGAACCCAAACTTCTTCCTGAAATTAAGGCTTATCTCATTTCTTCTTAAATAAAATTTTGGTGATTTCTTTGGTTTTTACATGATCTACATTTCCCAGTGTATCCCTCCCTTTACCCCTTCTAGGGGGCCATACCTCGTAAAAAGGAATTTTAAAGGGGAGGGGGGATGAAGGGAAGTCCAACAAAAGAACCATCATATCAGAAAAAAGGCTAACATTATATAAAATATTCCATTTCCATAGCTCACTCTCTGCAAAGATGAGAGAAGTGTCTTGGGATCAAAGGGGGCCGAAGTAATTTGAAGTCTCTGCTGGAGGAACATAAGTTCTGTCTAGTGTCACCAAACTGGAAATGGTTTTGAGTTGAAACTGACCACATACTGGTGGCCAAAAGACCCACCTAGCTCAGTTCAGAAGTTCTCACTGGCCACCACCATCTCTAGTCCAGCTCTCCCGCTTTACAGATGAGGAAACTGAAGCCTGGAGAATTCAGTGACTTAAGATCATAGCTATAGAGGTGGAAGGGACCTTCCTTAGAGGCTGTCTAATCCAATCCCTTTAGAGATGAAGAAAACGAAGGCCAAAAGAGTTAATAGGCTTCTAAATTGGGAGCTGGGAGGGACCTCAAAAACCATTTAATCCAATCCTCTCATTTTATAGATTCCAAAGCTAAACCCTGGAGGAATTAAATGATTTGCTTTAAAGTCACATAGAAATATAGAGGCTACCAGGAGTTGAGCCCATATTCTTTGATACTAGCACCCTTTCTATTGTCTAGTAAGTCATTTATTAAGTATTTATTACTAGGGGTAGCTAGGTGGCTCAGTGAATTGAGAACTAGAGAGATGGGAGGTCCTGGATTCAAATCCAGCCTCGGACACTTCCTAGCTGGACAAGTCACTTAACCCCATTTAGTCCTTACTGCTCTTCTGCCTTGGAACCCATACACAGTATTGATTCTAAGAACAGAAGGTGAGGGTTAAAAAATATTTATTACTAAATGTCATTTACTACTAGGTGCCAGGCACTGTGCTAAGCCCCGGAACTCTCAAAGCCCAGGCTTCTAATTGCAGAGAGGCTGGTCTGAGTCAGCGGAGGGAGCGGAGATAACAAATCCTTGAAGGCCTGAAGGATTTCATTAAAAGGACAGTCAGGCCCGGAGAAGGCAGTGCTGTGTCTGAAAGCATGTGTGCTTATGCTTTGGGAAGGACACTGTTCTTTTTGTTAGCTGGGCCTTTATTGGACATAAAAGAGAGCAAGCCACCGGTGCCTGGGGAACATTTGAAAAGAGCCTAGAAATCCAGGGCGCAGCTGGGGTGGTGCCTGCCATCCTCTGGGAACTCGCTGCCCCTCCTCTGCATCCAAGGCCTCTGTCACAGGGCGCCCATGCTCCTTCTCCCCCTCCCTACGGCGATTTACATTTTTATATAGCTCATCAGTCTTTCTGCGACTCCGTTAGCACAAAATTCTTCCATGCAGTTGGCCCTGGACATAAGCTATTGGCTTGGGTTAATGAGAATTCCTTATCTCCTTTATTCATTCCAGGAGACCTGACCTACAAACATATATACAAACAGTCCCAGGTCCGCTCGGCGAAGAGGCTGAATGCTTCGTGGTGGTGGCAGAGGCAGAGAGTCAGCTATGTCAGAAGCCTGGAGGGTGTGAACAGCCCCTGACCCAAAACACCTCTCGCCCAACTTAGCACAGAATCTGAAATGCCATCACGGAGACCGTCCCCTGCCAGAGTGCCAGAAATTCCACCATTAGTGCTGCCACCTGTCACAAGAGCTAACATTCCACCATTTGAATGATCATATGCCACCATGACTAAGATTCCATCTCTGCAGCCACTACCTGTCACACAACCTGAGATCCCCATCAGAGCTGCAGGGATGGAAATTCCACCATTAGCACGAGCAGACGCTCTGCTTGTATAACCACCGCCTCTCAGAGACCCTGAAATGCTACCATTAGAACATATTCAGATACTAGCTAGACTATAGATTTGTATGCCACAGATTGGGCTAGAATTCATATTTTAGCTATATACTGTACTGTTCCTTTGGGACTTACCATATAGTTTCTTGGATTATTATTTCATGTCTTTTCTCTGCTGGATTCACAAGCCATTTCAATATTTATTAAAAGAGCCTCTTACATCTGGGCACTTTGGAGACCCCACGGAAAAATAAGAGACAGGCCCTGCCCCTACTGTGGATGATGGGCTACCAGGACGACAAGACGCAAATGAAGATAAATATAAACTGGGGATATATTGGCATGAGCATTTGAGAGAGACAAAACAGCAAAGTGTTCTGGGTCATCCAGGACAGATGGGGGTGGGAGGGAAGAGAGCCATCAGGAGAGACTTCCTGGCAGAGGTGGCATTGACTTGGGCTTTTAAGGATGGGCAGGACTGAGCAGACAAAGGAAACAAGAGAGGGCACAGGAAGAGAGTAAGCAAAGATTCAGAGGATAGAAAGTACAGGATATTTGGAGAGCAGAACTGATCTAGTCTGATTTAAATAGAGCTGGTGCATGAGCAGGGCAATAATGTGCAATAAGGCCAAGACGGGTGAGGCTTCCTTGTGGAAAGCCTTTGAGTGTTAGGCGGAAGAGTTAAAATTTTTCCTCAATATGTTCAGAAGCCTTGGGAGACTGTAAGCCCCTTGAGGGCTAGGGTTTCAGCTTACATTTCTCTGAATATATATAAATATATATATGTACACACACGCATATTATTCATGCATATATGTGTATGTGCATGTAGACATAGAGAGATGATAGGTAGATGGATGGATAGCTAGCTAGATGGATGGATGGATGAGTGGATAGATAGAAAGATAGACAGAAAGATAGATAGAAGGATAGATAGATGATAGATAGATAGATACATAGATGGATGGATAGATGGATAGATAGATAGATAGATAGATAGATAGATAGATAGATAGATAGATGTGTGGATGGATGGATAGATGAATAGATGGATGGATGAATGGGTGAATGGATGGATAGATAGATGGGTGAATGGATGGATAGATGGATAGATAGATAGATAGATAGATAGATAGATAGAAGGATAGATAGATAGATAGGTGGATAGATAGATAGATAGATAGATAGATAGATAGATAGATGGAAGAATAGATAGATGGGTGAGTGGATGAATAGATGGATAGATAGATAGATAGATGGATAGATGGAAGGATAGATAGATCAATGGATAGATGGATGGGTAGATGGATAGATAGATAGATAGGTGGATAGATAGATAGATAGATAGATAGATGGAAGGATAGATAGATCAATGGATAGATAGATGGGTAGATGGATAGATAGATAGATTGATAGATAGATAGATAGATAGATAGATAGATAGATAGATAGATAGATAGATGGAAGAATAGATGGATAGCTGGATGGATGATGGATGGATGGGTGGATGGATAGTAGATAGATGGACAGACTGACAGAGAAATGAATGAATCCCTTTGATTCTTGGGGGCATTATTTGTAAGTCCTCGTTCAGTCATGGACATCACCATCTCCCTAGTCACCCAGGCTTATAGCCACACTGTAGTCTCCAACTCCTAATTCTCCCTCATCCCACATATTCAATTCATTGCCATCTTGTCTTTTCTGCCTTAACAACACCCCTCACTTACTATCCTTTCTCTCCTCTCACACAGTGACCGCCTAGATACAAGCCCTCATTACCTCACACCTGGTATATTGAAATAGCCTCCTAATTGGCATCCCTGCTTCAAGACTCTCCTCACTCCACTTCATCCTCCAGGCTCCTGCTTAAGGGATTTTCCTAAAGCTCAGTCTGATCATGTCAGTCTCTACTCAATAAATTGCATTGGCTCCCTATTAACTGTTGTTGTGGCCATTCAGTCATTTACCATCATGTCTGACTCTTCATGACCCCATTTAGGGGTTTTCTTGGCAAAGATACTGGAGTAGTTTGTCATTTCTTTCTCCAGTACATTTTACAGATGAGGAAATGGAGGTAAACAAAGCTAAGCAACTTACCCAGGGTCACATAGCTGGTAAATGCCTGAGGCCAGATTTGAATTCAGGAAGATGAGTCTACCTGAATTCAGGCACAGCACTCTAAGCACTACGGCACCACTTAGCTGTCCATCTTGCACGTGCAAACTTAGTTATTTTCATGTAGTCTCTGATATTAGAATATGAATCCTTTGAGGGCAGAGCCTGTTTTTGCCTATACTGATTGCCGTGCCTGGCACATAATAAGTCCTTAATTCATTTGCTTGTTGATTACTCTTTTTAAAAATTAAAAAATTAAATTTATTTAAAAAATTAATTGATTCATTTTCATTTTAAGCTTTTCCTTCTATCTTAGAATCAATTCTGTGTATGGGTTCTAAGACAAAAGAGTGGCAAGGGCTAGGCAATGGGGGTTAAGTGACTTGCTCAGGGTCACACAGCTGGGAAGTGTCTGAGGTCATATTTGAACCCAGGACCTCCCATCTCTAGGCCTGACTCTCAATTCACTGAGTCACTTAGCTTCCCTCTTGATTAATGCTTAAATCAAGCTATTGCTAGATAAAGCCAGAATTGGGATTTACTAGAATCCAGGAGAACATCCCTCATAGAGATGAGACATGGGAGATGCAATAAAACAGTGATTTGCCCAAGGCACCCAGGTAATCAGTAACCAAACCAACATTAGAATATAATCCTTTCCAGATCCAGCATGCTTTCCTCTATGCCATGCTGCCAGTGTTCTCAGTCTTTAAGGTCAGTCTCCAGCTTTCAACTTTTTTTTTCAACTTTCACGTTGTTCTTTTTTTGTCTTTTATTTTTGAAGAGAATCAATGACATGACGGGGTGATGTTTTGACTTGAGGTGAATTGGGATTTAAGTGGTGCAGAGTTGCACTAAGTCATCAGCTTCATTCTCTCTTCCAGAGCCATAGAAGTTCAGTGAAAAGACAAAAATCGGGATGACTTGTGATGGCTCAGGATGCTGTAGATGACCTTGGTTTCTTCAGTGTTTGACCAAGCTCTAAGTCTGCTTCAGCAGCCATTACAACCACTGGAACAAATTGTTCTCATCCACCCATTCCACTGAGGAAGTCTTCACATGCTTAGGGTAGACAAATACCTGATTCATTAATGGGTTTCAGACCTGTCAGTTAACCTTAACCTGGTTTAGCCTATCTGCAAAAATATGTAGAGAGGCAGTTTGGTAATCTCTAAAAAATAACATATTTGGGGTCAGAAGACCTGGATTCAAATCTTGTCTCTGTTTTTTCCTACCTTTGTGACCTTAGACAAATCACTCATCTTCTCTGGGATTCTCTTGCCTCATCTATAAATGATAGGGTTGGATTAGATGTCCTGGAAATCTCTTTCCATGAGAAATATATGATCCTATGAACAGTGGATAGAACATTGAGCAAAGGAGTGTTGGAACCCTTTCTATAACACTTACAAGCTCTGTGGTCGGGAGGAAATCATTGAACTTTTCTGAATCTTGGGGTCCTCTTTCTCTGAAATGAAGATGATTATAACTGGAGTACCTCCTTTGAAGGCTTGCTGTGAGGCTTAATGAGATAATCTGTTAAGTGCTTTGCAAACTTTGAAGCATTATGGAAATGGCAATTATTATTTTATTGAATCCTTTCCTCTTCTTTGAAAAGTATACAGGTGTCAGTGGCAGATACTCAACAGGTGAGAATATTTTCTACATATGGAGTTGAAGAAGTATATGTATATATGTGTATCTAGCAATCTATCATCTGTGTCAACTAGTGTCCCTTTCTTTATTATCTCTTTATATCTACCTACTGATACATCTGTTTATCCATCTTTCTATATTTACTCTTCCTTCCTTCCTTTGTTCCTCTCTCCCCCCTCCCTCCTTCCCTTCCTTCCTTTCTTTCTTTCTTCCTTCCTTTCTCTCTCTCCTCATTTTCTCTGTCTCTCTCTCTCCCTCTCCCTTTCTCTCTCGTTCTCTTCACTTTCTCTCTTTTTCTTTCTCTCTCCATTTCTTCTTCCCTCCCCACCCAGATACATAAAATGCACACAATTTTGCATACCCAAAAGGGAACAATGAAAAACAATTTTTTTGCCCATTTCCAGCTGTAACTACGTAGTTACTGAGGTATATGATTATCCACTCCACAGAAAATTACTATTTTGGCTTTTGCTAAGAAATGGTTTTCCAGGCTGCAAAAAATTACAAGAGAGCTGAACTTAGGGAAGGGGCATTTTGTACACAGAAGAGAATCACCTCTGGCCCATTCAATGAATAATTAGCAAAATGCGCCTGCTCTTTCACATTCTACACAGTTATCCAGCATTCTGATTCTTTGAACAGTATCTCACAGTGAACCCACAAGCATTTCTTGAGCACCTACTATGTAGAGGGATAGAGAGGACTCAGAGCCAGGGAGAACAGGGTTCAAGTGTTGCCTCTGATGTGTCCTGGCTGTGTGATCTTGGTCAAGTGCCTTAACCTTTTAGTTATCTAGGCAACTGGATAAGACTCCAAGTTTGCTGAGAAAGTGACAGCCTGCATTGGTAAAGGGGGTTTCTTTCTTCATTTGGGCATTCCTTATACCAATGAAATTACAGGTCCACCCTTTATCCTCCAGACTTTACCATTTCCCGTGATGTTACAGCCTTCCTCTCCAGACTCGAAGGTACTGCCTTGGCACCCCAAGGTGTCTTGGGCTTTGTCTTTTGCCCTGATGAACCACCATTAAAACATCTGGCCTTGATAGCCACCCAGCGGATGAACTGTCATCACCTAGAGGTGTTGTTTCCCCTGATTAGAGTGTAAGCTTTTTGAGAGGAGGCACTATCCTGCGGTCCTCTTTGAATCTCTAGTTCTTAGCACAATACTAGCCACATAGTAGGTACTTAAGAAATGGGTTTTCTCCTGTTCATTCATTCACAAAGTTAATAGGGCCAGATGAGTAATGGGGATGATAACCATAGCTGGCATTTCTATGGTACATTCTTCATACTAATCCTAAGGGCTGAGAGTACAAATACTATCCCCATTTTACAGATGAGGAAAATGAGAGATGAACTGATTTGTTCGGTCACACAGCTAGTGAATGTCAGAACCAGGACAGGAACTCAGTCATCTGATCCCAGATCCATTGGGGGGTTTGTTCATTTGCTTTTCTTCTTCACCACAGGGGATGGTTTAGTGCAGGAGATACAGTGCTGGAACTGGATTCAGGAAAAATGGAGTTTGAATCCTGTCTCAGGCACATTTCTTGGGTAGATGCTTCATGAAAGATTTTTATGCTGAATTGTAATGATCTTTAGACAGGTTCTTGTGCTCCTCTCATTCTCTGTTGCCTTGGGGACCACTGCCCAGGTATGCAGCTTTTGCAAAGCTGAATGCAGACCGTATGCACCAGCGGCCACTAACTGCCCTGTCCAGACCTCAAAGCAGTCTACAGAATAGCAACATGGGATGTTCTGGGGAGACACAGTTGGAACACACCCTTCTGGTCTACCGACCCCAAAATGGAAGATTGCTAGCAAAGTATAAACACACACACACACACACACACACACACACACACACACACACACAGAGACTCTAAACAACTGTCTCTTTTAGGATCATGGGTTTTGAGTTTCAAAGGCCCTGGGCTGTTTTCATTCTACTTCGACACTAGACTTTTGACATTTCATTTCCCTAGACCTTTCCTCCCCCGGCAATGACCTCCCATTTATGCTATATATATCTTAAATGCATATAGTTTGGTGTTTTTTGTTTTTTGCTTTTTTTTACAAATAGTCTCCCCTCATTAGATTGTGACCTTCTTGAAGCCAGGCACCTTGTTTTTTGCCTTTCTTCCCCAGAGTTTAGTATGGTGCCTCACACATAGAAAGCATTCAATAAATGCATGTGAACTGACTCAGTTTCCTCATCTGTAAAATGAGGAAGCTGGACTAGAGGACTTCAGAGATAACTTCCACCTCTTTATCTAAGAGACCTTTGAGATCATCTGATTTTAACTCCCTCATTTTACAGCCAGAGAAGTTATTTATTCAATGTCACTCATTCAGCAAGTGGCAGATCCAGGCTTTGATCCTAAAATCTATGAATGAATGATTGAATGAATGACTCCAAAGTCCTTTCTCATGCTATTATGCTTACCTCTGAGTTGTTTCCCCATGGCCAAGTCTTGCATGTATCCTTTCCCCTTTCTTTACTTTTCACCTGATTGTGATGTATCCTTGCTCTAATTTTTCCCTTCTTCTACTCTCCATACCTTGGGCATCCCAAGCTAAATTACATCCAATTGAAGATGACAGAAGCGGGCAGCTAGGTGGCTCAGTGATTTGAGAGCCAAACCTAGGGACAGGACATCCTGAGTTCCTAGACACCTCCTAGCTGTATGACCCTGGGCAAGTCACCCACCATTGCCTACCCTTACCACTCTTCTGCTTTGGAACCAATTCACAGTATGGATTCTAAGATGGAAGGAAGTAATTTTTTAAAACAAGATAAAAAAAAGGAATAAGTGTTTAAGTTCTTACTACTATGTGCCAGGCATTGTGATGGCTGTTTTCCTAATATTATCTCAGAAAACACCGAGACGAATTTTTCTAAGTCATTGAGGGAGTGGATTGGACAGGAAACAAAACACTAACGAATACCCAGAGACACTTAAAAATGTTAAATGCTTAGAAAAAGCAACCTCGAGTCCTTGAAAATTGAAGTTCTTACTGTCAGCTGACTACCAGACGACACAGATCGTTGACATTGCTCCCTCCTGTGAAGAACTTCCTTTTCCTCATGTACAAGGATGGCTCCAATGAGCATATGTAGGGGGCTACATGCTTGTAAATGGGCTTTTTTTTTTCAGGAGTGGGCATGCTTCATTCACGCTCTATTATTTGGTTCTTTTAACTGGTGGATCAGGATTCTATGTGCCTCCAGAATAAGGTAGAGGAAATAAACCCACGCCAGGATTCCTGAATGAAGGGGTTCTAGATTCCCCATCCCTGGCCTCAGAGAGTGTGACCCTCCCTCATGGTCAGCACCTCTTGCCTAGTCTTTTTGCTGCCCGGGAAAAAACTCTTCTTTCTATTTTATTTTATTTTATTTTTTGTGACTAATATCATCCCCATCCTGGTGACTAGGGCCAAATTGCCCCTGAGGCTTGGAAAAGCCTCAAGAAGCACTAGAAACATCACAGGGGAAAAGAAAAAATAATAATTGACTGCCATTGTCAGCAACTCTGATGCTGTGACAAAGGCTCATTTCCTTTTTCCACAGTGTTTAGATGAGACACAGTCCCTGTAGACTTGTAGAAACAAACAAAGCCAACAGATCTGGGAAAAACAAAACAAATAAAAGGCCAAACACTTATTAAGCATCTATGGTAGGCGGCAGCTAGGTGGCTCAGTGGATTGAGAGCTAGGCCCAGAGTTGGGAGGTCCTGGGTTCAAATTTGGCTTCAGATTCTTCCTAGCTGTGTGACCCTGGGCAAGGCAGCACTTAATCCCCATAGCCTAGCCCTCATTGTTCTTCTGCCTTAGAACCAAAACACAGTATTGATTCTAAGTCAGAAGGTAAAGGTTTTTTTAAAAGCATCTATGACTTGCTAAAGCACTTTAAAAATATTATCTCTTGATCCCCACAGCAATCCTGAGAGGTAGATGCTTTTATTATCCCTGTTTTACAGATGAGGAAACTGAGGCAGATAGTACTAAAGTGCCTTGTCTAGAGTCACACAGCTAGTAAGTGTCAGAGACCAGATCTGAACTTGGGTCTTCTGGATTCCAGGTCCACAACATTAAAAGATGGCTGCACTCAGATTCAAAGGGCTGGTTCCAACGGATGAAAAACCATCTACCTCCTCTGGGTAGGGAGGTGGTGGGCTACAGGTGCTGAGGATTGGATATACCATCTGAAGCAGTCATTGTGCCAACTAGTTTTGCCTACCAGTTTTTCTTTGTGAAAAGGGAAGGTTCTGTTGGGGAAAGGGAGGCCAGGAAATATCTGAGGTATAAAAAAAACACTAAAAGCATCAATAAGGCTTTTAAGAAATGACGCAGTCCCTGCCTTTATAAAACTTCGACTCTAAGTTAGAAAAGTAAACTAATATGCATTTAGAAAGATTTTCAATTCTAAGAACTGAAACAGAGTGGTTAACCTGGACACCCAATTAACCTCTTGGTTAATTGGTGTTCTTTCTTCTAAAATACTGTAAGACAATAAATTATCCCATGGAAGAAACATGTGGCACAAAAGCTCATGATGCTTCCAAGGCTGACAGAAATAAGAAAAGAAGTCACATTAATGGAATGCACCAAATGTCCCAACATTTTCTGACCTTACCTCTAAGTGATGGGTGCCATACCAGACTCACATTCTAGCATCTTTCAGAAATGCTCCCTCCAGCCCAGTGACCACACCATGATGAATAGGATGGAGCCCGGAGAAGGCCCCCCTTCTCTTGTGCAGAATTCCCCCCACCGCACACTCCTCCCCCCCTGCCCCAGTTAGAAGCTCGGTTTTATTTTCAGAATAGGTGGCATTCGTGTCCACCCAACGGTCTGCTGTTGTTTCCATGCACACAGACATTGGTGATGGCCCCCACTTCTGAAGAGGCAAGAGACCAGAAGGAAGTCGGATAAAATGGCAATTTGTCACTTTCTGCCCAAATTCCCGGCTTTCTGCCAGTGTAGGACTGACTTGTGAGAATGGCATTTCCTAGCTGCTAATGATCAGCTTTGTTAATTTGCTGCCCTTGGTTAACATTATGCCTTGAGTTCCTCTGGGTAGTCATTAGCTTCCCCCAAATGCGCCTGTTGTCTTCATTCCCGAGTTCTCTTTCCCTGGCATGGGGGAAAGCACAGCTCTCCAGGGACTCGTCTCTAGAACCGGGGAGAGACCCGGTGGAAGCCAGGCACACGCTCTCCATTCCGGAGACCAGAGGGGGAACGTGGAAGAATTCCCCAAGGAGCCAAGAAGCCTCCACGGGTGTAGCTGAGAGTCCGCTGGCTGCAGAACGTGGCTTGGACGGCTTCAGTGGGGAAGATGGAAATGACAGGGACGGCGTTGGGTCCCCTCTTCTTCGGACTCTTCCATTCTCCCTGTGATGAAACGGCTGCTGCTTAGTACTTCGAGTTTGTTGGCCATTTTCGTCTTCCAAATCTCCATCGTCCAAACTGCATTCATCATCTTTTCCTCCCCGACCTATTCCTTTTCTTGATTTCCCCACTTCCATTAACCAGTTCTCCCACTCATCTTTCTCTCCCTTAATCCCCTCATTGCCCCATCAGTCCCAACTCCTATGGATTCTATTAATGGATGGATAAATCAATGAACAATGAACGAACTTATTATTGCTGGGAATACAAAGACAGAAATGACACAACCCTACTCTCAAGAAGCTTATTATTCTTACAACACCAACAACACCAACAATAATAATAACAATAATTCTATTAGATTGGAGAAAAGCAGATCAGGGCAAATCCTGTATCAGATACTTGGTAGCTGTGACCCTCAGAAAGTCGCTGATTTCTCTGTGCCTTAATTTCCTTATCTGCAAAATAAGGGAATTAGATTTGGTGGCTTCTAAGCTTCCTTGTAATATATATATATATATGTAATTTTTATATAAATTATATATATATAGAAAATATGTAATATAGATATACACATGGGGTTAAATGACTTGCCCAGGGTCACACAGTAGGAATTGTCTGAGGCCAGATTTGAACCCAGATCTTCCAGACCTGACACTCTATCCAATATGACACCTAACAGCATGTGTATATATATATATATATATAAAATTTTTTTTGAAGACCTGAGCTCAAATTCCACCTCAGATACTTCCTCTCCCCAAACCTCCTAACCTGGCCTTCAAGGTCCTCCACAATCTAGTTCTTAGCAGCCTTCTCAGTCAGTCATACCTCACATTACTCCTCCCTATATTCCTGCCCAACTTGGGCATCATTATTAGCTACTTAATATGTATTTGGTGAATTAATTGAGTTGAATTGCATTCCCTTGTCTTATGTCTCTCAAACTCAAAGGGAAAATTTCCTTTCTTTTTCACTTGCTTTTTCAAAGAAGGTCTGGTCATCAAACAACCATATTTCCCTGAAAATGTGACTTTTCTCTCATATAGCCTTTAAAGATGGTTCAAAGGGGCTTCCTTGGAAAATGAAAAAAAGGAAGATATCAAGTTCTTAAAGGAAGAAAATGAATCGAAATGGGAGTGAAGTCATCTCTTGGGGGCCTTATGTAGGCCTTAAGTGTCTATTTCCTCTTCATAATGAACTCAATAATGGGAAATTTGGGTGGAAAAATTTCAGTACCAATAGTAGCACCTGCTACTCATTTTGTTGTTGTTGCTGTTTAGTCATTTCAGTCATGTGTGACTCTTTGTGACCCCATTTAGGGCTTTCTTGGCAAAGATATTAGAGTGGTTTTCCAATTCCTTATCTAAGCTCATTTTACAGATGAAGAAACTGAGGCCAACAGGGTTACTATGACTTGCCCAAGGTCACACATCTAGTAAGTATTTAAGGCTAGATTTGAACTCAGGAAGATGAGCCTTCCTGATGCCAGGGCCAGTGTTCTATGTACTGTGCCACCTGGCTGTTCACTAGTGTTTTAAAGTTTGCAAGGCACTTAAATGGTACAATTTAATTTGATACTCAAAATAGCCTTGGGAAGTGAGTTCTGCAGGTACTACGGTTATTTTTATTTTTGACTGGACTCATGTAGGGTCCTCTGGGGGTAAGGAATACCACCCAAAGGATTTCTCTTAGTCCAGACGTCTAATGAACCCAGGTGACTTACCCAGGGTCATGGAACAGAGTTGACACAGGGCCAAAGCAAACCTCTGCTCTTCCTACCGCTTGGGCTGATTCTAAATCCACTGCCACTGATATTTAGAGAAGTCAAGGGATGACTTCGGTTGTGTCAGGTTTTATAGAGAATACAAGAACAGAAGAGACAGTTGATAGGACAATGACCTATAGCTGAAAGGTGTCTCCCGGTCCAACCGCTTCATTTTACAGATGAGGAATTTAAGGCTAAGTTTGAATTTTTAATATTTTTTCCATTACACAGAAAAATAATTTTTAATATTTGTTTTAAAATTTTTGAATACCCAATTCTATCCCGCAGTCACTGAGAAGGCGAGAAATCTGATAAAGGTTACATCTGTGCAGTCATGCAAACATATTTCCATATTAGTCATGTTGTGAAAGAAAACAAAAACCAAAATTGTAAAAATGCAACCAGAAAGATAAAGAAAAAAGCAGAATGCTTCCAAATGCATGTAGAGTCCCTCAGTTTTTTCTCTGAATATGAAAAGCACTTTTCATGCCAAGACCTTCAGAATTGTTTTTAGATCTTTGTATTGGTGAGAATCGCTAAATCATTCAGAGCTGATCATTGTATGATAACCGACTATGAACTGAGGATCATAGTATCATAGCTTTAGGTGGGAAAGGTGCTCAGAGGCCACCTAAGATATTTTACATATAGAGGAAACTGAGGCTCACAGAAGTCCATAGAATCATATCCCTAAAACTTGAAGGAACCTCAGAGGATATTTAAGCCAATCACCTCATTTTGCAGATAAGGAGACCAAAAAGCCCAGTTCTTCTTCTCAAGATGCCTATTTCTAATGATCAGAGGCAGGACTGGAACAAAGGTCTTGCATGATTCTAGGTCCAGAACACTTTCCTCTACATGGCAGTGACTTAAGACTTACAAATGCTTCCCACTAAATAGTCATGTAAGGTTGGTGGTGCAAATATTATTTTAAATACTGAGTTGAAACTGTGAACTTCTAGATATGGGGATGCCTTCCCTCAGCAAAAATAGCAGCCTCTCCATGCTTTCTCAGACCTTGAGATTCTTGTTCGTGTCTTTCCATGAATCTTCCATATGGGATGCATACAACATACTAAAAGGTATCACTGCTATTTTGTAAACATAAACATTTCATGGCTCCAAAAATGTCACTTGAGCAATCTCTGCACATTTTCTTCCTCCTACCCCTTTTCTAGTCAAAAGGGCAAAAGACAATCCCTTCTTCTAAGGAGCTCTCATACTAATGGAGGAGACAACATGTGAACAACTATGTCCAAAGAGGATCTATTCAGGATAAATTGGAGATCATTAGCAGAGAGAAGGCACTAGTATTCAGGAGGTTTGAGGAACAAACAAGTCACTCACCTCCTCTGTGCCTCAGTTTCTTCATTTATAAAATAAGAGAATTGGTCAAAATCGTCACTTCTGAATGTATTTTTTCTGTGATCTCTCTGAGCCTCAGTTTCCTAATCTGTAAAACGAGGAGGTTGGATTAGATGATCTCTAAGGTTTCTTCTAATTTTAAATCTAGGATGCTATGATCTCTCTGGGCTTGTTTCCCCATCTGCAAAATGAGAGGGTTGGACAAGATGGTGTCCCAAGTCTCTTCCAAGTCTGGATCAATACTCTATGATCCTGTGGCCTCTCTGGGCCTCAGTTTCCCCATCCACAAAATGAAGGAGTTGGGAGAGGTGACCTCTGAGATCCCTTTCAGTTCTAGATCGATGATCCTCTGAGCCCAAATCATTTGACCACCGTGAGTCACTGCTTCCTCACCTGTAAAAAATAAAAGGGGGTTGAGGGTGGGGTGCTGGAACAAGACAGCCTCTGATGTCTCTTCCATCTCTAAATCTCTTCGCAGATCCTTCTTTTGTCATTATTTCCTGATTTACCAAGTCCTTTTTGGATTTTGCTTTCCAAAGTCAACCCGGACAATTCTGAGAAACTCCTAGCAACTAGAGGAGAAGATGGGAGAGAAGGATGTTTTGGCCATCGGCAAAACCTTAGCTCCTATCCTAGAGAGAAATTACTAACTGTTCACTGATTCCTTTACATTCAGAAAAGAAAAAAAATTCATCATTTTTAAACAAAAGCTATTCCCATAATGTGATTTAGGCAGATAATTAAAGTGTGCACATATATTAATTATGCTTCCAACTTCTCTTCTTCAACTGTCTTCTCTCTTAGGGCAAGTAGTTGAGGTAGCATTTAATAAGAGGTCCAGGAAGGGGATTCTCCAAGGGAGATGGTTGTTTCCTTCTCTGGTGAATTGTCCTGGCAAGTAATTAAAGCACCTTCATCAGACATTAATTGATCTTCAACGAAGCTGCAGAGGCAGCTACAATAATAATGAATGGGTTTGATTTTCAGAGGACCAACCCTTGTCATCTTCTCTGGGAAAGAAGGCACCCAGTATAGGTGGTTCCTCCCAAAAGGAGCTAAATAAATCCCACATCCCTCCTGTGCTTCTTTGACAAGGTGTGGATTAATTCAACTTGTAGAAAGAAAAACTGAATGTAGAGTCAAAGGATCTGGGTTGCAGTCCCCCCTCTTCCACTTACTACCTGTTTGATCTGAGGTATGTCTCTTAAGCTCTCTCAGCTTGTTTCCTGATCTATAAAATAAGGGAGTCTGACTAGGTGGCCTGTAAGAGTCCTTCTAGCTCTGAATCTATAATTATAAGAACCTCTTTGGGCCTTAGTTTCTTCATCTGTAAAATGAGGGGATTGGAATAGTTGGCCTCTGAGAATCCTTCTAACTATGAATCTATTATCATTATCATTATTATTATTATTATTTAAAACCTCACATTCTATCTTAAGATTAATACTAAGTATTGGTTCCAAGGCAGAAGAATGCTAAGGCTAGGCAATGGGAGTTAAGTGACTTACCCAGGGTCCCACAGCTAGGAAGGGTCTGAGGTATAACTTGACCCTGTATCTTGCAGGAATTCCACCCTGCCATTTCCATGTTACAGAGATCATATGTGAACCCAGGACCTCCTCCAGTCACTGGCTCTCTATCCACTGAGTCACCTAGATGCTCCCTGAATCTATTATTATTATTATTTTTAAACCCTTACCTTCCGTCTTGGAGTCAATACTGTGTATTGGCTCCAAGGCAGAAGAGTGGTAAGGGTAGGCAATGGGGGTCAAGTGACTTGCCCAGCGTCACACAGCTGGGAAGTGTCTGAGACCTGATTTGAACCCAGGACCTCCCATCTCTAGGCCTGGTTCTCAATCCACTGAGCTACCCTGCTGCCCCCCCCCCCCCATCTATTATTATATGAACCTCCCTGGGTCTCAGTTTCTTCATCTGTAAAAGGAGGGGATTGGACTAGATGGCCTCTAAGATCCTTTCTAGTTCTCCAGCTATGATCCTTTTATACAAATACTGACTTCTACTTACCACCTCTTTAATCTTTTTTTTTTTTTAACTCTTACCTTCCATTTAAAAATCAAAACTGTGTATCAGTTCCAAGGCAGAAGAGCAGTAAGGGTAGGCAATGGGGGTTAAGTGACTTGCCCAGGGTCACACAGATGGGAAGTGTCTGTGGCCAGATTGGAACCCAGGACCTCCCATCTCTAGGCCTGGCTCTCAATCCACCAAAGCCACCCAGCTGCCCCCATTCACCTCTCTAATCATGAGTAAATCACTTACTATCCTTTGGCCTCAATTTCCTTAGCTATCAAATGAGAGATCTGCACAAGGTAGCTTCTTCAAGTACTTTCTAACTCTAATTCTGTGGTGCTATTCAGTTCTTCCCCCACTGGGGAGGTTTTTGGGAAAAGATAAGGATTCACTTCATGGCTTGGCTTGCTTATGTGAGCTTCGCCTCTGATCTGGTCTTGCCACAAGCAAGATCAGATTTACAGAGAAATAAAGGTCTCAGGCAAAGGGTTGGATACCAGACATTGTCTGGAGAGAGATCTGTCTACACACCCTCATAACTGCTCAAGATAAAAGGAAAGGAAGAATGAGCTTGAAGCAAGAGGAAGTGGGCTAGAGATATCCAGCCTTAGTTAGCTCAGGGACCACATCATCTAGGCTGTCCTAAAAGAAAGGAGGAGGGTGCAGTAAAGAGGCTTACTTTGCAAGGTGAATCCCAATCCTGTACTTTAATGGGGCCCATCCAGGGCTGGAATATAGTTAGATGTACCATGCAGAATCCAGGGAAAGGCTGGTCTTCCAGAAGGAAGAAGCTACTGTTGGAATTCCTAGGAACCCACAGGTTTCTCCTTATTGGGGGGAAGCTTACCCAGGGTTGCCCTACAAGTCTAGAGAACTGTAAGGGTTTCCCAAAGAAGGGTGCTTTGATTTTTGTCAATCCCAATTTCTTTCTCAAAATAGGGCTCACCAAGGCAGACACTCTAAGTCAGAAAGATTATATACATTTCTGAAGGATTTAGGTTAGACCAGAAGAGAGAATTTTCTGAACCCTTTAGGGGGTTCAGATACAGATAAAATAAAACCCATCCTATATTTGATGCCTTGTTAGCCTAAGTGCAAGTTTACTAATAGTTAGCAAAGTCATCTATTTAAAGAAGGGTAACATTTCAATTCCATCCAATAAACATTTATTTAAGTCTCTACTAGGTACTTTGCTAAATGCTGGGGACCTAAAAAAAGGGAAAACACAGCTCCTGCCCTCAAGGAGATTCCAATCTAATGAAGGAAACAAATATATTCAAACTAAGTCATATACAGGGCAAATAGGAAATAATTAAAAGAGGGAAAACTCTGGAATTAAGAAGGGTTCCCTGATATTGACCACACAGAGCTATTGTGAGGCTCAAATAGAATAATGTAGGAGAAGCATTTTATGAACTGTAAGCCCTTTTATAAATATCAGCTATCATCATATTTGGATTTTAATAATTTCTTTACTTGAGCTGAGGTCACCTTAATTCATATAGGCTTATAGATTTGGTGCTAGATGGAAACTGCGAGGATATCTAATCTATATCCCTTCTTTTACAGAGGAGGAAACTGAGACTGAGTGAGGTGAATTGATTTGTGCATTGCTATTATTACCCTTATTTTTACAGAGAGGGAAACTGAGTCCAAGAGAGGGTCAGTGACTTGTAGTCAAAGTAGTAAGTAACAGAGATAGGAATCAAACCCAGCAAATCCAGTGCTCTGCTCCCACCTTATGGTGCCCTTAAGGCTTGGCACTTTAGCAGTAATGGTCATTCATGAAAGTACAAGATGGCCCTCAGTCTTGTGTGGTCCCCACTCTGCTTCTCCAGACACAGTAGAGGGGCAGGCAGTAAAGGATGCAGAGAATGCCAAGAATCACACGTTTTAGACTTGTCTGTAAACATGGTTTTAACTTTTAGTACTTGAAGTGTAACATCCTAGTCCTGTAACTAATGAAAGAACAAATTCCCAGAGGACTTGAGTCAGATCAATATTGACATCCTTCCTCTAAATTAAACCAGAAAACAAAAAGATGTTATCATTGAATGGAATGATGGCCCCTGGGTTCTGCTTGGAGAGGCTAAGAAAGGAGTTGGCCCTACTTTGCATCTCAAAGCAACATGAAATACAATTTCTGGTATTCTTTGTTATCTCATTCTTCAGTATTCCACAAGAGCAGCAAAAGCAAAAAGACCACTCTAAAGGGAAATGCAGCCCAAGGAGCAACATTTATGGTAGAGGATGAGGAAGTAGGAAAAAAGTCTTCAGTGAACTTAATAGGGCCCAACAAATTAAGACTCAGTGACTTCAGTGGAAACACATTATGGTCCTGCCTAATTCTAACAACCACAGGACATATAGGAATTTTACAGGATGGAAGAGATCCACCACCACCATCATCATAGCATTCTTATAGTAGGTTACCCTGTGCCATTTTATTTGATCCCCACAACAACCTTGGGAGGTACGATTATTATCCTCATATATTGGTAATTTTTGTTTAGTCATTTCTCAATTGTATCAGAGTCTTTGTGATCCCATTTGGGGTTTTCTTGGCAAAGATAACTAGAGTGGTTTACCATTTCTTTTTTCAGCTTAACTTTATAGGTGAGGAAACTGAGGCAAACAAGGCTAAGTGTCTTGCTCAAGGTCATACAACCAGTAAGTGTCTGAGGTCAGATTTGAACTTGAGAAGGTGAGTCTTCCTGACTTCAGCACTCTGGCTCTCCACCCACTGTGCCATTTAGTTGGCTAACAGATAGATGATAGAGAGACATATAGGTAAAAAATAGAAATAGAAAAAGTGATAGAGAAATGGCAGGGAGACAGATCATAGAGCTAGATAAATGGATAGATGGATATAGAAATACATATAAAGATGATATAGATAGATATAGACATGGACATAGATATAGACATAGACATGGACGTGGACATAGACAGAGCCAGGGGACATAGATATAGACATAAATGTACATATAGGCATAGACATAGATATCTATAGAATTAGTATTACCTAGCATGGACCTTGGTCCATAGTATTGAAATCCAAAATCAAGGCATACAATTGGGTATGCCTTCAACTAATTGACTTGGTGAATAAATAGCCTCTGAAGTTTTCTGTGTCCAAAAAAATTCACATTTTTCCTGACTCCAGGTTCTGTGCTTTCTATCTGCTGTACCACCTAGTTGCCTCTAAGGAATCCAGTCTTTTGACTCTAGAGCTGGTACTACTCTTTCAGAGAGACCTCAGAAGCCATGTATGCCAACCCCCTCACTTTCTAGGGATTTAAAGGACCCTGAATTATTCAAGGTTACATAGTTAGTAAATGTTTTAGGCAGGATTTGAGCCCTGGTCTTCCTAACTCCAAGTCCAGTACTCTTGCCTACTATACCATTTTGCCTTGGTCTCCAACTTATTTCCCACAGTTTGTCACTGAACCTGAATTTCTCCCAAAACAGAGACCTTGGAGAAATGAGAGGACTCAGAACTTTGTCACAGTAGTATCAGTTGAATGAGAGGAGAAGAAAAGATTTGAGAAATGAGGGAACATTTGTTTGTTGTCTTCAAGGATCATGTGAACAAGGGAATAAGGAAGATTCTTCTTGATCTAAAAAGGTAGAGTTAGAGCAATAGAGCAGGGGTTCCCAAACTTTTTTGGCCTACCGCCCCCTTTCCAGAAAAAATATTACTTAGCCCCCTGAAAATTAATTTTTAAAAATTTTAATAGCAATTAATAGGAAAGATAAATGCACCTGTGGCCATCACTGCCCGCCTTGATTGCTGCAGCACCCACCAGGGGGCAGTAGCACCCACTTGGGAACCACTGCAGTAGAGAGATTAAATTGAGCTCAATATAAGGAAGAATTTTCTAACAATTAGAACTGTCCAGAAGTGAAATGGGCATCTTTGGAAAGAGTGGTTTGTCCTAATGCCATGGGTATTGTAGCTAGATTTGAATTTCAGGTAGGGCTTGGAAAAGGGCACCTCTGAGGTCTTTCCCAACTTTGAGATTCTGGGATTTTAGTTCTAAATATATAATCTTAAGAGTCTAAGATTCTATAATGTGTACTAGAGAGAGAAAGCTGGATCTGGAGTCACGAAGACCTGCCTCTAATACTTACTAACTGTATGGTCAATTAATCTCTCAGATCCTCAATTTCCCCATTCATAAAATGGGGATGGCTGTCATCAGCATGGTCATGAAGTTCAAATGTGATTATCATCTTATCTTATCTCATCTTTCTGTCTGCCTATGTACAGTCTGTTTATTCATCCATACATCTATCCATTCTTCCATTCTGTCTATCATCTATGTATCTGCTTATGTATATATGCATGAATGCATGCATGCTCAGTCATTCAATTGTTTGGTCATTTCTGATTCTTTGTGACTCCAAGGAACTTAGCACACTGGGCCCTTCACTACCTTCTTAGTCTGTCTAAGTTCATATTCATTGTTTCCATGACACTATTTTGCCATCTCATCATCTACTGTCCCCTTTTCCTTTTGCCTTCAATCTTTCCCAACATCAGGGTCTTTTCCAGTGAGCTCCATCTTCTCATTATACGGCCAAAGTATGTAAACTTCGGCTTCAGCACTTGACCTTCCAGCCAATAGTCTGAATTCATTTCTTTAAGTATTGACTGATTTAATTTTGCTGACCAAAGGACTTTCAAAAGTCTTCTCCAGCACCATGAGTCAAAGGCATCCATTCTGTAGTGCTCAGCTTTCCTTATAGACTAACTCTCATAGCCATCCTCTACTATTGGAAAAACCATACCTTTGTCATCAAGGTGATGGCTCTGCTTTTTAATACGCTGTCTAGACCTGCCATAGCTTTTCTTCTGAGGAGCAAGTGTCTTCTAATTTCATGGTATGTAACCAATTTCATGTGTGTATCTATCAAGCATGTTGAAAACCTTAAGCTAATTGTTGTTTGAATCAAACCTATAATTTTACAAGTAGAGGAAGTCCCTAGGGAAAATGTCCCCCTGCTATGGAAGGCTAGTGCCTGCTCAACACTACAGTTCTAGAGAGTTGCTTGGGTCCTGAGTGACTTTCCCCCAGTTAAACCACCACTCTGGGTCAGACTCCAGACCATCTCAATCTCTAGAAAACTGGGTTGGGATGAGAATACCCTCCTGATCTCAAAATTCATCCTGGGAGCATGAGGAAGGGAATAAGGTCATGCCATCCACCTGCCTTTGTTCCTTGAGAGCTAGCTGGAGATAGCACATCTCAAGATGCATGATTCATTATGCTGGCTCATTAGAGCTGCCAATTAATAGGTGGGTTGAAAGAATCAGAATTCAAGCAGTGACTGAAATGCTAGAACAATTTGTGTGAAGTTGACATTTGGATTTTAGCTGATCACGGGCTCACTATGAGCCAACAGTGACTTTTCATAATTTTTTTCCCAGGCTTCGAATTGGAAGAGGCTATTGAACCCAACCCCTTCATTTCCTGAGACTCGGAGAGCTCAAGTTATAAGCCCAGGGTCACACAGCTAGTAGATGTCAGAGATGGGATTTGAATTCTGAAGCCATCCCGACTTCAAGTTTAGCCCTCTCTGTATTTATGGCACATTGCCTCTTGGTTTGATTGCTAAAATATCTATGCAATCTTCGGCTGCATTCATAGAAGTTTAGTGTACAGATAAAGAATGTAGCACTGCCTAGGGCCCTGCACAGAGGACACCTATTCCATTCTGTCTTCCAATTTTAAGAGGAACATTGATCAACTCAAGCATGTCTAAGGGAGAGCAACCAGGAGAGAGAGGACATCGGAAATCATGTCAAATGAAGAATAAAAGAGGAAGCTGGAGATGTTTAGCCTAGAATAGAGAAGCCTTAGAGGGATAATGAATGAGTCGTCCTCAAATATTTGAAGGGATGTCATGTGGAAGAAAGACTACACTTGTATGATTGGCCCCAGAGGGTGGAATGATGATTAATGGACACAAGTTGCAGAGAGGTTCAATAAAATGAAAACCTTCCAGGTAAGTGTGGCTGCCTTACAGTGGAATGAACCAAGGACATTGCAAAGGATGGAGTTCTGAGTCTAGAGTCAGAGGTCCTGGACTTGAATTCTGACTCTGACACACTTAATAGCTTCATGAGTTCAGGTAAGCCATTCCCCCTCTAATCTTAAATTTCCTCTGCTATAAAATGCCTTACTTCAGTCTGCCTAATTTGTCACATCTTATTTAATTTTTAAAAAATCTTACTTTTCATCTTAGAATCAATACTAAGAATTAGTTCCAAGGCAGAAGAGTGATAATGGCCAGATAATTGGGGTTAAGCGACTTGCTCAGGGTCTCAAATGTCTGAGGAAATGTCTGAGGTCAGATTCTAACCCAGGACTTCCTGTCTCTAGGCCTAACTATCCACTGAGCTACCTAACTGCCCCAATTTATTACATTTTAAATGGATGCTACCTTTTAGTCCAAAAAAGTAGGAGATTCTGTTCCAAGGGATGATTCCATTCTAAGGATCTGTGATTTTGTGTGTGATTATTTCCTCCATTGCTGGAGCTTATAACATAAAGAATGCAGTTTTTAAAGAGTTGATCTAGCTGAAAATCTATGACTTTATGGCTGGCACATTCTATACTTTTCTAAACTAGGCTGCTAGGGACGTGATTGGGGATATAGACTCCAAACGACCACACCAATGCAGCTATCAATAATATAGAAATAGATCTTGATTAATGACACATGTAAAACCCAGTAGAAATGTGCGTTGGCTATGGAGGGAGGTTGGGGGTTGAAGGGGAAAGTCAGAACATGAATCATGTAGCCACGGATAACTTTTCTAAAAAATAAAAATTATTAAAAAAATAAACTAGGCTGCTAGTCTTAAGCCTATGAATTATCAATAGGCCAGGTTGATTACCCTAAACCAATCTGCCCAGGATTTAGCTAGTAAGTGTCTGAGGCCAGATTTGAACTTAGGAATATGAGTCAGGCTGAGCATTCATCCACTGCATTATAGATTATATTTATATATGTCATTATAGATTATATTTATTATTATTGTTCTTGTTGCTACCAAAGATTGGAATCTTGGCCAGGGTCCAATACCAGATGGACTAAAATAGAAGGTCATTGAGAGCAGAGTCTGTGTTGGCTTTTGTCCTTGTATTCCCAGTGTCTAGCACAGAGAAAGCAGGAATTTAATAAATGCTTGTTGATTTTTTTTTTTTTTGAGACTGGCTCTACCAGTATCAGCAACCATTCATGGTTTGGATACCTCTGGTGACCAGCAGAGAAACTTTGACCTCCTCCATTTTTCCTACAGGATCCAGTTTGGCCCTCTTTAGGCAGCCTCATGGCCTTCTGCTCCAAGAGGTTCACCATACTGGTGCCAGATTTATCCAACTGGCTTTAGCCAAATAGCTCAGAATTTCTGAACTCAAGTGCTCCTCCAGCATCAACGTCCCCTCGTAGTCAGATTGCAGTCATATATCATCATGCCTAGCTATGATCCCCATTTTATAGATAAGGAAACTGAGGCTAAGAGGTTAAGGGACATACTCAGGATCACACAGCTAGTAAGTCTCTCTAACTTCAAGTCGAACTGCTGTCAAGTATACTTAGCTGGCGTCAACTATCAACTGCCCATTGGGTCCTCAAATTTCCTTATCTACAAAATGAGGGGGTTAGGTAGCCTTGAAGGTCCCTTCTAGTTCTAGATTTTTAATCCTATCACCCCCGGGCCCAGTGTACCTCCCATATACTCTTAGCAAGGGACCTGCTAACCACATTCCCCCAAATTCTTCTCTGGAATCAGAGCCACCCCTGATTGATTCCCAGATCAGCAGCCTGTAAGAGAAGAAATAAGAGAGGAAACCCCACAAGCCACCTGAAGAGCTCTTGTGCTTATAAATGAGCTGAGATTTATATTTTAATAACAAAGAGTGTCAAAGTCAGAGGCAGCCAGTCTGTAACTCTCAACACATGAAAAACAACATGGAACCCCACATTGGTCTCTTAGGAGACAAGCTCATGAATGAGAACTAAACCTGTAGGCAAATCTAAAAGGGTTTAAATTTCCAGGAGAAAAGAGGGAAGACTAAAGCAGGGGTTCTTAACCTGTGAGTCTATGAGCTTAAAAAAATTAGCTAACTATGTTTCAAGAGAATTGGTTTCTTTGGTAATCCTCTGTATTTTATTGTATGATTTTAAAAGCATGACTGAAGGGGTCCGTAGACTTCCCAAGACTGACTGCACAAGGGACGAGGACACAAAAAAAGGTTCTATAAAAATTGAGCTTATGTGGCCATCCAATCAATGCCAGGACATAGTTAGGACATCACAAAGGAGTACGGAAGCCTTAGAAGGGGGATGAGGCAGGAGGAGAGTACCCACCTGTATTAAAGGTTCTTCCCTAAGCAGCCCAAGGTGAATTATATCTCCTGTCTTTGCAGCAATAATCTCACAACCACTGTCAGTGAAGAAACCCTAGGGAATGGGACTCATTGTTCTAAGGGCACCGCACATAGGATTATAAATCTAGAGTGGGGGGCTAGAAATGGGCAGAGATGATTGTGGGAAGAACAGGATGGTGTATGTGATTCTAGAAATGAGAGGCTGGTATGAATGAGAACCCTACAAGCAAGATCTTGAAATGGATAGCTTGGTGACCCTTTAGAAAAGAGTGACCTGATCACTATGAACTAACATGGGTTCATTAAGAAGTTATGCTAAACTAATTTTATTTCATTTTTTAAAAAATAAAGGTATTTATTTAAAATATTATTTAAAAATAAGGTCATACAGGCGAAGCTGTATAATTGTTCTTAGATCTTAAAGCAAAGGACAAATTTCTCATGAAATGCTTTCAGAAAAGATTTTATCCTGCCTTTATTGTTTTTTTTTAACCCCTTACCTTCCATCTTAGAATTAATACTGTGTGTGTTTCTAAGGAAGAACAGTAAGGCCTAGGCAATGTGGGGGTTAAGTGACTTGCCCAAGGTCACCCAGCTAGGAAGTGTCTGGAGTCAATTTGAACCCAACTCCAGGACTGGCTCTCTATTCATGAAGTCACCTAGCTGCTCCCCTGCCTTTATTATTAAGGGAAGTTATGCTGCTCTTTCCTTTGTAGTTAATGCTATAATTATAATAATAGTTAAAGGCTATTGTTTTAATGGTGAAGGTAAGAGGCAAAATGTGGCACAATGGCTCAAGAGCTAGTGTGGGAGCCAGGGAAGCCTGGGCTTAAGATCTGCCGCTGGCATATGCTGGCTGTATGACCTTGGTAAATCCTGAGGATCATGGAAGGTCACCTGCTCCAACTCTCTCTCATTTTATAGATGAGAAGGCTGAGGCTCAGGGTTGGGAAATGATTTATCCCCAGCTATCTAGATAGGAAGTAGCCGAGCTTCTTGGGTCCTTTGACTCCAAATCTTCATTGCAAGACACTGCTTTCCCATTCAAAGTGATTTAATTTGTCAGGGTCTCAGGTCTGAGCCTCTAAGACTATATGTTGTAGAATGGTTGCCATCTGCATTGGTAGAAGGATCAAAATAATAATCCTGGGCAAAACAAAGATTATGAATTTATATTTTAGGAAACCATTCCCCTATGGAGGACACTGAAGATAGCTCTTAAGTGGGGACATCTAAAGATTGACACATTGTACAGTGGAAAGAGGGACAGCTAAGTGGTGGATAGAATGCTGAGTCTGTAGGAATCTCAGACTCAACTTCCTGAGTTCGAATCTGGACTCAGACATGTCCTAACTGTGTGACCCTAGTTAAATACCTTAACCCTATTTGCCTCAGTTTCCTCATCTGGAAAATGACCTGGAGAAGGAAATGTCAAACCATTCCAGGATCATTGCCAAGAAAACTCCAAATGGAGTCACAACGAGTCAGACACAACTACATAACAAAATTGGATGTGATAGTCCCTGTCTCCAGCTTCTAGAGTATGGGCATGCCTCATTCCATTCATGGTGGGAGCAATGAAAGCCATCTTTTCATCTCTCACCACCTTTCTCAGTCATCTCAGGGGCAAATTGTTTTTACAACATTCATAGCTTTCCTTGGTAGACCTTGTGGTCGAGGAAAGTTAGGACCTTCCATTCCTGGGAGGATTGACCAAAATAAGATGGTTCTCTTGATACCAAGGAGTTGTTTCTACTTGTTGTTGACACATTTCCTGTAATCACAGTTCTTTCAGTCTGAAGCAAATTGCTCTTGTTCTCACTACAATTTGAGGTCATTAGATGATTCCTGGTTGATCTCAAAAATGCAGAGAGTGGGGGCTCATAAATATCACGGGATTCTCTTGAAAGTATTTTAGAATGTGAACTCAGAGAACAAAGACCGAGTTTTTGCCTTTCTTTCTATTTCCAGTGTTTAGCAGACCACCTGACTCATAATTGAGGCTTAATGAATACTTATTGACCAATTCTCAAAGGATGAATCTTTACCAAGGTTACCCTGGGGATAAGAAGAAGGCAATTGTTATACCCATAACAACCCAGTGAGGCATATAACTCAAGTATTCTTCATCTCTGAAGGTGGAGGTAAATTAATCTCAGTGGCCCCTCAGGGGATCTCATTCTCATTTTTTCAGATTAAAAAAATGTCAGAAATTTAAGGGATTTCCTACGTTATGCATCTAGGAAGTGGAAGAGCCAAGAGCCAGACTTCTGATGACATGCTTTTCCATCTAGACATGTTGCCTCAGTATTATGTTAACTCGCTGTCCCTTCCCAATGATATCTTCATTTTATCAGGACTTGGAGGTATAGTGGGGTATTTGGTATCAAGGGGGTATTTTCTAGAGATCCTCCATAAAGAAAGACACTGAAAGGCCAAGAAAAACTTCTACTGCTAAGCCTCAGTTCCCACAGCCCACAGGGCTACTTCATTTTTGTTCTCCTCATATCCCAGAGACATTTTTTCCCCACATTTTCAGTCTATATTGTGGGCAACTGCCAACTTAATCATTGCTAAAATTAATCCAGACAGTACTACTGTAAGAGTCAGAACCTCACTGGCACATTTGGGGATGCTGCCTCCCAGTTGAAACTTCTTCCAACCAGTTCTCATTCAGTCCTTTATAAGGAGATAAGTGGGGGCACTAAGGACTCAGTGATGCTTCTTAGAAGTCTGATGCTGTTGCTGGTGGAGTTGTGAATTGATCCAACCATTCTGGATAGCAATTCGGAACAATGCCCAAAGGGCTTTAAAAGACCGTCTGCCTTTTGATCCAGTCACACCACTGCTGGGATTATACCCCAAAGAGATTATAAGGAAAAAGACATGTACAAAAATATTTATAGCCACGTTCTTTGTGGTGGCAAAAAATTGGAAAATGAGGGTATACCCTTCAATTGGGGAATGGCTGAACAAACTGTGCTATCTGTTGGTGATGGAATACTCTTGTGCTCAAAGGAATAATGAACTGGAGGAATTCCATGTGAACTGGAATGACCTCCAGGAATTGATGCAGAGTGAAAGGAGCAGAACCAGGAGAACATGATACACTGTGGTACAATCAAATGTAATGGATTTCTCTACTAGCAGCAATGCAAGGATCCAGGACAATTCTGAGGGACTTAAGAGAAAGAACACTATCCACATCCAGAGAAAGAACTGTGGGAGCAGAAACACAGAAGAAAAACAACTGCTTGATCACATGGTTTGATGGGGATATGATTGGGGAAGTAGACTCGAATTGATCACCCTAATGAAAACATTCATAAAATGGAAATAGGTCTGGATCAATGACACATGTAAAATCCAATGGAACTGCTCATTGGCTATGAGAAGGGGTGTGAGGAGGGGGGTGGAAAGAACATAGGATCATGTAACCATGGCAAAATATTCTTAATTAATTAATTAATAAAATTTTTTGAAAAAAAAAATAGTCTGATGCTGCCAAAGTGCCATGAACACTCTGCATCCTCAAAGTACTTGCTACCTGAGATTTTACATTGAAAATATGAAGGAGGATGCATTCAGTGGTTCTGATTCTCTTGTTCTGTTACCAATCTGTCAGTTAATCAGCAGTTTTTTTAACCATGAAATATGTCCTAGCCAGCAATAGAAAAACAATCAGTTAAGACCATCAAGGGGCAGCTAAGTGGCTCAGTGATAGAGAGTCAGGCCAAGAAAAAGGAGTACTGGGTTCAAATCTGACCTCAGATACTTCCTAGCTGTGTGACCCTGGGCAAGTTACTTATCCCCTTCTGCCATGTCACTTAACCTTCTGCCTTGGAACCAATATTTAGTATCTATTCTAAGACAAAAGGCAAGAAAAGTAGTAACTATTTCTAGGGCCAAGAATAACTGTTACTCTAGTCTATATTATCACAACAGCAACTATTTCTGGGATGGTCCTGAGATGATTTCTGGGACCCCATTGGTACAAAGCCTTGCCTGGAGCCCTGCCTGCAGGGTAGCTTTCTGGAATCTTGGAACAGCTGATGTGTAAGAGGCAGGGGAGGTAAAGCCGGGCTCTTCCATCACCTGCATATAAAGTGTCTCATTTCTTTTGTAAATGACAATATCACAGTCCTTTATGTGTCACTAATGTGCATGGGTGAAAAATGGCACAGCTCCCCCATTCCAAGACAGTTGTTTCTGCTCCTAGAGAATGTAAATAAAATTATTTAAGTCACACTAATGATGAAATATCACTGAGGCTCAGTGCTGGAACCCACAGTCAGGCCTTCATTGGACCGGGCCCCCCCTCCCCACCTTACCAGAGCCTTCCCCTGCAAGGTTACCTTGTAGCTGCCTCTTCTGGGTTTTGTGTGCTCCTATATATAGGATTATTTTCTCTCCTGACTGAATGTAATGAGATTTGGATCATTTCCGTTCTTTTGTCTCTGACTCTGTAGGGCTTCACACAGGATCCTGGATGCACAGTGTAGGTCCTTAATGAATGCTTATTGATTGTGGGGGGTGGGGGTGGGTAATTCCCCCCTCCCCCATTTCCTCCTCCACTTTCCTCAACAACAAAAATCCCCCCTCCCACTCCCATCCCCTTCTCCCACACTGTTCTATATTCCTGTAATTCCCTTCTTTCCCAGATTCCATACCTCTCTTCTTTCTCTACTGACATTTTTGTTGTTCTTGTTTGCTTGTTTTGGGTGTGCCTGACTCTGTGACCTCATTTGGGATTTTCTTGGCAAAAATCCTCGAGTGGTTGGCCATTTCCTTCTTCAGCTCATTTGACAGATGAGGAAACTGAGACTAGAAAGGTTAAGCGGCTTATTCAAGGTCACAAGTAGCTGAGGCCAAATTTGAACCCAGGCTTTCCTGACACCCAGCCTAGCACTGCCCCACTTAGTTAGCCGTCCCTATTCTTTAAGATTGAGAGGTTAATGGGGCAGGTGGCAATGGAATTGGAACCCAGCCACAACCAGGCAAAGGCAAGCATCCCTTTGTCTCAGAGTGCTGAAACTGAAAGTGAGTGTCTGCATCGGCAGTCCCTCACTCAGCAGGTAGAAACGACTGCATTTACTACCTAGCAGGCAAGAGTAATTAGTTAAAACAGGAAGCCCTGCTAGCACATATATAACCTATATCACACCGCTTGCCATCTTGGGGATGGGAGAGGGGAGGGAGGAAGAGAATCTGGATCACAATATGTCAGAAAATAAATGTTAAAATTGTCTCTACCCGGGGGCAGCTGGGTAGTTCAGTGGATTGGGAGCCAGGCCTAGAGACAGGAGATCCCAGGTTCAAATTTGGCCTCAGACACTTCCTAGCTGTGTGACCCTGGGCAAGTCACTTGACTCCCATTGCCTACCCTTACCACTCTTCTGCCTTGGAGCCAATACACAGTATTGACTCCAAGACGGAAGGTAAGGGTTTAAAAAAAAATTGTCTCTACCCATTATTGGGGGATAAAACAGAATAAAATAGATCTTTAAAAAAGAAAAAGAAAAGAGGCAGCTTATGGACTGACTCCCCTTCCTCTTCAACCTCCCATCCCTAGGTGTGCTGCTTCCTGGCCAAACCAATGATCATTCCCTGAAAGGATGACCCAGACCATTTACCTATGGCTTCCCCCACCATGTCTGTGACTTCCCAGATCAAAACCCCCCACCCCTAGCCAACATTCCCCTATATGAACTGCCTCCCCCAGAGCCTTTTAAGGTAGTACAGTGGATAGAGCACCAGGCCTGGAGTCTGGAGGACCTGGGTTCAGGTCTGGCCTCAGATACTTCCTAGCTATTGTTACCTTGGGCAAGTCACTTAACCTGCATTACCTAGCCCTTACTGTTCTGCTGCCTTAGAAATGATACTAAGACAGAAAAGGTTTTATGTTTAAAATAATGCTTTTGGGGCAACTGGGTAGCTCAGTGGAGTGAGAGTCAGGCCTAGAGACAGGAGGTCCTAGGTTCAAACCCGGCCTCAGCCACTTCCCAGCTGTGTAACCCTGGGCAAGTCACTTGACCCCCATTGCCCACCCTTACCACTCTTCCACTTATGAGACAATACACCGAAATTAATGGTTTAAAAAAAATAATGCTTTTGCAGATAGATTTAAATTTATATATATGTCATTTACATAAACAGTGTTCTTATATACATATATAATTGAAACAATTATATACATACATATATTCATGTAAATATATATATATATATATATAGTCCTATAGATCACATATAGGACATATGTTTATATACTATGTACTATAGTGTATGCTATAATACAGATGTATATGAAAGAGACAGAGAGAGAGAGAAGAGAGGGAGAGGGAGGAAAGGAGGGAAAGGGGGAGGAGGGAGAGGAGAGTGGGGAGGGAGGAGAGATGGGAAAGAGACAGACAGAGAGAGGCAGAGAGGGAGAGAGGGAGTGAGAGAAGGAAGAAGAGAGAAGGGGGAGAGGAAGAGAGGGGGGCGGGAGGAAAGAAGGGAAAGAGAGACAGAGAAAGTCTCCACAGTTCTCCTTTAGTGTTGCCTCCATCCATGCCCAGAGAGGTTGACAGAATTCTTTGGTTTCGTGATCACCCAGGTAAGCTGGTAAGCTTGTGCTGCCCACCCCCACCCCCACCCCTCCTTCTCCGCCTTTTCGGAGCTGCCCCAGGCACCTGAGGAGAGTCTTCCGGTGCCAGAGGTGAGTCAGGAGCCCCTCCCATCCATTCAATCAGACAAGCTGCACTAGCCGGTCTCTCGCCTCTGATTACTAAAGGATTGAAGTAATCTAGCGGGGAGGGACGTAGTTCTGCCAGTGTGAGAAGGGAGGGGCAGAGAGGCCGAGGAAATACCGAGAGATAGGCCAGGGGCTGGAATTAAAGCGGAGGGGAGAGAGTCAGAGATGGAGACATTCCCTAGAGAGATATACAGAAAGGACCTAAGCGTCCACCCAGGAAAAAATCAACTGGTGTGAAATAATCCAAGAGGCAGGCAGAAAGTGCATGTGGAGGAAGACTGAGGCCCGAGCCCTTTGTAAGACTTGTTGGGGGCGGGGCAGGGAGGGGATGGTAAACGGAAATCCCTACCTCTCCCTCCCACATCCACCGGGCCCAGATCCCAGCAACCCCGATGGAAGGAACTCTGAACCTGAACAATGCTCAGGAGGCGCCTCCCGAGCTACCCGAGAAGCTCCTCTGTGCCCCTAAAAACTTTTCATCACGTCCCGGGACAGATATACAGGAAGGACCCCAGAGCCTGCCTGCCCTTGAACAAACAGCCCAGAGTGAAATAATCCGAGGCAGAATACGCAGGTTGAGGAAATGTTGGGCTAAAGGAGCGGGGGAAGAGTAAAGGCTTGTGAGTCCAAGGATGAGTGTGGGCGGTGGATGGGGCAAGTCCTAGGTTGGCTAGTTGCTAGTTGTCTTGGACAAATTACCTCTCTGGGCCTTAGTTTCCCCTCCTATAAAGTGTTCTCAAGAGTGGACTAGCCTAGAGCTCAAATAATTTCTCAAATGACCCACAGATCTCATGGACCTTGTGCCCAGGAAATCTCTTTGTGTATAATAAGCCTCACCAGAGGGCAATGTTGATATTAAATAGGGACAGAAAAGCTGCCTAGGTGGCTGGGTGGATTCTGAGCCAGGCCTAGAGTCAGGAAGTCCTGAGTTCAAAACTGGCCTCAGACACTGGGTGACCCTGGGCAAGTCACTTAACCCCTTACTGCTCTTCTGGTTTGGAACCAATACTCAGAATTGATTATAAGGAGAAAGATAAGTGTTTTTAAAGTTTTAAACATTGATTATGTATATGGCTGTCCCTGTGGCCTGATTTCAGAGATGCTGACAAGGTCTTCCTATACCACATACCCCTTCCATCCCCATGTCTTTTTCATAGGCTGTGAAGGTATACTTCACATTCTACAGTTAAAGACTGGTTTCCCTGGCTAACTACTTTGTTCTCTGTTCTTATGACCTGCCCTCTGCCTCCATGAGAGCACCTTCAATTTAATGGGTTGATTACACTGGAGTGAGTTTATTAGTTATTTCCAAGAGAATAATAGTGAATGGGTACATTCTGGTGAGTTTTTAGGAAGATCATTTTGAGGGGAATGGAAGAGGGGTTAGAGGTAGGGGGAGAAAATGAGCATGAGAGCTTTGGGGCCTTGAAAGTGGTGAGGGGACCAAGGGACAGTAGAGAGGAATTAGGAAAGAGGTCGAGTACTGAAGATAAATTGGATCGGATTCACAATTTTTCCTGCTCTAACAAAATAAAGATAAATAATGCCATGCCTAGCTACAATCACAGGAGCATAGATTTAGTGCTGAAAGAAGCCTTAGGAGTTGATACACACCCCACATTTTATAGATGAAGAAACAGGTTCAGAAAGGTCAAATGATTTGCATATGGTCACAAGGCTAGGTCATGGGCACTATTAGAATAAATATCTTCCTGTCTCCTAAACCGGCACCTTACCTACTATACCCATTACCTCCCTTTTCCTTCCTATTTACATTGGTAGAGTCACTGTTGTTTAGTGTTTTTAGTTGTGTTCTACTCTTCATGACCCTATCTGGGGTTTTCTGGACTGGTTTGCCATTTCCTTCTCCAGTTCATCTTACAAATGAGGAACTGAGGCAAACAGGGTTAAGTGATTTACCCAGGGTCACACAATAAGTATCTGAGTTTGGATTTGAACTTGGATCATCCTGATTCCAGGTCTGGTACTCTATCTACTCTACCACCTGGCTACCCTAGAGGCAGTGTACCTATTGATGTCTTAATTTTTCATCTATTTATGTGATACAATACATACTTCCCATACTTTTCTGAATTATTTTTATCTGTGACTTTTTTTGGTACAGTAATATTCTATATATCCATTTACTGTGATTTGTTTAGTCATTTTCTAGTTGATGGACAACTACTTTGTTTCCAGTTCTTGACTATCACAAAAAGTACTTTTTTGAAAATTTTGGACTAAGTATCTTTGGTCTCTTTGTAATATATATTCCTAGCAATGAGACCTCTGGTTCAAAGGGTATAAATATTTCATTCACTTCTTTAGCATAATTCTAAATTGTTTTCCTAAGTGCTTAGACCTATTTGCAAGTCCACCAACAATGCATTGCTGCATCTACTTTGCCACAACTGCTTCAACATTGTCTCTTCCTATATTTTGCCAATTTTCTGGGTGTGAATGTGAAGTGAAAACCCAGAATGGCTCAGATTTGTTATTTCTCTTGCTATTAGTGATCTGAAGGAGTTGTTCAGATGTCTGTTAGTGGTTTGCGATTCTTCTTTGGGATACCATTTGAATCCTTTGATGACCTATCCACTGGGGAATGGCTCTTGGTATTATGTATTTATATAAATTCCTTATTGATCTCATATAGCAGACCCTTATCAGGAATATCTGATGCAAAGATTTGTTCCCAGTTGATTGATTTCCTTCTTGTCCTTAGTGCATTGACTTTGTTTGAACAAAAGCTTTTCAATCTCATGAAATTAAAATATCTGTTTTATCTTGTGTGATTGCCTCTATCCCTTGTACAGTTAAGAATTCTCCCCCTAGCCATAGCTGTGAAAAATATTTGATTAATATTTTAAAATGATGTAACCTTTAGTATTCAAGTCATGAATCCATTTTGAGTTTATTATGGTATATGCTGGGTATAAGGGTTGGTCTAAACCTAATTTCTACCATATGGCTTTCCAGTTTATCCATCAGTTCTTGCCAAATGGGAAGTTCTCCAAGTAGTTTATTTTCATGAAGTTATTATGCATTAGATTATTGATTTTGATTGTTTCTGATTATTCCCTTTTGGACTTCCTATTTGACTTGAGAGGGGACAAGAAATATGGTAATGAGCTATATCACTGCTCCTTCCTTTGTATATTTGAAGGTAGCTCTTCAGTATCCTCTAAGCTTTCTTGTCCCCAGGCTAAATGTTCCCTTTGCTTTCAACTATACCTTATATGAAGAATTCATATGACCACAGGCTTAGAGCAGTGATGGCAAACCTTTTAGAGGGGTGGTGATGTGAGAAATATCCTCAGGTTTGCCTGGAGAAGAAGGAAGCAGCCCAGCCCCATATCCCTCTAGCTTTCTAGTGATGAACTCTGGCAAACTGTGCTGGGGAGGCTCTGAGTTCACCACCATGGGCTTAGAGCAATGTTTTGTATATATTAAGCTCTTAATGTTTTTTCATTGATGCATTCATTCTTTTATTCACTCATTCATTATAGATTTTGAAAGCTGGAAGAGACCTTAGAAACAATCCAATTGAATACCTTCTTTATACAGAGAAGGAAACTGAACACTATAGAGGTCAAAAGACTTATCTGAGGTAATGCTGGTAGGAAATGGAATTCAAGCCTAGATCCTTTCCCTATAAATTTGCTCTTTCCATACTGCTTTGTGAACTGAATTTATGTAAATTAACTCTCATTTCAAATACTTGGTGTTGAAGGAATCCTGTGGTGAACTTTTTTTTTTTTTAAATTAAATGAGAATGTTTTTGAAAGGCACGGCCTAATTTACTTTTTGGCACATCCAAGGAGCTCATATCAGATTTGCTTTAATCAGGGCATGCCTGTATTTCAAATAACTAAAAAGCTATGTCAAAGACAGTGTGTTAAATAATCATTTAAGAAAAAACATCTTTAAGAGGAAGGCAGCAGTACACATATATTTCTACTTGTTCCCTTTAAAATAGCCAATAGTTGGGAACAATGCAGATGGTGTAGTGGATAGAGTACTGGGTCTGGAATCAGAAAGATTAATCTTCCCAAGTTCAAATTTGGCCTCAGGCATTTATAAGCCATGTGACCCTGGGCAAGTCACTTAACTCTGTTTGCCTCATTTCCTCATCTGTAAAATGGGCTAGAGAAGGAAATGGTGAACCTCTCCAGTATGTTTACCAAGAAAACCTCCTTAATTCAAATCTGGCCTCAAACACTAACTATGGGACCCTGGGCAAGTCACCTAACTTTGCCTCAGTTTCCTCATCTGTAAAATGAACTGGAGAAGAAAATGGCAAACCAGTCTAGTATGTTTGCCAAGAAAGCCCCAAATAGGGTCATAAAGAGCCAGACACAACTAGACAACAACAACAAAATAAATTATGGTGGGTTCATGGAGAAAAAATGGGTGGAATTTCTTCAACTGAGAGATCTATACTCTAAGAAAACCACAAGTCCCATCCCTTTTCCCCATCCACTATTTTATTCCAGAGAGAGAACATGGTTTGAAGGAAGGAGGAGGAAGAGAAAAATAAGAGGAAGAAGAAAGCAGGAAAGGGGAGATAAAGCATTTAAGAAGATGCAGAGAGACATCACACCCCTCCCCAAGCCTACCTATAATTAGATAGGAAAAATGAGCAAATAACCAAAAAAAGCATGTAACTCTAAAGAATTTTTATGGAGATAGAGAGCAAGGTACAGACACTGAAGGGGACAGTGAAAGCAAAGGAAACACACCCAAAGTCCAAAAGAAAAATATGGATTGGACACAGATTCTGGAAGAACTCAAAAAAGACTTCAAAAACCAATTAAGGGGGCAGCTGGGTAGCTCAGAGGATTGAGAGTCAGGCCTAGAGATGGGAGGTCATAGGTTCAAATCTTACCTCAGACACTTTCCAGCTGTGTGACCCTGGGCAAGTCACTTGAACCCCATTGCCTACCCTTACCACTCTTCTGCCTTGGAGCCAATACACAGTATTGGCTCCCAGACGGAAGGTAAGGGCTTAAAAAAACAATTAAAAGAGGCAGGGGAAAAGTGAGAAAGAGAAATGAAAGTGATGCAAGGAGAAAGGAAAGTGATGCAAGAAGAATTAAGAGTAATGCAAGAAGAAATGGGCTGATTGAAAATGGAGAACCAAAAACTGACAGAGGAAAATCAGGCCTTAAAAATTAGAATTGATCATCTACAAACTAATGGTTTCATAAGAAATCAAGAAACAGTAAAGCAGAATCAAAGGAATGAAAAATAGAGGAAAACATGAAATATCTTATAGAAAAAAACAATTGACCTAGGAAATAGATCCAGTAGAGACAATTGAAGAATCATTGGACTACCTGGAAGCCATGATCAAGAAAAAACCTTGGATATCATATTATAAGAAATTATCAAAGATAACTGCCCAGAGATCCTCAAAAAATAAAATAAAATTGAAATTGAAAGAATTCACAGATCATTTTCAGAAAGAAATCCTCAAATGACAACTTTTAGGAATATAATAGCTGAATTCAAGAGCCACCAAGTTAAGGGGAAAATTTCTGCAAGCAGCCAGAAAGAAACCATTCAAATGCCATGGAGCTATAATCAGGATCACAAAGACCTAGTGGCTTCTACATTAAAGGATCGAAAGGCACAGAATATGATATTCAGAAAGGCAAAAGATTTGAGTTTACAACCCAGAGTCACTTATGCAGCAAAACTGAGTATATTCTTTCAGGGGGAAAAATGGACATTCAATAAAATAGAAGATTTCCAAGCATTCCTGAGGAATAAGCCAGACTTAAACAAAAAATTTAAAGTCCAAATATGAAACACAAGAGAAGCCTAAAAATGAATAATGAACTGGAGGAATTTCATGTGAACTGGGAAGACCTCCAGGAATTGATGCAGAGTGAAAAAGGCAGAACCAGGAGAACATTGTACACAGAGATGGATACATTATGGCACAGTCAAATGTAATGGACTTTTCCACTAGTAGCAATACAATGACCCAGGACAATTCTGAGGGATTTATGAGAAAGAATCCTACCCACATTTAGAGAAAAAACTGTGGGAGCAGAAATACAGAAGAAAAAAATAGGATCAATCACCTGGTTCAATGGGGATATGATTAGGGTTTTGTTGTTAAAAGATTACCTTTTTGCAAATATGGATAACATGGAAATAGGTTTTGAACAATGATACATGTATAACCATTGAAATTGTTTGTCAGCTCCAAGAGGGGGGAGGGGAATCATGTAGCCATGGGAAAATATTCTAAATTTAAAAAAAAATAAAAATAAAAAGCTTTAGAGGGAAACCAAACTGAAATCTATATAGACTACAACTATATTCTTCTATAATAATAACAGCTAACACATATATTAGTGCTTTAATGTTTGCAAAGCACATTATAAATATGATCTCATTTGATTTTTCCACAACCACCCTGGGAAGTAGGTGCCATTATTATCCCCATTTTACATATGAAAGAACTGAGGCATATGGAGGTTAAATGATTTGCCTGGGATTATACAAATCACAAATGTTTGTACTTGAATTAGAATTTAAGTCTTTTTTTAAATACTGTCTTTTTTTAAATACTGTGTATTGGCTCCAAAGCAGAAGAGTGGTAAGGGTAGGCAAAGGGGGTCAAGTGATTTGCCCAGGGTCACACAGCTGGGAAGTGTCTGAGGCCAGATTTGAATCTAGGACTTCCCATCTCTAGGCCTGGCTCTCAATCCACTGAGCTACTCAGCTGCCCCCGAATTTAAGTCTTTTTGCCCAAATGGTTTTTTCTTTTTCTCTGTATGCCTAGTATAGTACCTAAAACTTCTTTAGTTCAGTCATTTTAGTTGTGTCTGATTCTTCATGATGCCATTTGGGATTTTCTTGATCACGATACTGGACTAGTTTGCTATTTCCTTCTCCAGCTCATTTTGCAGATGAAGAAACTGAGGCAAACAAAGTTAAGTGACTTGCCCAGGGTCCTATAGCTAGTAAATGTCTGAAGCCAATTTCGACCTCTGGAAGATGAATCTTCCTGACTCCAGCTTGGCACTCTATCCACTTGGCTGTCTAGCTGCCCCTAGTCTTCTGTTGATGAACTTATGCCACATGTGCTGGAGGGAGCTGCTCCCTTTTCCCTCTCCATGCATGCCTGAGGACATTTATTACATGCCCTGTCCCTCTGCCCACCAACCCAATGGGAATACTTCCTCCCTCCCCTATCTGGGGTAAGGCAGGGGGCTCACATACAGCATGAAGGTTGCAGTTTGGGCACTCAGTCTCTAAAAGGTTTGCCATCATTGGCCTAGAACATACTTAATAAATGTTAACTTATTTATATGAGAAGACAAGCAAGTGAGAAGGCAGGAAAAGAGGATTTAAAGATGGTAAGATTTAGGGCAGATATAGAAGTGGAACTCACTGGGTTCTAAGAAGTTTGGGGAAGATTCTGCCCTTCTCCCTTTTTTTTTATTGTTCCTTTGATAGTTTCTACTCAAGCCTTTTACATTTATATAAAGGCTTAACTTTTCAAAATTGAAAATGATCATTTAAGAAATCAATCCTTTAAAAACATCTTGACTTTGTATCTATATCAAGGCAAAAGAGGGACAAAAACAATATAGAAAAGAAGAAAAACTTCATCTCCAAACTCTGGGCCTGCCCAGCACTCCACCACGTACCATCAGCAGGTTGTTGCCTAAGACTGCAGACTTTTCTCAGGTTGCTTCACATGAGATACCTTTGGGGCTTCCAGATAGTTGCTATCAACCATAACCAACCCATCCCCTGACAGACCAAAGCTGTGAGATGCATACTGCTAGATCCTGGGCCTGAGGATAGACTCTTGGTTTTGCAAAAGTCGTATGTGATAAGTCTCTCAAACTTGTGCAGTTGGATGGTCTGGGGACAATTCTTTTGAGCTCCCAGAAATCTAAGACCTAATATTATGATAATGGCTTGCATTTTTAAGAAATGCTTTGAGATTTGTAAAACCCTTTCAAAAAGCATTTATTTAGCTCTTACTATATGTCAGGAACTGGATAAAGGGGAAAAAAAAGCAGTCCCTGCTCTCATGGAGCTTCCAGTCTAGTGGGGAAAACTAGATAATAACTAGGTATTTGCAAGATATTTAGAGTAACTTTAGAGTTAGAATTAACAGTTGGAGAAGAGGGGGAGATCTGGAGAGAATTCAAGCTGAATAGTAAAGGAAACCATGGAAACTTAGAGAAGGAAATAAGAAGGGAGAAGCAACCCCTCATTTTCCAGATGAGGAAACTATGACAACAGAGAGATAGTGTGTCTTCTCCAGTCACCAGGTTTGTAAGTGTTAGGGATGGGATTTGAACCTAGATACTCCTCTGACTAAGTCCAGCAGTCTTCCTGCTTTACCACCTCAGTATTCCTAGAGTTGACTAATCAACCCTTTAAGTTGGGAGAGTCCAGAGATTATACAAAGAATCTCCTCAGAGGATGGATAGTCTGAATATTATCCAAATGAGAAGGATAAGAAAAGCCTCTATCAACCTTGTCCTGAAAGGTGGAGCTTCTCCAGAATTCAAGGGTCTTTGGGGGTAGAGGGGGGAAGCCCTGTTAAATAACCTGTACTTTCTCAGGGACCCTGGACATTATGACTTGGCTTGTTTTTCTTCCTTTGCCCATGGGCTGAAGCAGCATCAGCTTTGGTAGCATCTAGAGCAGCTCCATAATACAGTGGATAGAGAACCAACACAAGTCAGGCATTCAAATCTGACCTCAGATGCTTACTAGCTTTGTGACCCTGGGCAAGTAACTTAACTTTGCCTAAATTTCATTATTTATAAAATGAGCTGCAAAAGGAAATGGTAAATTACTCCAGGATCTTTGGTAAGAAACACCCGTGGGAAGTGGGGGAGCATCTGGGTGTTTCAGTGGATTGAGAGCCAGGTCCAGAGATGGGAGGTCCTGGGTTAAAATCTGACCTCAGACACTTTCTAGCTGTGTGACCCTGGGCAAGTCACTTGACCCCCATTGCCTAGACCTTACCACACTTCTGCCTTAGAACCAATACACAGTATTGATTCTAAGATGGAAGGTAAGGGTTTAAGAGAAAAAACAACACCCATGGGGTTATGAAGAGTTGGACATGACCAAAATGACTCAACAATTAAGTAACATGACCTCCTTCCAGGCCTTACAGCAATCAATGAGGGAAGAAATCATTATAGAGAAGGAACCCACCTTCCTTACTACCACCAGTAATGATGGCTGACCAGCTGCTACCAACATGTAGGTGGGCCCAAGAGTCATGGGAGTAGCAATTTCCTCGCCCCCACTTTTCTTCCCCCAGTCCACTTATCTTGTTTCTAGCCTGGCCTCAGAGCAATTATCTGCAGAAGCAACTCTTGTGGAGAAGGGGCTGGTCATGCTTATCAACTGTGAGCCAGTATCTCTGAAATAGCAGAGGACCTGAAGGGTAGACAGGAGGCAGCATGTGCCAGGAGAGTCAAACCATCACCTTTGCTTTGATTACTGTCTCCCCTCAGAGCCTGATGAAGGTAGACTAGGAGTCTGATCCGAGAGCCTTGGGAATAATGCTACTTCCAGCCCAGTGCCCTCAGACATCTTCCTGGGAGGCAACCCCTGTGGAGATGAAGCCTGTCCTACAGGCACAGCTACTGAACACCTATAGTTCTGGGCCCTGTCAAGCAGCTCAAACTCAGAAACAAAGAGGATTTAGCAGTGGAAAAGACATCAAAGAAGACTATCGCTTTTCCTATTGATCCTTAAGGACAATGGAACCTTTCCATCTGACTAGCATGGAACCTTCTGAAGGGGTTGTCTTCCCCATTAAAATATGAGTTGCCTGAGGGTGGGGCTTAGCAAGTGCTTTCTCACTTAATAAATGCTTTGTTCATTCATACATTCATTAAGGACATTTTTCCCATCTTGCCTTGAGCAGAGACAATGTTCCTTTTATTGAGTAGCATCATAAAACGGTGGAAACTAGTAGCTCATTTGGAAGTCTGAGACTCTGAATACAATTCCCACCTGTGCTTTTTGTTACCTGCTTCATGTACTCAAGTCACAAATGGAGAAACTGAGGTCTGAAAGGTCTAAGTGATTTCCCTAAGGTTGCAAACCTTAGATCCCTCATCTGTAAAATGTGTTTAATAATAGCTCTTATTAGCTGGAAAGCTCTGCATAAACTGATGCAGAGTGAAATTTGCAGAACCAGGAGAACATTGTACACAGTAAGAGCAATACTGTGGAATGATTGGCTGTAATAGACTTGGGTACTCTCAGCAATACAGTGATCCAGGATGATTCTGAGGGACTTAGGGCAAAGAATGCTTTCTGCCTCCAGAGAAAGAACTGTGGGAGTCAGAATGCAGAGGAAAACAGATGCTTTTTCACTTGTTTATTTGGGTTTAGGTATTGGGATTTTGTTTTTATATGATTATCCTCTTACAAAAATGAATAATATGGAAATATGTTTTGCACTATAATACATGTATAAACCTGACCAAATTGTTTGCCAGCTCTGGGAGAGGGGAGAGAAGGGAGGGAGAGAGACAATTTGGATCATATAACTTTGGAGAACTTGTGTAGAAATTTGTTATTACATGTATTTGGTAAAATAAAATCTCTTTATAATAATTTAAAAATAGCTCTGACTTCAGTGGGCATTTTGTGAGGACTAAATGAGATTTTGCATATATACATAGGTGTGCACTCATGCTATTTATATGTGTGCTTGTGTTAGCCAGTATATATAAACACACACACACACACACACACATCTTTGAAAATCTTAAAATGAGGCATCTAGATAACAATGGAGAGAGTACTAGACCTGGAATCAGGAAGATCTGAATTCAGATTTGGCCTCAGACACTGTGTGACTCCAGGAAAGTCACTTAAGCTCTGTTTGTCTCAGTTTTCCTTATGTGTAAAATGGGGATAATAATAGAACCTCCCTCCTCAGGTTGTTGTGTTGATCAAGTGAGATAATATTTATAAAATGTTTAGCACGGTGCCTGGCACATAGTGGGTGCTATATAAATGTTAGCTTCTATCGTTATTGTTGTTAATCATACTGATGTGGCAATTTGGGAAGATAGGTATGGGAAGAAGGGTGTGTTGGCATAAGGGCATATGGAGTAGTGAGGGCCTGGGCTTGGTGGATTGAGAGGCATGCTTCCTTTCCCTGGGTGTTGCCATACTTTCAGTTGAAAGGGACAAGGAACATACTTCCTACCTATGTTGGTCCTCAACCAGCCCATTCTTCCCAGGGACCACAGCAATTCCAAGTAGAGAGAAGGTAGACTGTGGCCACATCCCGAGACAAAGCTCCAGTGGCTTGGCCCTCATTATATCTCCAACTGCAAATGGCCCTAGTGTGTTCCTGGAATTTGGGGTTCTTTGCACTAGGCATTTACAAACATCCTTGTGATTTGAATGGTTTCTCATTCATATTAGGATTTCTAGTTATTTTCCTCCTTTCCGCGAGTCCTTCCTCTAAAATATTGTGAACTCTGGACTTGCTGCTGGGGAGTTAGACTAAGTATTGTCAATTTTGCCACGCCTTGGCTTTCTGGATTGGGACAATGAACCTAGAAATTGAGAACAACTCCACCCTTTCCCCAAACTGCACCTTGGCTCTTTGTGTTACAAAATTTCCATAAATGTTGCGTCCCTGAAGTCTGGCACTGGACAAGTCCAACATCCAACTTCAGCATGGCTTTCTCTGTGTCTTCCATTGGAAGTTTTGCCCTGTTCCCATGAAATGCAGGATGAGTCAGGCTCCCAGGTGAACAAGCACTAACAAGCTTGGCCTCCCTCATGCTGGGAGGAAGGCAGTATTATCCACTGGAGCTCTCCTGCCCCAGGGATGGCAAGACCCAGCATCCCCTTGGAGGAACTTCTCTGTAGCTGACTAATGAGATCCCTGCCACTAACAAGGCAGGGAAGCTTTTAGTCCTGGGTCTGTTTACTCTAATGAAATACCTACAGCCTGAGGCTCAGAAGCAGCTCTGCCTTAGGTGGAGATTTTTTTTCTTCTGTAGGGGAAAAGACTTTCTGTGCCACTATGGAAAAGAGAGGAAACTGATCACAGAATCATCAGGCTCCTGATGAAGATGAGATGTTGTCTAGCTCAGGGCCAGGACTTTGGGCTGGGCCACACCCAAGCCATTATACACAGGTGAGAATCTGGTCCATTTTTAAATCTCTCCAGAAAAGGAAAATATGAACTCAGACCATGAAAGAATCATCCTGGTTGCCACACACTGATATTTCCCATGTGGCACAGCAGAAATCGAACTGGGCTAGGAGACAAAAGTTCTGGGTTAATAGGATCCTAGATCGAAAACTGAGGCAGCTAGATAGTGAGTGGATTGAGTGTTGGGCCTGGAGTCAGGAGGTCTAGAGTTCAAATGTGGCCTCAGATGCTTATTAGCTGTGTGACCCTGGGGAAGTCATTTAACCCCTCTTTGCCTCAATTTCCTCATCTGTAAAATGAATTAGAGAAGGAAATGGCAAACCACTCTAGTATCTTTGCCAAGAAAAATCCAAATGGAGTCATGAAGAGTTGGACCTGACTATACAAGAGCTAACTATTCCAATCCCCTCAGTTTTACAGAGGGACATTGAGATCCAAGGAGGTGTAATGGAAGAAGCAAGATTTGAACTCAGGTCGTCTGATCCAGTCAGTAGTCTTTGCCCTGAGTAGGATAAAAAAAATGACCACCCACTCAAATTACAATTATAAACCTGTAGTCAGAGAGTAGATAGTATAAGAAACAGTCTTTATTCTTTCTCATGAGGAAGGGGCAATTGCTCTAGTGGTAATGCCAATGCATGAGTGTAGATACAAACATTACGTAGATTCCTGATGCAAGATCCCCTTCCTCCTCTGCCAATACCCCATTGTCTGGGGGCCCAATTTATAATCTAGGTGTGAAAGTCTACCCAATCAGAAAACAGCAAAATACATGGGCTCATCAAGAGTTTCCACCAGGGAGGGGAAGGGTTATGGAAAGATAGTCATGAACTCCAGAGTGACTCCTCTGGCTCTTAAAGGTCTGAAGAGATAAGAAGGTAGTATAGCCTAACGCAGTGGTTCCCAAACTTTTTTTGGTCTACCGCCCCCTTTCCAGAAAAAATATTACTTAGCCCCCTGGAGATTAATTTTTTAAAAATTTTAGTAGCGATTAATAGGAAAGATAAATGCACCTGTGGCCATCACCGCTCTCCTGGATTGCTGCAGCACCCACCAGGGGGCAGTGGCACCCACTTTGGGAATCACTGGCCTAATGGTTTTCATCCTTGAAATGAGATAAGAAGTCTCTCAACTCACTGGGCCTGTGGCAATAATGAAATGCCTTTGAGGTCTTATTCTGTAAGCCTAAACAGACTTTCATTCCTAATGGGGAGTGTAGGATGGATGTCCATCCTGAGAAGAACCAATTAATTCTTTTTATTCCCTATACCCTAGTGCCTTGAATCTTGGGTCTTCTGCTTTCCAGCCATATGGGTTGAATCTGTATCTGTCATCTGACATATTAAATGATTCCTCCTAGCCTTATAACTTACTTATGCCAGTGGATCTATAATCTGATCAGTTTAGGAATTTCCAAAAATTGAGATCACAACCCATCTGCATCTGCTTATACTATGTGACTCTTAGCCTAGATCTTTCCTACACCTGCCACAAGAGGTCCACTCACCATGGTGAAAGCCTTCCTCAAATTCTTCTGACATCATGAGAGCACTGGTGGAACTCTGGCTATATCCCTGTGATCCCTTGTTTTGATCACAAGACCACCCATCTTCTCTTCCTCTCATATGTTTCCTTGATGACATTCCTTACTCCTGATCTTTGAAGTTTCTTCTTGGTTATATACTGTAGCCCACTTACACTCACCTTAGCATTCCTTCCACAGACACTCCGTCTCCCAACTTTATGTAATTTCTTTTTTTTTTTTTAACTTTCATTTCTGTTTTGGGATTGATACTAAGTATTATTTCCAAAGCAGAAGAGCAGGAAGGGCTAGGCAAAGGGGGGTTAAGTGACTTAAGGGGGTCACACAGCTAGGAAATGTGTCTTAGGTCACATTTAAAACCAGGACCTCCCATCTCTGGGTCTGGTGCTCTATCTACTGATCTACCTAGCTGCCCCAGTTTTGTGTGTTTTCAGTGGCTGTCCCCTGGGCCAGGAATTCTCTCCTTTCTCATCTTGACCTCCTGGTTTCCTGCCTTCCTTTTCAAATCTAACCTCCTTCAAGAAGCCATTCTTAATTTTCCTTAATGATAGTGCCTTCCCTCTATTTATTCTCTCCAATTTATTTTGTACATGCTTTATTTGAACTTAGTTGTTTACTGTCTCCCTCATTAAACTATAAATGACTTAAGGGCACGGACATTTTTTTAAACCTTCTTTGTATCCCCAGCACTTAGCACAAAGCCTGGCACATAGTAGCACTTAATAAATGTTTATTGACCTGCATGGATGGCTCTCCATTGCCCTCTGCGTGATATTCATTCTTAATTCTTCAGAGACTGATGTGTTCTGTCTCAGTGCCAGTAGAATAATAGTGTTAAAAAGATGGGCTTTTGCTTTCATGGGAAGCTAGGAGTCAATAAAGGAGATTTGCAACTTCCCTAAGGAACCCCAGCTTCATTCTATCCACAAATTTGATAAACACTCCAAATCTGTAGCTTTATCCAAGTCACTTGTTAAAATGTTGAACAGAACCGAGGGAACCTGGGGCCCTGGAGACCTCCTTCAATGAGTCAGACATTGAGTTATTAACTAGTAAGCTAGTAAGTAAGCTAGTAAGAGTAGTTACTCTTTGGGTCTGGTCATGATATCAGTTTCTGGTTGAGCCCAGTCACTACATTCAGTTTGCAAGAATATCATGAGTAATTTTGTCAAATGCCTTGCTGAAATATAAATATGTGATGTCTACAGAATTCCCTGATTTACCAGTCTAGCAGTGTTATCAACATGGGGCCCTCATCTGGGGGCTAAGATATATATTGAATGAGTGGAGGCATTATTAACCCAGTACAATTTGGATTCATTAAAAAAAACAACTAAAAAAACTAAAACCTTCCATTTTAGAATCAATACTGTGTTTTGGTTCCAAGGCAGAAGAGCAGTAAGGGCTAGGCAATAGGGGTTAAGTGACTTGCCCAGGATCACACAGCTAGGAAGTCTCTGGGGTCAAATTTGAAACTAGGACCTGTCTTTAGGGCTGGCTCTCATTCCACTGAGCTACCTAGCAGCGCCTTACAATTTGTTTTCTTAAAGCAGAGGTGTCACATCTGACCCACTGATCAATCACATTGTTGCCAGAAATGAGGAAATCCTTAACAAATAAATAAAAATACAACAGAACATAGATAATGTTACCATGTGGTTTTTTAAGTCAATATGTGGCCAGCAGAGATACATTATGAATAGTTAAGTGTCCCCATTTCTATGTGAGCTTGACACCACAAGCCTAAAAAGCTGTTGAAAGAGGCTGGATGGGAGCTTTTAAGAGTGGCTGTCATTTGATACAAATTAACTCCCTGAGCATCAAAGGCCAGAGGGTATGAAAGAGTTGAGTGAATCAGTGTGGTTACCAGAGAAACCTTTTCCTGATTGGAAAGATACCATCACGGGATTTTGTGCAGACCTGAGGGAAGTCATAAAGCCTGTATTTTTTCCCATCTTTACTTATATCTGTTTTGGAAGAGGGAAGAATTCAGGCTATAAGGAAAGGGATCCTAACGTGCCTCAGTGAGAGGAGCAGAAATCCAGTTCTTTTTGAGCGAGATTGGGTAGTTAAAATGCTCCCTAGTTAATTAGGAGCACCAAGGAGGCAAATGAACACCTCCTCTCTGATAGGTTGTGTGAGTAGTTAAATGACTTTTGATGCTTCTCTGAAGCCCCAAATAAAGCAGGCAACAGCCATCAGCACACTGTATATGCCCCCAGGGGGCTTCTAATGCTAAGAAAAGATTCAGGCTGAATTTTCTACTCAGGACTGGAAAAATACCAGAATTGGATTAATCAGTGACAACAGTGGAAGTTTAGTATTTAAGTGTGTGACATATGGGGCAGACTGTGTTGTGTGAGTGTGTGTGTGTGTGTGTGTGTGAGTGTGTGTGAGAGAGAGAGAGAGTATGTTTGCATGTTTGCTGGGTAAGTATACCAGGTATCATTTTAGATGCTGCAATGGTAATAATAGCCTACAAGGCTTTGGTTCTGGCTTCTTAGTCTATAGAAAGACAGGGTATCTCTATATCACTGATCAGCCTCAGACTATTTGACCACAAGGTGGTATGCTCCTTTGCTTCCCACCAGCCAAATGGTCCTGTTAAGGACTGTTAAGGTCTCTTTGCTGCTTGTGTAAAAGATTCTTTCTGTGTACAGATGTAGGAAATTCAACCCTATCAAAGCTGAGAGATGAGAAACCTTCTTTGACTGGGTCCTGAATTTGTGCGAGGAGAGGGTCAAAAAAGAAAATGTCACTCTGAAATATTTAAGGATATAGAAACTGTGGATTGCTGAGCCCCTGGGAAATTTCCTAGCTCAGTTTACCCCTCTATATTTATATTGCACAGGCAATCAACTTTCTTTAGGCACATGGTTTATTAAACATGGAAGAACTATAAGGAAACTGTCAAATACACCCCTTCCATAGGGCACATGGCCCAAATATGTCCCAAAGGGGAACAGCTATGCTGCCACATGGGCCTAGCTCCTGGTCTTGAACTGAAATAGGGGAAAAGATGAAAAAGGAAGGAATTTCCAAGTTCAGAATGGCCTCCTGCCCTTTTTTCTGGCTGATGAGTTTCCATAGCAGCTGCCGCCCAACTTCTTGCCTGTCACAGCTGTCTTGGTCCTAGAGTGTCTCTTCAGTGCTGCCCCATGAGGGTTTGCCTCATTCTGCCCTCTCTGGTTGGACCATATGCATTAAACAAAGCTCCCTCCCCGTGAGTCCCTATTGTGTTTTAAGAGCAAAAATTGATGTTCACATATGCCCAGGAATGGAAATGTTACAGTGGGTAGAAAGCTGAGGGGCTTCTCACCTTCTCTCAAATAGAACCATTCTTCTGGAATGCCATCAAGGCTGCAGAGTAAATGACTCCCATTCTCTCCAATATAAATATGCCTTGGGAAGAAATGTCTAGGAAATCATGGACAGAGTTAGAAAAGATGGAAAATGCCCCCAAGCCTCTAAGGAAAAACGAGAGAGAAGCAGGAAGGATGGGAAGCATAGCAATTAGAATGGAACAATATCAGCAATGTACTTGTCTTTGATCATCTAGTTTCTTTTATCCATTTAAATATAGCAGCTCAAAGTGGAGACATCTGTCTTCTAAATGGAGATTTAATAAAAGCAGGTAACCATCCAGGGCAACCAAGTTTCAATAATAACTTAAACATTCAATTCCAGAATCTCTCTGGGCCTGAAGGCTCAAGTCAAGGTTATGGCACAAAACACCCAAGCTGCAAGTCAGGAATTAAATTTCTTTCTGTTTCAGTTAAAGAAGAGCAGGGCTCAAACTCCAATAAATTAGGTTTGGGTGTGGAGCCAAAGCTTTCCCTCCTGGCCATGACACCTCCTGAGAATATTTCTCTCCTTGGTAATGCCAGGTCTGGAGTCAGGAGAATAGCACAGTTAAAAATGGAGTTAACTAACTCTGATCTATATTTTTTTGGGGGGGTGGGGAAGAGCCTGGACAGGTCATTTGCCCATTCTGAAACTCAAATTCTTCATCTGGAAAAGGTGACTAATAGTACAATCCAGTGTGTCTCACAAGCTATTAGGAGGAAAGTGCTTGGTGAAATGGGAGGGGTGGGATGGCTGGCTCTTTAACCCCTAAGAGCATAGATTTAGAGGCAGAAGGGATTGATTCTGGAGGCTATGTAGTCTAACCCCTTCACTTTTGTAGATGAGGAAATTGAGATTCATGGAGTGAAATGACTATCCCAAGAAGATCATAGGGGTAGTAAGGGGGCAAATCTGGGATCAAAACTCGAGTTTTCTGACTCTAGATCGAGCTTTCTTCCCATTCCATTTAACAAGCATATATAAAGCACTTTCTATGAACTCTTCCTGAATTCAAATTTGGCCTCAGATTCTTACTAGCTAGGTGACCCTGAGCAAGTCATGCCACCCTGTTTGCCTCAGTTCCTCATCTGTCAAATAAGCTGGAGAAGAAAATGGCAGATCACTCCAGATCTAAGTCTGGAGGGGACTTCAGAGGCCATCAAGCCTATCCTCTGGGAATCAAATGTTATAGCGATAACGTGAGACCTGGGAGAAAGTCAGATAACAGTAGCAGAAACTGGCCAAGTGCCAACTGGGAGGTCTGAACTTTAAGGATTGGCACTTGGCCAGTTTCTGCTGCTGTTTTAGGTTATCACTATAACATTTAATTCCCAGAGGGTAGGCTTGATGGCTTCTGAAGTCCTCTCCAGACTTAGATCTTTGAACCTATGATCTTGCCAGATAAAATAATAAAAATGTACTTTCAGGCTTATAAAACATTTTCCTAATAAGAGCCCCATGTGTTTGGGTAGAACAAGTGGCATTATTATTCCTATTTATCCAAATGAAAAAAATAAAGTTCAGATAATTCAATTCAATCCAGGTCCAGTTCCATTCATTAATTCAACAGAGATTGACTATGCACTTCTTCTGTGCCTCTCATGTATAAGATCAAATGCTAGATATTGGTGATTCAAATAAAAAACAACAGTCTCTGCCCTCAAGGAGACTGAATTCTACTAAAATTGACTTGCCTAGGATTATACAGTTAGTATCTTTCACAGCTAGGACACAAACTCAGATTTTTTTAAAGCATTTATTAATATTTATTTTTTTGAAAAGTTAATATGGTTACATAATTCATGCTCTTACTTTCCCCTTCACTCCCCAACTTCCCTCCCCCCCATAAACCCAGATGTTTTGATGTCAAGCCAAGTGCACTTATCACTACACCATGATATTTTCCTATTAAAAAAAAAGTTGTAATTATCCTTCTTATTTCCTGAATGCGGTACACTAGGGGCTCGCAACTGAAAGTCTATGGTTAATCTTAAAGGATTTGTTGATAGATTTTAGAGGCTTTGTAAAACTGGACATGGGGATAATGCATCTTTATTTTCAATAACCTCAAATTGGAATTTACATTTTCTTCAATTATTTTAAAACATGATCCTGGGACATAGTCCCTAGGCATCACCATCTTGACAAAAGGGCTCCTTGATACAATAAAAGTTGGAAGGTCCTTCAGGAGATGATCAAAAAATGCATTGGTTGACTGGTTGACTGATTTTTTTGATGCAAGAAGTAGAAAATTTCATCCTTTTCTTTTGCGAATATTCATTTTTCAAAATGTAGGAACATAATCATCAATAAAATCAAACATTTCAATATGCAAAGAACAAAAAGTAGACTGTGTATAGGACCCTGTAGTTTTGTGAGAGTGTGCTTTTTAAAATGGTATATTAAATTTAACAAGTTAATAACAAAAAATTATTAGTTCCTCTCCTTCAAAGGGTATTATTTCTTTGCTATTTTATGTGTCAGGTTCAAGAAAGAGAGGAGACATTAGTATTACAGTCTAAGTTCCTAGCCAAAACTGATAGAAATTGATATCTAAGTTTACATCTATGTAATAATAATAGCTAGAACTCATGTAGCACTCTAAAGTGAGCAAAGTACCTCATATGTATTATTTTTTTATCCTCACCATGACTTTGCAAGATAGATACTATTATTATGCACATTTTACAGATGGGGAAAGTGAGGCTGAAAAAGGTTGTGATTTACCCAGTGTCACACAGTTCAGTGACTGAGGTAGGATTTGAATTCAAGTCTTCTTAAGTCTAAATTCAACATTTTATATATTGGCTAGTTTCCTGTCTCTGATATCTCTATCTATCTGTATAGCATCTCTTTCTTCTCACCCCAATCCCCCTCTCTCTCCGTTCCTTTATCTTTCTCCTCTCTTTTCCTCTCCTCTGTACGTATGTGTATGTGTGTATATATGTGTGTGTGTGTGTGTCCTTATATCCTAGGAATGCTTGCAGCTTGAGTCTGGTGCCCGCCTATAACAAACAAAAGATACTCCAACTTTGGAGGACTGGTTTCTAAGCAGGCTGAAGAGTAAGGACCAAGTTTCGAAAAGTAGAAAATCACTATTACTCCCTGGAGCCTCATGTAAGAAGCAGATCATCAGAATAGCCTCAAACCAAAAAAAAGGAAAATCCTTCAATTCACCAAAACTTTTCACTACTCCCAAAAGGAATTAGACATCAAAAGGTATGACAGGATCTTTTGCTTTTGCTTATCATTTTTCTTTTCTTTTCTTTTTCAGAAGAAAGTTGAGAGTCTCCCCAACAACAGAAACCAATTTATTTTTATTCCCTTCAATTCCCTTCCTAGCATCTCAAATGAAGAAGAAACTTCAGAGGTCCTCTAGTCTCCCCTCCTACTGGTCTAGTCTCAATAGCTTGCTGCCATTTGCAAGGGATTTCCATATTTCATTGTAATTCTGGTCTTGGTTCAGTTTATTCTGGTATTTGATTTGAACTGATTCACAGAGCTGAAAGAGATTTGCAGATCTAAATGGAAGGAGAACATTTCTGGATGTGCTTATGTGATTATCACACTCATATTCAACTCATTCACCAAGTCAACTCTGCAAAGATTTTTGTTGAAAATGAAGATCTGACCACGCTACTTACTACTCTAGTCCTCAACAAACCCCAATGGCTCCCTATTGCCTCTGGGATAAAATATAAACTCCTCTTCTTGGCTTGTAAAGCCTTTCACAACTTGGCCCATATCTATATCTGTATTGTATGACACTTCTCTCCTAGAACTCTATGAATTGCACATGATTCTCAATCTTTCCCATTTCTGTATCTTTGATCTGGTCATTCCTCATGCTTGGTATGAACTCTATTCTTTCCATTGCTTCAAAAAATTTCCAACTTTCTTCAAGGCAGCTCAAGTACCACCTTCTACAAAAAGTCTTTCCTGATTCCCCAGAACTCTTACAGCCAGCCCTTCCTACCTAACTACCTTGGATTTATTTTACATTTACTGTGTATAAAACTCTCTTTCACATATATATGTATGTGAAAAATATATAAATATAAAATAAGAGAAGTAACAATATAACTTCCTGAACTAGGGAGATAATAGTCAATTTTACTTCTAACCTGCTCATATCACTCCTGTTCAGGGCTGGGTGCCATACTTTAGGAAAGAAATTGATCAACTGGATAGTGCACAGAAAAGGACACGTAGGGTGGTGAAGGGCCTTGTGATCATGCCATGTAAGAATTAGGGATGGCTAACCTGGAGAAAAGAAGGCTTAGGGTGAAGTCCTGGCTTGTGGAAATGGGATTAGGTTTTTTCTGCTTGATCCTCCCTGTACATACCCTTTGGGAGTAGAACAGAGAGCCCCTTTCAGGGCTACTTATCCATCTTTGGTGTCTACCTTTCATCCAACTCTCATTTATGACTTCAGAAATTATAGCATGCACAGTGGCCACACCCCTGTAAACTCTCTTAACAGGCTGGCTAACCCAGATTAAGAGTAACTGAAGGGCCTCAAAGCCATCACTGATTTAGGGGGTTTCTACCCCAGGCATATGAAGGCATCCCCTGGCAGAATGGGAGGATAAGAACAATTTATTTAAATACCCATGAGTGTGGCTGAAGCAGGTGATGTGAGTGCCTAGAGCTTAGTCTGACATGGAAGATGCCAAGGTCATCCACTGCATCTTGGGCCATTGCCAGTCTTCTTGCCATTGTACTTTGATGACTCTGAAGAGTGAGACTGATAACTCTGTGTAACTGCCTCACTTAAATCCTATTCATGAGTGAATCTAAGCCATTACCCATGATATCATTGGTCCTCATTGAAAATGAAGAAGGAAGAAAGTTATTATTTAAAATTTTTTTTATTTAGAATATTTTTCCATGGTTACACGATTCATGATCCTCTCTTTTCCCTCTACTCTCCCAGAGATGACAAGCAATTCCACTGGGTTTTACATGTATCATTGTTCAAAATCTATTTCCATTTTATTCATATTTGCAATAAAGTGATCCTTTAACGCCAAAACTTTAATTATATCCCTATTGAACCATGTGATCACATATGTTTTTCTTCTGCATTTCTGTTCCCACAGTTCTTTCTCTGGATGTGGATAGCATTCTTTCTCATAAATTCCTTGGTATTGTCCTGGGTCATTGCACAGCTGCTAATAGAGAAGTCCATTATGTTTGATTATGCCACAGTATATCCATCTCTATGTATAAGGTTCTCCTGGTTCTCCTCCTTTCATTCTGCATCAGTTCCTGGAGGTCGTTCTAGTTCACATGCAATTTCTCCAGTTCATTATTCCTTTGAGCATAATAGTATTCCATCTCCATCAGATACCAAAATTTGTTTAGCCATTCCCCAAATTATGGATACCCCTGCATTTTCCATTTTTTTTTGCCACCACAAAGAGCACAGCTATAAATATTTTTGTACAAGTCTTTTTCCTTATTATCTCTTTGGGGGTACAAACCCAGCAGTGGTATGGCTGGATCAAAGGGTAGGCATTTTTTAAAGCCCTTTGGGCATATTCCAAATTGCCTTCCAGAATGGTTGGACCAATTCACAACCCCACCAGCAGTGTATTAGTGTCCCAATTTTGCCACATCTGCTCCAACATTTATCACTTTCTTTTGCTGCCATATGGGACCGTTTGCTATGTGTAAGGGGGTACCTCAGAGTTGTTTTAATTTACATTTCTCTAATCAGGAGGGATTTAGAACACTTTTTTGTATGATTATTGATAGTTTGGATTTCATCATGTGAAAACTGCCTATTCATGTCCTTTGACTATTTGTTGATTGGGGAATGGTTTGATTTTTTTGTAAATTTGACTTAGTTCCTTATATATTTGGGAGACTAAACCTTTGTCAGAGAGTTTTGTTATAAAATGATTCTCCCAGTTTGTTGCTTTCCTTCTAATTTTGGTTGTTTTGGTTTTGTCTGTACAAAACTTTTTAAATTTGATGTAATAAAAGTCATTCATTTTATATTTTGTAATGTTCTCTATCTCTTGCTTGATCTTAAATTCCTTCCTTTCCCATAGATATGAAAGGTATACTATTCTATGTTCACATAATTTATTTATGATTTCACTCTTTATATTTAAGTCATCTACCCATTTTGAATTTATCTTGGAATAGGATGTAAGATGTTGATCTAAACCTAATTTTCCCGATACTGTTCTCCAATTTTCCCAGCGGTTTTTGTCAAATATCGAGTTCTGGTCCCAAAAGCTGGGGTCTTTGGGTTTATTGAACACTAGCTTGCTGAGGTCATTTACCCTCTTCTGTCTCTTAGCCAGTACCATATTGTTTTGATGACCACTATTTTATAGTACAGTTTAAGATCTGGTACTGCTAGGCCACCTTCCTTCACTTTTTAAAATTTCCCTTGATATTCTTGATCTCTTGTGGAAGAACATTATTATTATTGCTATTCTACTACATGACTGATAACTCTTCTAGATCTAAGCAATTGGAAAAACATTAATTGGTCATGGGTAGGCTGAGCTAGTATAATAAAAATGGCAATCCTATCTAAACTAATTTACTAATTCACTGCCATACCAAACTACCAAAAACCTGTTTTATAGACCTAGAAAAAATAGTAATAAAATTCATCTGGAAGAACAAAAAGGTCAAGAATATCAAGGGAACTAATAAAAAAAATGTGAAGGATGGTGGCCTAGCAGTATCAGATCTTAAATTGTACTTTAAAGCAGTAATCATCAAAACAATCTGATATTGGCTAACAAATAGAAGGGTGGTAAATGAACTCAGCAATCTAGTGTTTGATTAACTCAAAGTCCTAGCTTTTGGGATAAGAACCCACTATTTGACAAAAACTGCTGGGAAAGTTGGAAAAGAGTATGGCAAAAATGGAGAAGAGAAGAATTTATGACCAAACAAGAGATAGAGATAGAAATCATTACAAAATATTAAATGAATTATTTTTATTATATTACATTAAAAAGAGTCTGTACAAACAAAACCAATGTAACCAAGATTAAGAAGGGAAACAACAAACTGGGAAAAAATTTTATAACAAATTTCTTTGATAAAAGCTTCATTTCTCAAATCTATGATGAACTAAGTTTAATTTATAAGAATCCAAGTCATTCCCCAATTGACAAATGGTCAAAGAATATGAGTAGGCAGCTTTCAGATGAAGAAATCAAGGCTATCAATAATCATATGAAAATATGTTCTAAATCACTCTAGATTAAAGAAAGGTAAATTAAAACAGCTCTAAAGTACCAACTTTTCAGACCTACTAATATGGTAGTAAAGGAAAATGAGAAATATTGGAGGGAATGTGACAAAATTGGTACATAAAAGTGTTGCTGGTGGAGTTGTGAATTGATTCAAACATTCTGGAGGGAAATTTGGAATTTTGCCCAAAGGGTTATAAAAGAATGTATACCTTTTGATCCTACAATATGGTTAGGTTACTAGGTCTGGATCCCAAAGAGATAAAATAAAATGGGAAAGGATCTGTTCATACAAAAATATTTATGGCTGCTCTTTTTGTGATGGCAAAGAATTAGAAACTAAAGGGATATCCCTCAATTGGAGAGTGACTGACCAAATTGTAGTATATAATGGTGATGGTATCCAATATTGTGCTGTAAGGAATGATAAACAGAATGATTTCAGAAAGAGCTAGAAAAACCTACATGAACTGATGCAGAGTGAAATAAGCAGAACCAGAACACTATACATAGTAATAGCAATATTGTGGAATGATCAAATGTGATAGATTTTTCTATTAATAGCAATACAATGATCCAGGACAATTCTGAAGGACTTATGACAAAGAATGTTATCCACTTGCAGAGAAAGAAGTGTGGGAATCAGAATACAGATGAAAAAAGATGATTTATCACTTGTTTATTTGGGTATATGATTTTGGAGTTTTGTTTTATAAGATTATCCACTTATAAAATTAATAATAGGACATTTTTTGTGTTTGATTATATATATATATATGTATATATAACCCAGATTGAATTACATGCCAGCTCAGGGAGGGGGAAGGGAAGAAGAGAGTGAGACAATTTGGATCATATAACTTTGGAAAACATATGTGGAAATTTATTATTAAAAAATAAAATAAATTTTAAAAAGAATTCTTTCAACTTTAAATTTATAATCATTTAGTTTATAGATGCTTGATCCTATTCCTTGCAATTGAAGTAATTGAATTTGAATCCTGACTCTACCCTATGATAGCTGTGTGACCCTGGGTAAATCATTCCTTCTGTACAGCAGTTCCTTACCAGTAAAATTAGAGGGTTGAACACAGTATCTCCCTGAGCTTTTCTAGTTCTAATTATACCCCGAGTTTTGGTGATATATACATAGTGTGAAACTTATGGTATTACCTTAGAGAGAGCCAGTGCTGATCACACACACAGTTTTGTCCTCTCTTTGTAAAACAGAAATCTGAACTTAATAGTAGTACTCTGTTAACAGTGTTCTGATCATGCCATTCCTTTACAAACAAATGCTTTTATTAAATATCTACTATGAGCCAAAAAATTATTCAAAGAAGGGCTTCCAGAAGGTGGTAGAATTTGCGCTGAACTGTGAAGGGAACCAGGGGTTCCAAGAGGCAGAGGTAAGGAAGGAGAGTTTTCAGGTGTGTGTGTGTGTGTGTGTGTGTGTGTGTGTGTGTGTGTGTGTGTGTGTGTGTGTGTGTGTGCTCTCGAGCAGCCTGTGTACAAAGGCTTGGAAAGGGGAGATGAATATCATGAATAGGAGAGTTTGGCTGGTTAGGAGGAGGAGGAGGAATAAATGTCATCAATCTGGAAAGGTAGAGACAATCCAGATTGTGAAGATTCCAAAGACAAAATCCAAAACATCCTTCTTCTGTATTATCAGACTTGCTCCACATGACAACCCATGTGAAGAGGAATGTAAAAAGCATACACCTCCCCCCACAAATTCACAATTCAGGAAATCACAGTAGAAAGGAATCTAAGAGGTCTTCAAGTTTAACTCGCTCATTTTACAGAAGGAGAAAACAAGACCAGAGAAGGAAATTACCCAAGGCCAGTAAGTGGCTGAGGCAAGATTCAAACCCAGGCTGTCAGATTTCACCTCTAACTCTCTTCCTGCCACTTTTCTGTTAACTCTTATAATTCTATACTTTGAAACAAGGAAATCCTCAGGGATCAAGACCTAGGATTGGATGGCCCTCAGAAAGAGGGGCAGACAATTTCCTCTGGGCCCAATCTCAAAGACAGGCCTGCAGGAGTAAATTGCCTGGAAGGGAGCTTCTCATTAATTATTCAGTACTCAATTAAAAGATGAAAACTGAAGCCCAGGGATGAGAGGGAGCATGGGCTGCCTGGGGCTTGAGCAGGCTACATGGGATGCATAGTCTATAAGAGGCTACTGAGTCATCTCTCAGCATGCCCCATGGGGGGCTCCTAGCTTACAAAAATCAATTTGGAGTGGCTGCCTTCTCTCTTCTGGGCCCCCAGCAATCTTCTCCCTTCCCTGAACACAGGCTTCAGGTAGACTGCAGTCCCCCCAAGTGGCAGAATCTCCAGGAGGCTCCCAGACCTGGAGGCAGCTCCTCTGAATTATTGAAAGACAGGAGAGCTTTCCTGGGAGGCCTGAGTCACACCAAAGAAGACTGAATTCACAAACTGAAATGGATGGTTTCTCAGATTATTCTCTGGCTGCCATACTTACTCAGGATTTGGGATGGAGCAAGAGGAAAGAGGACCCCCAGTAAAGGAAGGAATTCAACTTAGTTATAAACATTTATTAAGCACTTTGTGCCAGAACCATACCAGGCACTAAAGATACAAAGACAATAAAAACAATCTCTGCCCTCAAGTTGCTTATATTTATCACAAGATACTGTTAGCCTCTTGGGAAAACAGAAGAGAGAGAAAAAAAAAAAGCAAAACAGATGAAAGTGAAATAATACATGCCCTCAAGGAGATTACTTTCACCTTTGAGGAAACAACCATATACAGGGAACTAAACCGGAAATGAACAATGATTTTAAAAATTATTTATTTAATTGATTAATTTAGAATATTTTTCCATGGTTACATGATTCAAGTTCTTTCTCTCCTCTCCTCCCTTCCCCTTCTTATAGCCAACAAGCAATTCCACTGGGTTTTATATGTATCATTGATCAAAACCCATTTCTATTTTATTAATATTTGCAATAGAGTGATCATTTAGAGTCTAAATCCCCAATCATATTCCTCTCCACCAATGTGATGCACAATGATTATTTAATTTTAAGCCAATGAGTAATGTGATGACCTCTAGGGTCCAGGTGATTCTCTTTGTTAGCTTTAGATAATTTCTTTTAAAGAGAAAGTTGAATTCAATTGCATTTATTCTGAGCCCCCAGTTAGGAAAATTCATAATACTTAGGTAGAAACTGAGCTCCCTGGGAGAGGAAACTGAGGAAAGAATAGATTTTTCTTTGGGACTTCCTTCAGTTCTTAAAAGGATGGGTGCCTTGTTGGCATCAGACCGAGTCTTTTTCTTTGAGATATAGAATTAATGACTTTGTGCATTATCTACTTTCTCTGCTATAACTTGTCCCTACATCTTGTTTTTCCTTTTGCTAGTTGTCTTAGAACTGCCAATTTTGGAATGTCTCACTTTGGCTTAAAGATCCTCAGAATTTCTTATCTAGTCCTTATGGTATACAAATTTCCAAGGGTTTGGACAAGGCCCTCATATAATCAGAAAATGGCTTTGATTAATGTAAGGAGGCCACAGGTCTGATTCACACTGAGTTCTGATTGATTGGTTCTATAAAGAAGTGTTCTTACCCAAGAAAGGTAATTACTTTTAAATGGGATTGGGAAGCAATCAATGGGACCCAAAATCAATTCAGTGAAGAGGAATACTGAAATCAGGGGGAATAAGGAAAGATGGTTCAGTGGATAGAGAGCCAGGACTAGTGATGGGAGGTCCTGGGATCAAATCTGGCCTCAGATGATTCCAACCTGTGTCAAGTCACTTAACCCCCATTCTCCATATTCTTCTTCTGCCTTGGAACCAATATTTAATATTGCTTCTAGGACACAAGATAAACTATTTAATAGTATTTTTTTAATTTTTTAAACCCTTGCCTTCCATCTTAGAATCAATACTGTTGATTCTAAGGCAGAAGAGCAGAAAGGGTTAGGCAATTGAGGTTAGGCAACTTGCCCAAAGACACATGGCTCAGAAGTGTATGAGGTCAAATTCGAACCCAGGTCTTCCCAACTCTAGGCTTGGCTATCTACTATGCTACCTAGCTGCCCCTCATTATATATTTTTAAAATATTATTCTGAGAAGAGGTCTCTAGGCTTCATCAGATTACAAAAGGAGCCCATGACACAAAAATATAAGAACTCTTCTTGAAAGCTATTTTAGGGGAATATGACTGGTTACCATCAAAGCAACAGGGAAGGACTCCTAGATAAACTGCCCTGAAATGCTTGCTAGAAAGGTATGTGTGTCCTAATGTTCACAGGAATCAGAAGAGAGGGATATCAACAAGGAAGGAGTGGGTAGAAAAAAAGGGAAAATCATTTCCCCTTAAATTCCAGATCTTCCCAAATCACTTTACAAATAGAGAGGTTCTTAACAACCCACTGATTTCCTGGTGCTGCCTCCAGCCTGTTAAGCCAAGTTGTAAATAGCTGCAAGGACATTGTCTGGGATCTGGATCCCAGGGAGAAGATTCTTATAATGATGGAAATAAACAAGTTCTCCAGAGCATCACTCACTGACCTTCCCAGAGTCCACCATAATTTAAATTGTAGTTATCATTGTTTATGTCTGCCCATTGCATTATGGTGGTGTGCAGGTCATTCTGGGTCCTCGAAGTCTATATCAGTCACCTACGAGCTCAAGTGGATTTGACCAAGCCAGAAAATCTTCCAGGACAAGACCAAGGACAGATTGAACACTTGGTACCCAAGAAGTATTCTAGTCAAACGATGAATTCTTTTAGTCCATTTTAACCTTGGAGGCCCAGAAGCATCATAGAGTGATTCAGTGGAGGGATTACCAACAAAGGTTAAATGATTAATCCGCCCAAGAATATACAAAATGGTAGCCCAAAGTCTGGAAATAATTAAGTGGGATCTGCAGGTACCTCAAATAGGAAGGTCATTCATTGCTAGACCTGGAATGAAGAAAACCATTAATCAATTCATCAACAAAAATGTATTAATCACTTATTATGTGTGGAGCAAGTAGGTAGCATAGTAGATACACCACCAGATACAGCACCTAGAGTCATGAGGACCTGGGTCAAATCTGGCTCTAGACGCTTCCCAACTATGTGACCCTAAGCAAGTCATTCATCCCTATTTGCCTAGCCCTAGCCCTTCTATCTTAGAGTTATTATTAAGACAGAAAGTAAGAGTTTTAAAAATCACCTACTATGTGCCAGGTACTGTGTTGAGGACTACACATGATAAATCATCCCTGTCCTTAAGGAGTTTACATTGATGGCACGGTGGATAGTGCTAGGAGCAGAGAGAGGAAAGATCTAACTTCAGGTCCTGCCTCAGATTTTTGCTAGCCATGTGAGCAAATCTCTTCATTTCTCTGTGCTTCAGTTTCCTTATCTGAAAATGGATATAATACTAGCATCTGCTTCTCAGGTTAGACATGAGGTTCAAATGAAATATGAAAATATATACATAAGTACTTCTCAAATATGTTAAGATCTTTGCCAACCATAAATGCTAGCTATTAATAATGACAAATTCTGATCAATCAATTAGCAAGCTGCTGGCTATGTTCCAGGTCTTGTTCTGGGTTCTTGCAATGCAAAAATAATAATAAAACTTTGATATAAGATCAGTGAATCAATCAACAACCACCTACTATGTGATCGGCACACTGCTAGGTGCTGGGACAAACAATCCTTTTCTTGAATAAGTCTATATTCTTTAGGATCAGGCAATCAGCAAGTATTAAGTGCCTCTTGTGTGCCAGGCCTTGTCTTAGGTGCTGGGGATACAAATACAAGTCATCAACAGCATTTATTAAATGCTTATTATGTGCCAAGAATTGTGTTTAAGAACTGGGGATAAAAAGAAGGGCTAAAAATAGTCCCTGCTCTCAAGGGGAGCACAGTCTAAAGCAGGGGACAGCATGCAAAACACTCCGTACTACCCACATCCATACAAGAGAAATTGCAGGTCATCATCACAAAATCAAACTTGTACCTGTCCTCAGTGAGCTTACATTCTATATGGGGAGACAGTCATAGTGGTAAGTGGCTCCCTCCTAAGAGGGAGCCAACCTGAAAATGGCTTAGAGATTTGCCATTAGCAGGTTGAAGCTTACTTTTTGAACTTTATTCATTACTCTTGGTTTTTTTTGGTCTGCATTTTCTTTTCTTTTTAAAGACTGACCTTCTGACTGCTGGTTCCAAGAGCAATAAGGGCTAGGCAATGGGGGATTAAGTGACTTACCTAGGATCTCATAACTAGGAAGTATCTGGGGCTAGATTCAAATCCAGGATCTCCTGCCTCTAAGCCTGATTCTCTATACACTGACCAACTAGCTGCCCCTCCACTTTTTCTTTTGCAACAGGGAAATGTTTTACGTGACTGCACTGTCCAACTAATTTTCTTGGCAAAGATACTAGAGTGGTTTGCCATTTCTTTCTCTAGCTCATTTGACAGATGAACAAATCAAGGCAAACAGGGTTAAGTGACTTGCCCAAGGTCACAGCGCTAGGCACTGTCTGAGGCTGGATTTGAACTCGGGTCTTCCCAACTCCAGGTCTGGCATTCTATCCACTGAACCATCTAACTGCACATGTATGATCTATATTAAATTGCTTGCCTTCTAAGGGACAGGGGAGGGTAGAGAAAGGATTTGGAACTCTAAATTAAAAAAAGGAATGTTTTTATAAATGTTTAACATTTTTTTATTTACATGTAATTGAGAAAAAATAAAAATTAAAGAAGAGAGAGAGAGAGACAGACAGAGAGAGAGAGAGAGAGAGAGAGAGAGAGAGAGAGAGAGAGAGAGAGAGAGAGAGAGAGAGTTCCTTTAGCTAATCCTCATGTGGCCATGGACTCGAGCCCCTTCCTCATCATGTTCACCTACTTATCATGACCTTTCCTTAACTGTAACGTCTAATCAGAAGAGAAGAATCATTACTGCCTTAGTCCTAGAAAACACATCTTCACACATAGTGGCACAATGGATGGAATTCTGGGCTTGGAGTCAGGAAGAGTTATCTCAGATACTTACTAGCTATTGGCTATAGGGAATCATTTAATGCTTGTGTGCCTCAGTTTCTTCAACTATAAAATGGAGGTAATAATAACCTAAGAGGGTTGTTGTGAGGATCAAATGAGATTACACATGTAAATTTTTTAAACTTTAAAGCATTGAGTAGATGCTAACTATTGTTGTTGTAACTGTTGTAATTGTTGTTAAAGAGATCTAGGATCAGAAGGGACTTTAGAACTCATCTAGTCTAACTCATAAAAATAAGCTTATAGATGTGAAACTAAGGCTGAGAGATGAAGTGAATTTGCCTGAAGTCACATATGTATGAAGGGCAGATCTGGGTTTTGAACTCAGATCTTATGACTCCAAGTTCATTGCACTTTTCATTGCATCACAGTGCCTTGGCACATGCCAATTGGAAGAGGGCCCAATAACACAACCTGTTACATGAATTGGCCGAACATCCATCTCAGAAAGAAGATGGGCTGGGTCTCCTTAGAGTCTCCATTTATTTCATTGACTCCCACTCAGCTTGGCAGCCTCCCTCTTGTACCTTTTCTCTTCCAGTTTTTCTTTCAAACTTATATCTGTCTTTCTCATTCTCTCCCCCTCAGACCTTGGATTATCATTCTCAGAGTTTGGTTATTTGGTTTGCCACCTTTGGACTCCCACTTACCAAGCTTATAACCATGTGCTAGAGGATTTATTTAGTAATGATTCAGATAAAGATAGACATCAACAGCATATAATGAGAGCTAGATCTGGAAGGACCCTTAGAGGCCATTGAGTCCAGCCCCCTCATTTTATGGATGAGGAAACTGAGGCACACAGAAGTTAAATAACATACTCGGGTCACATAGGCAGTAAGTATCAGAGATAGGATTAGAATCTAGGTTCTCTTGTTCCAGAGTCAGCATCTTGAGCTGGGATTGGAACAGAACATACATCCTCAGATTCCATCATACATGTGAACTTCCTCACATTCATATGTATCTCACTTTTTAGCTATAAAGCACTTTCACATACACACATATATGCATATATGTACACACATATTTATCTCTATATCTATCTCCCTATCTGTCTCTATCTATCTATCTATCTATCTATCTATCTATCTATCTATCTATCTATCTATCTATCTATCTATCAAAGTGAATAGATTGCAGGACCTGGTGTCAGGAAGACTAATTTTCCCAAGTTCAAATCCAATCTCAGATACCTATTAGCTGTGCTACCCTGGGCAAGTCACGTAACCCTATTTGCCTCAGTTTCCTCATCTGTTAAATGAGTCAGAGAGGGAAATGACAGACCACTCCAGTATCTTTGCCAAAAAAAACCCCAAATGGTGTTACAAAGAGTCCCACATGACTGAAGTGACTGAACAATATAGACATATATGTATATAAAATTTTATCCTCTTAGCACTCTTATAAAGTAGGCAGAGATTATTACTTTCACCTTGTAGTTGAAGAAACTGAGACTTAAAGAGATTAAGCATCTTGCCTGAGAAGTGGCATAACTGGGGCCACATGAAGATCTTTTGTTTTCATATGTACAATGTACATATGAGTACATTTGTTTCAGCCACCAACCCCATTCTAAAATGTGCAATTGTCAACCAAAAAGGGGATATCTTTTCCTAGTAGATAGAGAAGTTGCATAAGAGCCAGGAGGACCTCAATTCAAATCCTCCCTCGGATGCTTGGGCTGGTATGAGACCTTGGCATTTCTGTGTTCTAGGTATTTCCCTAACACTCAGTTTCAGACTGACACCCTTGTTGGTAGGGGAAGTTTCCTCCTCAGGGAATTCCCTCTATCAATTAAATCATGGGTTCTTCACCTACAGGATTAAGATTAGCCATTGTAGTTGACCAATGGTCATGTGATGTTTTTTTGGGTTTGGTTTTAGCCAGGCTGACTTTATTTACATTGCAGCAATTAGTGCAAATATTATTCTTTAGGCGCTGTCTTCTTCATTCTACATCTCTTCATGCAAATCATCCCTTGTTTCTCAGAATTCTCTATATTTCTCCTTCTTTGCAGCACAGTAATATTCCATTATATTCATATATAGTAATTTATTCAGCAGCTCCTCAAAAATTGAGCAATATTTTTTAAGCCTTTTGTTAGCACAAATAATGTTGCTGTGAATATTTTTGTACCTATAGATCTTTTCTGGCTGTCAGTAATGTTCTGCATAATTCCAAATTGTTTCCTGGAATGGGTGGACCAATTTAAAGTCTGATAGAAGGTAAGTTTCTTGAAGGCAAGGGCCATTCATTTCTGTCTGTGGGACTCCAGTGACCTGCACAGTCCCTGGCACATCAGATGTCTTAAATAAATGATTATTGATTGGATTCCACCACCAAGAAATCATCTTACTTTTTTTCCCACGGGGAGAGACCTGAGTCAGGCAGACCCACCTGTAGCTGTTGAAATAATCCAGGCATGAGATGATGAAGACCTGAACCAGGGTGGTGGCAATGTCCTCAAAGAGATGTTGCAAAGGTCCTTCATTTTACAGAAGAAGAAACTGAGGCCCCTACATATAACAGGATAATACAATTTGAGCTTAAAGGAACTTCAAAGGTCATCTAGTCCAATCTCTTAATTTTACAAAGGAGGACATTGAAGCCTATGGAGAATTGAGGACCAGCCAGGCTACCCAGCTAGAATTGTAACTCTGGAGCTGGAAGATACCTCAAAGGCCATGTCTTCTAACCTCATCATGTTACAGATGAGAAGATAAAGCCCAGAGAATTTGGACATGCAGATTGTAAGTCCCTCCCAGCTCTTTAACTAAATAAAATCTGATCATTTTGAGGACAACTGCTTCTTGATTTCTGAAAAGGTATCAAAAGGGATGAGGAGCCTCACAGGACATATAGGTTCAGTTGCTCTCTGATTCAGTCCAATTTTAGGTGATGGGAGAAAGAATCTTGGGAAGGGCAATGGATTTGGCTGGCCTGATTTCGAATCTCAGATCTACTTTGTGACTTTGAGCAAGTTACTTACCTCCAGGGCTCCTGTTTCCTCATCTGTTAAATGAAGTGGCTGAGTTAGGTGACATCTAAAGTCTCCCCCAGCTCTTGATCTATAAGCCCACCTATGTGACCTTGGATAAGTCACCTCATTTTTTCCTAATAAACATTTAATTTGTTCCTCACTATTCACCTCATGCCCCATTTAGTAATTTAAAAAAAATTACTAATTTTAAATTAAATTTAAATTTTTAAATAAATTTAAAAATTACTAATTTTTTTCAAACATTTATTAATATTCATTTTTAACATGGTTACATGATTCATGCTCCACCTTTCCCCTTCGCCCCCGCACTCCCCCCACCCATGGCCGATGCACATTTCCACTAGTTTTGTCATGTGTCCTTGATCAAGACCAATTTCCAAATTGTTGGTAGTTGCATTGGTGTGGTAGTTTCGAGTCTACACCCTCAATCATGTCCACCCCGACCCATGCGTTCATGCAGTTGTTTT
>NC_058134.1:223079732-223094837 GCF_016433145.1 Gracilinanus agilis | reverse complement strand
GATTTGAACCTAGGGCCTCCCGTCTCTAGGCCTGGCTCTCAATCCACTGAGCTACCCAGCTGCCCCCCTATTTGGATTTTAATTGGCAAAGATATTGGAGTCATTTGCCATTTCTTTCTCCAGGTCATTTTACAGATGAGAAAACTGAGGCAAACAGTGTGAAATGATTTGCCCTGGGTTCCACAGCTACTCAGGAGGTTTTCTCTGCAGAGATATTAGAACGGTTTACCATTTCTTTCTCCAGTTTATTTTACATAATGGAAAATGAGGCAAACAGATTTAAGTGACTTGCCCAGAGTCACAGAGCTAATAAATGTCTGAGGCCAGACTTGAACTCAGGAAGATGAGTCTTCCTGAGTCTAAGCCTTTGATCCACCTAGCTGCCCTTGCTGCTTTTAGAGACTCTGCTAATCTCTAGGGCTATAAGTACAAGTAAAAAGACAGTGCTTGCCCCCAAGGACCTTACGTTCTAATGGAGAAAACAACAGATAAAGGGAGATAAAAAGAGGATGGAGGGAATAGAAGGCAGTCACCTCTTCTGATTACTACTTCGACTGCCCCTTGTCCCTTGGGAATTCAAGGGGTTAAGTCAGGGCCATAAAGGATATATAATCACTTGTACCAATGCTACATCTGTCTTCCTCTCCCTGCCTTGCTGCACATGGTAGGCCCTTAATAAATGTTTGGGGAATTGAATTAAAAGACTTAGTAGGTCATTCTTTTCACCAATAGTAAATAGCAGAAAATGTACGTAACTCCCCAGCTGCAGAAATTAAACAAGTCACTAATTCAGAGCGTTCTAAGCTTAGCATAGCATTCTGCCATCAGAAAATATTGCAGATCAGTCTTGACAAGATACCAAAGCAATTTCTCAGAAGACAATGAACCTGTTAGCTGAGTGGGAGTCCAGACCAGCTGTAAGTGACCTCCTGGCTAACAAAGTCCTTTGAATAGGGAAAAACATTGAGCTTCCAAGTAGAAGTAGAACTAGAAAGCCTCAGCACTTATTGTGTATTCATGGTCTTTTCACAGATTTGCAAGGCCATTTATTTGGTTTTCTAGCTGGTTTCTTCCTCTTTCTATGAAGAAATCATTGAGTTTAGAGCTGAAAGGGACTTGAGAGATCAGGGAATTCCATTTTATAGATGAAGAAACTGAGGCCTAAAGAGGGAAGGTGACTTGTCCAAGGTCATACCACTAGTTAGTGGCAAAGCCAGGTTTTCTGATCCAAAATTTACTCTTTCACTCACACTAAGCACGCTTCATCTTTTCCAATTGCTTTACGTCCATTCAGGACTTTTTTTTTTTGGATTTCCCTCCAAACTTGTTAGACTCTTTCTTTCTCCAGTTGACTGTAAGCCCCTTGAAGGCAGGGATTAATTAGTTTTCATTTTATCTTGGCATCCAGGATTCCTAACAATGCCTGACCCATAGTAGATCAATTGATGGACAAATGTTTTTTTCAAATGCTTATTATGTGCTAGATGCCAGGGAGGATTTATACAAAGATAAAATGAAAACCAGCCTGCCCTCAAGGTGCTTACAGTCCAGATATCCTCAATTCCCTCATGTAATCTTCTCTTCCCTCACTCAGTTCCTTCACCATCTTGGCGGTTCTCCTCTGGACACAGTTGAGCTGGTTAAAAAGTCTTTGTTAAATATGGCGCCCTGACATGTGTAACCCAGTGGAATTGCTTGTCAGCTCTGAGAGGGGGGAGGGAAGAAGGGAGGGAGAGAGCACGAATCATGTAACCAGGGAAAAATATAAAAAATATATAAAATATATTAACAAATAAATATGGTGCCCTGAAGTGAACCCAATACCCATGGTGCGCTCAGACCAGAGCATAGACTGGAGGAGCCAGCATCTCTCCTATTTGGGAAACTATGTCTTTCCTCGTAGCCTAGGCTGGGAAGGATACTTGTGGAATAAGGCAGAGGCCAAAGTGACCAGAGTGGAAAGCGAGTGCTAAGGGAGGGTCAGAGATAGCATTGAGCAATCAGAATGGGATAAGATTATACACGTTCAGTGGTTTTAGTCATGTCCAACTCTTCATGGCCCCATTCGGGATCTTCTTGGCGAAGACATTAGAGTGGTTTGCCATCTCTGCCTCATTTTACAGATGAGGAAACTGAGGCAAAAAGGGTGAAGTGTCTTGTCCAGAGTCTTACAGGTAGGGAGTGTCTGAGGCCAGATTTGTTCACAGGAGGTTGAGTCTTCCTGACTCCAGGACCTTCTCTCTATTCACTGAAAGAGGAATTTGGGCTTAAAATGGAAAATGGGAAGCCATAGCATGTTCTTTCTAGTCTTTTGTCTTTGGAATTAGATGAGAAGCAGATTTTCTTTTTGGTAAATTTTTCAGCTGTAGGTTCCAAACCTTTTCTATATTAAGAAGAAGATCATGGGCCTCGGTATGAAATCTGGAAGGGGAGATACAGTCAGTGACTAATTCCTTGTCCCAGCCAAGCCCCAGCTGGAGCTCTGCCTCTCATTCAAATCTCCTTGTCCACTGAGTGAGCTGGGCTGACTGGGGCCTGAGAAGTGACAAAACCCCGACCAAAACGGGTTCCTGAGAGCACAAGGACACAGGTCTGGGGTCTGTGAGCCTGGGTTCTAGTTAAGCTCTTGACACTGCCTAGCTGTGTAACCCAAGCGAATCCTTTATTTTATTTATTTATTTATTTATTTAAACCCTTACCTTCCGTCTTGGAGTCAATACTGTGTATTGGCTCCAAGGCAGAAGAGTGGTAAGGGCTAGGCAATGGGGGTCAAGTGACTTGCCCAGGGTCACACAGCTGGGAAGTGTCTGAGGTCGGATTTGAACCCAGAACCTCCAGTCTCTAAGCCTGGCTCTCAATTCACTGAGCTAACCAGCTGCCCCGCCCCAAAGCGAATCCTTTAAATTGCTTACTCTGCTCTTTCCCTCTAGCTCAACTTCCATATGCTTCTCCTTCTTTTTATTCAATCCATCATCCAATCAATGTTTATTAAGTCTTATTCTGTGCTAGGGGCAGTTAGGTGGCTTAGTGAATAGGGAGCCAGGCCTAGACACAGGAGGTCCCTGGGTTCAAAACTGGCCTCAGACACTTCCTAGCTGTATGACCCTGGGCAAGTCACTTAACCCCATTTGCCTTGCCCTTATCACTCTTCTGCCTTAGAACTGATAAATACTCTAAGATGGAAGGTAAGACTTTGAAAAAAAAAAGTTTAAATCCTACCTCTGCCATTTACTAGCTGTATGAATGCTGACAGAATCACTTAAGCTCTGTGGGCTTCAGGCAGCTCCCAAGGAATTATCTACTAAGAGACTGGTGAGCTTTGCAATCTGTGTTTTCATAGGGAAGGGAATTAGTATTTATATAGCTCCTAATATGTGCCAGGCATTGTGCTAAGACCTTTCACACACATAATGTCATTCGATTATCACAACAACTCTGGAAAGTAGTGCTAGCTATATGATTGAGGAAACAGTTAAGGGACTTGCCCAGGGTCACTTAGCTAGTAAGTGTCTGAGGCTGGATTTGAACTGAGGTCTTCTTGACTCTACCTTATGTTGCAGAAGTCTCAACATCTTCCTATATATATTCAAGATTCAGATGAAATAAGACCCAGTCCCTGCCCACAGGAAGATGAGAGAAGATAGGTATCTCTTGGTTAATACCACATCTGAATCCTTTCTCTAAAATCCTGTGCAAATGGATGGAAGGAAGAATGAATGGAGAGGAGAGACATGTAATAAGCCTGGAAAAGATGACAAAGAGTCTGGCCATAAAGAATTTTAAAAGCTAAAGGAGGGGTTTTGTATTTGATTCTAGAAGCAAATAGGGAGCCACTGGGGCTTCTTGAGCTGAAGAGTAACTTGATTAGACCTGTGCTTTAGTAAGATGACTGATATCTAAGTCTATACGCCTTAAAGACTGTATCAGTGATGAACATAGGCTCTGGCAAGTCTTACCAAGCTGATGAGTCTTCAAGGAAAGGCCCCAGGAATGGACTGTGTGTCTGCCATCTTCAGAGCAGCCAAGCTAAGCTCTAAAAGTTCATTGCTGTGTTTGTGGATGAATTTTCAGCCCTAGAATCTCTCTCTCTCTCTCTCTCTCTCTCTCTCTCTCTCTCTCTCTCTCTCTCTCTCTCTCAAAACTCTTACCTTCTGTCTTAGAATCAATACTGTGTATTTGTTTCAAGGCAGAAGAGCAGTCAGGGCTAGGTAAATGGGGTTAAGTGACTTACCCACAGTCACATAGCTAGGAAGTGTCTGAGGGCAGATTTGAACCCAGGACATGTCTCTGGACCTGACTCTCAGATCCATTGAGCCACCCAGCTGCTCCCGGCCTCAGAATCTTTTAAAGATCTGTCCCAGGGCATTGCAACACGGATCAGGGAATGGATTGCTAATAAAAAGGAAGTCATCTAGTTTTTCTCAATTTTTAAATTTGTTTCAGTCACATGTAGAAACACTTTTTGACAATTATGTTTTTTAAATTTTTAAAATTTTTTGACATTTTTAAATCCAGCTTTTCTTCCTCCTTCCCCTCCCTTTACTTCCCCAAGGTGGTGAATAATTGTCTCATGTGGGTTATTTCCATATTGCTCATGTCGGGGTAGAAGACACATATCGCCCATACAATAGAAATCTCATGAAGGAAATGGCGTGCTCTAATCTGCACTCAGACCCCAACAGTTCCTTCTTTGGCCTGGGGAGGGCATTTTTCATCGTGGGTCCCTTGTGCTTATCTTGGACACTTGCTTTGCCGATAATGGTTTAGTCCTTCAAAGCTGACCAGTGTTTAACATTTCTGTTTCTGTGTACATTGTTCTCCTGGTCACCTATTCTTTAAGAGGTGAAGAATCAAAGCCATATCCATCATAGGACAACATCTCTTAAGATGGGATTTAGGGGAAGTTAGGTGGCTCAGTGGATAGAGCACCAGGACTGGAATTGGGTCAAATCTGGCCTCGGACACTTCCTGGCTGTGTGACCCTAGGCAAGTCACTTAACCTCATTTGCCTAGCCCTAGCCCTTCTGTCTTCAAGTTGCTACTAGGATTGAAATTAAGGATTAAAAAAAAAGATGGGGTTTAGTTGTATAAAGCTTATAATCATCAGAAGTTTCTTGGCTGTCCCTAAGCAATCAGCCCCTTGGCAAACTGATGACCTAAAATCCGAGCTGGGAAATCGAGGTTTTAATGTACAAGATTTGGGGGAGGTTGTTTTTATTTTACCTTCCCGGTGCTGGTTCTTTTCTCAGATGTTAATTATAATTAGTCTCTTCCTAGAAAGTGTGCAAACTTAATTGCGTGAATTTGAGTCTGAATAATTTAAACATAGCAGTTAATTTAACTTCATCATCTGCCCTTGTTTAATAAGTTCCGCAAAGGATACGAAGACATTAAACCCTGCAGACTGTGGTAAAAGTTCATTGCCTTTATTAAGCGTGGGCTTTCCAAGGGCTGGCTATAGACAGGTTCATGGGAAAATGGTTGCTGAGTCCCCAAAGGGCTTGAGCATCTCATTATTATTAAGCACTTAGGTAATGTCATCTGCAAAATCCTTTATTGCCATTTTAAACTAGTTCACCATTCTCAGTTGGTGAGGCTGGGCTCTAAGACCCTCTTTGGGAGCCTAGAGAGGTTAAGGCAACTAGCTCTAGGTCAGTCACCAAGTAGAGCTCTAACTAGGGCAGGGCAAACTGAGCATTGTCCCAGGGCATAGACATTTAGAAGGTGCTTCCGGAGGCATAGACAGTTGAGATCAGCACCTAAGGGTAAGGAGGATCTCAAGGTCTCATAGAATTAGAGCTAGAAAGGGACTGGTGAAAATGGGAGGCTAGGAGTTAATAGATTTCCCTAGACTGTTGGTGGCTCCCCAAATAAACTCCTTCCCAGCCCAGACTGGCCTGCCCTGAATTGGCTCCGTCTCCTTTCCTGCAGTGTCTCTAAAGTGGGTTCATTTGTCCCAGGATCTCTGGCTCCCCAGGCTAGAGACCTCTCCTTGAATTTTCCCCTGCTGGTTCAGACTTGAGTTTGGTTTGGAAGTCAGAATTCCTGGTTCTAATTGTAAAGCCCCAATTACACAGCTATGTCAGTCTGTCTTCAAATTCCAGACCTAGTGATCTTTGCCCAACATCATCCTTGTGACTCTTGCTCATGTCCTTCCATAAATCACAAGATTACAAATTTAGAACTGAAAGAGGTCATCTTATTTTACAGATGAAGAAACAGACTGAGAAAAAGTGAAGTGACTCACCCAGGGTCAATAGTCAATAAAAGTCTGAGACTACATTTGAATTCGACTCTTTCCGGACATCAAGCCCAGTGCATTATATCTATTTTGCCACCTAGCTGCCTTCATTCAGGGGAGTTCACCCAATTCTTTGGAAGCTTTCTTTTAGGTCAACCAATCATTATTAAATGCTTACCACCCACCTAGCCTTTTGACGTTGCTTGGAAACATTACAGTACTTGGAGTATACATTTATTACCATCCTTTGTTCTCATGACAAGGCAGGGCTGGACCACTTTTCTTTTCCAATCAGATATCTTGTGGATGAGATGTCTTATGCGACTTTTAAAAAATACTACTTTTAAAAAATGAAATGGCGTGATCCGAGGGGGAAAAAGCAGCTCTACATTTTGCCCATTTAAAATTCCCCCTCCACTCCTATAGATCAAACACTTCACTGTGCTCTTGAATAGGAATGTAAGTTATTATCATCAATTATGCAGGAGTTGTGGTTTATGAAGGAAATCATTCTGGTTGCTAGCATGTTGGATTTTTTCTGAGGCTTATGAAACCTTTTATGTGATTTGCAGATTTTTCAAACTTATTTACTTTGATTTTCTTAGCCAGGAGGAGAAGGGAACTTCTGAAACTCCCTCTGGGCCAACAGAGGCAGGGAGGTCCAAAGGGACAGGTAGTTCTGGGATTGTTGCTGGTTTACTGGAAGGGCAAAGCTTCCTTGGTGGTTGCCAGCGCAGCATTGTTGAAACAGTCTTTTAAACATTTTTAATTGGTGTGATTTAATTGCATGGGATGGTGATTTCTTTTTAAGAGAGGGCACAATCTTTAAATTATTTGAGGCCTAGAGAGATGAATGGATTTGCCCAAGGTCATGTAGCTGGTTGTAGGCAGAGGCTGAGTTAGAACAAACCCATGCGTACTGATTGGCTCACCAGACCAGCACTGTTCATTCCATTCTGCCTGACTGAAGAAAGAGGAAATGACATTTTGATCAAATAAATAAAGGATGACTTGTTCCATTCTGTGTGTCATATTGCAGCAACAAGCCAGTGTTGTGGTGATCAAGGAAACTGTCATTGTAGGAAGAGTATTGAGCCCTCTCTTCCTCTCCCCTGATTGATCATAGGACAATTTTATGAACTTTCAAAGATGAGAAGATTTGTACTTCCCATTGATAGCAATATCCCCTGAGAGAAGAGACTGTATTAGGACTTGAGAGACACACTAAGAATAAATTAACCCCAAGGAAGGCAGCATCAGGAATCTACAAGGAAAACAAGCCTCAGAGCCCATGAAGGGGGTAGAATGTCATATAGACTCACCAAAGATAGAAATGGACTTTCAATACTAAGATGCTGTGAATTTACCCTTTGACTTCATGAACTTTCTAAATTTGAGCCTGTTCTCCCCAAGAACCTAGGTCTGCAAGGGACAAGTATACCCCTAGTTTGGGGGGATGTTTCTGCAACAACTAATCTTGTTATATGTGTTTATCAAATACTCATTTAAGTCTGGCTGACTAACAATGGGAAACACACCTGATGGGGGCTCAGGAAGAAACCTCTGAGTCCTTTACAGTCTCCAGAACTCTGAGGAGAAAAAGTTAGCCACCTTTGAGGGATCCAGCTCCCCAGTTCTAATGTGAGATGTATCTCCAAAGGGGAGATAACACATATCTTCCTCTGAATCCTCCCCAAATGATCTACCCAGCAGCCTAGAGGCCTTCTTCTGGTTCTTTGATATTTCATGGGCCCTTAAGAAACACCTGGGCTATTTTTTTGGTTACATGTAGCTCATTGTTTTTACTTTCTTTGCCTACCTCCTTTTCTGATCTTATATGTCCTTGATGAATGAGTCAGTGAATGAATGAATGCATTTACTATATGCTAGACACTGGGCTAATAAGTCTACAAAAAAAATAGGCCAATCCTTATCACCAAGAAGCTAACATTCTAATGTGGGAGACAGTCAATGGGGAGGTGATAGTCACAGAAAAGAGTTTTGGTTGGGGGGGGTCATAGGGATAACTGAACCACAGAGCGGTCACCAAAGCAATAGTGGTATTGATTTGATTACTGTGCTCTAGTAGGTGTGTTCTAAGTATGTGCTAAGTGCTGAAGAGTCAAAGACAGAAATGAAACTCTTCTTACCCTCAGGGAGTTTACATTCAACTGGAGGGCTATAACCCTATGTAAAGTGAAATAAGAGAAAATAAATGCAGAGGAATTTGGAGTGGCATGGGAGCAATTTCACAAATGGGATCCAACCTAATTTCTACCTTCTTTTTTTTTTTAACCCCTCACCTTCCATCTTAGAATAAATATTGGTTCCAAGGCAGAAGAGAGGTAAGGACTAGGCAATGGGAGTAGAATCACATGGCTCTACCTTTTTCTAGAGCCAACTTATTGTTCAGCCACCATCCACCATCCAGCACAATGGACGGCACTTCCATTGCTATGCCACAGTCTAGGCAATATGAATTCTTCATCCTCTTTGGCTTTCTTGTGTGAATTGTTAGGTTATCATCTGTATATATCATATGGTCACAGTTCCCCCATAACAGCTGTCCGAGTCCTTGGCTATGTCTGTTTTGCATCCTCCAGGCATCTTTCTTTACTTCTCAGCTGTATTCTCCTGGGGAGAATTACTGATCATTATCTGGGCTTGACAAAGCTATCAATGGCTGTGACTGCTTCCCAAGGCTGAAACCATATCACCAAACTGAGAGCATGGTGCTTAAGAGAGTTGGGAGAGAGAGGTCCTTCCAGTGATTGCTGCATCATCAGAGAAAGAGAAACTGGTTGTCAAAACTAGTTTTTTCCCCCCTCATAGTATTCAGTGCCATAACAAAATTCCCAGCACACTACCAGGTTCTCGCTTGCACATGTGAGTTCAGAGGTAAGATACACACATATTACTTGGGATCCAGTTTCCTCATCCGTAAAGGGAATGGGTTGGATTCTATGGCCTCTAAATTCCTTTCTACCTCTACGATCCTGCTGAACGAGCTGAATTGGTCCTAAGTTACTCATTGTTGTAAAATTCCATCTCTTTAGCATCAATATCCTTAGTAGAGTATACTATACAGCCCTGAACTAATGAAGAGAGCCTCAGAGGACCAGTATTACAGGTATGCCAAAGGTCAATGGAAAAATGCATAGTGGGCATAAGTATTATATAGACTATTACCACAATGCTTTGTGTATATAAGGCAGAGTAAAAGACTAGCCCAGTATAGCTAGCCAACACCACACGACTTCTATAGCCCTGATGGAAACTCTAGGCACTGCGTTGTAACTGGGTACAACCTGTGAGAGATCTAGATGATCTAGATGGAGGACTGCATATGAGGCTTGTGAGTAGAAAAAGGAGAATGAATCTCACAGTTACCTTCATTTACATAATTTAAAATAATCAGAACTCTCTGGTTTAAGGATCAAAGACTTAGAGCTTGAAAGATCTGTGGTGTCTACAGGACTTCCCTTATTCTGAGTATAGCTCCTTATCAGCAAGGGGGTTGATGAAAGTATAGCTTTTCTCATCTGGAAGAAGGGGCTAAAGGATCATGGGAGGCAGAAGGAAGTGAGAGAGGAGGGAAGGAGCCCCAGGGTATAGATGCATGCCAGGCTGTGTCCAGTAAGAGAAGGGCATTGTTACCCCCAACTGGATATAATCATGAGCAGTTGAAGCTTTGCTAGCTCATTAACCTACTAAAAGAGTGATCTGATGGTACAGAATTTGATACCCCTTGGATCTTCATGGATTTATCTTTTCTCCTCTTCCTCCCTTTCCACTGCCTCACTGATGCCTGGCAAATTGGCATGAATTCTCTGGGAAATTCTTTGCTCTCTTTAAATCTTACTTATTTGCTGATTTTATTTTTCTAATGGATTTCGTGTCTAGGTAAAGATAAGCTGGTTTTTATTGCATTCTGAGTGAGCATTTACTACACAACTTTGTGGTATGAGGACCAAGCAAGGCAGAAAGGAAAAAAGGACCCCTTAACCAGTAGCCCTAAATTTAAACATGTACCTATATTGCTATATTGAATCATCTCTCCCTTCCTCCTTGTCTCTTTTTTCTCTTCTCTCCCTCCTTCTCCCTTTTTCTCTTCATCCCTTTCTCCTCCCTCTTCTCCCCTTAGTTTCTTTTTGTCTGCCTATGTATCACACACACACAAGTTTAATCCAGATGAAGAAACTGAGGCACAGAGAAAGATCAGGTGACTTGCTCAGGGTCAACAACTAGTAAGGGTCTGAAGTGTGATCTGGACCCAGGTGATCTTGACTCCAAATTCAATCCACTGCACCATGTTACTTCTCCACTCTGATTTATATAGTGTCTAAGCAAAACCTCAAAGTGAAAAAAAAAAAAAGAAAAGACCTCAAAGTGGAGAGGGTCAAGCATTCCTTCTTCCCTTCGGCAGAGGATACTGGCCTGTAGGTGTGGAATGATGAAGTACGTAGTGCCATAGGACTATAGCTTTAGGGCTAAAGGGGTCCTTAGAGGCCAGCCCCCTGGTTTTGCAGATGAAGAAGCTGAAGCACAGAGTAGCTAAATGCCTTGTTCATGCTTTCACAGCCAGTAAGTACCTAAGCTAGGATTTGAACCCAGGTCTTTTTATCGACAAGTGTAATACCCTCTCCACTACAACATGGCTCCTCTCTGTCAGACACAGCCAGTCTATTGATTTATTTTGCTTTGTTTCTTTATTGCTAGTTGGGATTTTATGAGCATACAATGAGGGATGGCATTGGGGAAGTCAGTGGGAAGAGGCAGTAATATATATTTTTTAAAAAGAGCATCTATGAGATGGCTCTTGAGAAGAAAAAAAGGGGAGAGGTACTACAGGAAATTTAGATGATATCAAAACAAAAGATATCAATACCAATTTTTAAAAGAGAGCACCAATAAAAAAGAGAAAAAAGGAAAAAGAATCCGGGACTACTTTACTTCCTTTGGAGTGATTTCCTTTGAAATGAGGTGATAATGAAACTCTCTGACTTGTCTAAGGTATGAAGTCCTCTCCCCATCTTGGCCATTGCTTTGGGTACTCTCTTCTTTGATTATTGTTCCTTTGATCCAGTCTGTTTCTAGATAAACAAATAAATTCGAAATGAGCAAAACACCCAACCAAACAAAACACAACACCCCAACTTTCAAGTTGCCTGTTGCCTGGGGTAACACCTGTGGTACTTTAATAGCATTTCATAATGGTTATCCCTGCTTCAATCAATTCTTCTGCTGGTGCCTCATTCTGATATAGAGGGTGATCTTGGGTTCTCTGAAGGGGATGTCCATAGAAGGGAAAACTGTGTGACCTTGATAAAATTCCTTGACACCCCTATCTCTCATCTCAGTGTCTTCATCTGAAAAACAAGGTGGGGTTGTACTAGGTGGTCCAAAATCCCTTCCAGTTCAAAACCTATGATTCTATGAAGTGACTCAACTCTCTGGACCTCAGTTTCTTCATCTGTATAATACAGTGGGTGGATCTGATAAACTCTACTCCCCAGCTCTAACTCTAGGCTTCCTACAAAGTTGGAAAACCTTCACTAATAATGATGCTTTAGGGGCAGCTGGGTGGTTCAATGGAATGAGAGCTGGGTCCAGAGAAGGGAGGTCCTGGGTTCAAATCTGGCCTCAGAAACTTCTTCACTGTGTGACTTTGGGCAAGTCTCTTAACCTCCATTGCCTAGGCCTTACCACTCTTCTGCCTTGGAACCAATACACAGTATTGATTCTAAGATGGAAGGTAAGGGTTTAAACAACATAATATTGCTTTACATATATGGTCTCATTTGTAGCTCAAAATAATCCTTTCAATCAGGTGCTATTATTATTGCCATTTTACAGATGGGGATGCTGAGGTTGGGAGGTTAAGTGACTTGCCCCAGGGTCAAACAGTTAGGAGGTATCTAAGAGACAACTCAATGGGATACATCCTCTTCATGGGGAGCCAAAAGCACCATCTTTGACCATGAATCAGGGCATTTTTATCTGATGGATGGCAGTGAATCACAGAATCTCGACATTGGCAGGCCCAATAGGACCTGACCAAGAATCTTCTCTATGATAGCTTCTACAAATGACCATCCAGGCTATGATTTCCCCTCCATGTAGAAGGAACTGGCTAACTCCCAAGGTCACCAATTCCACTTGATAATAGCTCTAATTGTTAGGACTTCTTTTCTTGACACCAAACCTAAAAGTGGAATAGACTCAGTTTCTGAAGGTTCATAAATTGCCCTGATATGACAACCCATTCAGATCTAAGAACTTTCTTCCCAGACTAGCTATAGAATGAGTGTCTGCTGTCTTTATGAAGGGAAGAAGCATTGAGTACCTACTGTACGCCAGGAACTGTGCTTTTAAAATGTTATCTCATTGTGCCTTTTGATCCAGTCATACCACTGCTGGGTTTATACCCCAAAGAGAAAGGAAAAAGACTTATACAAAAATGTTTATAGCCGCGTTCTTTGTGGTGGCAAAAAACTGGAAAACGAGGGGATGCCCTTCGATTGGGGAACGACTGAACAAATTGTGGTATCTGATGGTGATGGAATACTATTGTGCTCAAAGGAATAATGAACTGGAGGAATTCCATGTGAACTGGAACAACCTCCAGGAACTGATGCAGAGTGAAAGGAGCAGAGCCAGGAGAACATTGTACACAGAGACTGATACACTGTAGCACAATTGAACGTAATGGACTTCTGTACTAGTAGCAATGCAAGAATCCAGAATAATTCTGAGGGACTTGTGAGAAAGAACTGTGGGAGCAGAAACGCAGAAGAAAAACGACTACTTGATCACATGGGTCGATGGAGATATGATCAGGGATGTAACCTCTAAATGATCACCCTAGTACAAATATCAATAATATGGAAATAGGTCTGGATCAATGACACATGTAAAACCCAGTGGAATTGCTTGTTAGCTATGGCAGGGAGTGGAAGGAGGGGAGGGAAAGAACATGAATCATGGAACCATGGTAAAATATTCTAAATCAATTAATTAAGTAAAATTTTTCAAATAAAAAAAAATGTTTTCCCATTGGAAAACTCACAGCAGCCCTGTGAGGTAGATGCTATTATTATCCTCATTTTATAATTGAGGAAAGTGGTATCTATATTTCTTCTTCACTGAAGCCATGAGCTTGCTGAGGACGGGGCCTGCCTAAGGTTGATTCTTGTCTCTGACTTACCTAGAAAGGCTGTGGGCATTGAGCCAGAGGTTGGATTAGGAGATCTCAGAGACCCTTTTCAGCTCTCAAGGTTTCTAGAACAAGACTAAGCTCTCATTGAGTTGAATTGGTTCCACATGGAATATAAGCTCCTTGAAGGCATGGATAGCTTTATTTCGGGTCATTTTTGTGTCTTGTAGTGCCGAGCCAGCCGTATAGAAGACATTTAAGAAATGCTTGTTGAATGGAAATTTCCAAGAATGTGGATTTGTGTAGCGAATATGCTTCAACTGAATTGGTCTACCAGGGAGCCTCCTGAGGAAGGTGACAAGGATCATAGGACATAAGGCCAAGATCATGTGGTGCAAGTGTGAAGGGTCACAGTATTTGTATGACCTTGTGCAAATCATCTGGTTTTTTTATAACTCAGTTTCCTCAATTGTAAAATGAGATGGTTGGACTAAATGGTCTCCAAGTTACCTTCCAACTCTAGATCTGTGATCTACCATTTTCTATGATGGTGAAGGTTTCATCTCTGGAATTCAGTTTCTTCATCTGTAAAATGAGAAAATAGGAGTAAATGGACTCTGAGATCCCTTTTAGCCATGGAATTAGTCTCCTAAGTTTCCCCTCTCGAGGCCTTGATTTCTTCAACTGTAAAATGAGACAGTTGGACTAGATGGAGGGTGGATGGGAAGGAAGCAAGAACTTATTTAGTATCTACTATATGCCAGACACTATGTTAAGTGCTTTACAAATATTTCATTTGATGGTGATGGTTTCCTTTCTTGTTCTCAGTTTCCTCATCTGTAAAATAAGGAAATTGGATTAAGTGATTTCTAGTCTCTGAAGATCCTATGACCCACCATTTTCTATGATAGTGAAGGTATCTTCTCTGGACCTCAGTTTCCTCAACCATAAAATGAGGAAGTTGGACCAGACAGCCTCTGAGCCCCTTTCCAGCTCTAAATGTAAGATGCTATGACCCTGAGGGTCCAAGGATAATTCTCTATGCAGATCAGTTGAAGGGAATTTTACTCTAGAGAAAAATAGACTTGGGGATGCAGTTAGGGCAAGATTCTATAGACCCCTTTAATGATTTGAAAGGTGGTCAAGTGAACAAATAAAAATTTTTTTCTAACAATTAGAGCTGTCCCAAAATGGAATAGGCTGCCACAAATGGTCATATGTTCCCCCTCTTTGGAGATGTTTAAGCAGAGGCCTGTTGGTAGAGATGCCATGGGAGGAATCCTTTTTCAGATGTGAGCTAGATTATCCAGGTGGCTTATGAGATCTCCAGCACTGAGATTCAGAAATTTTGCCTTTCTCCAGGATGGCTTCTGAATCTCAGGGGTAGCTGCATCCTTTAGGACTGCAAGCAAAAATTTCAGTCAGAGCATCCTCAGCTTTCTAAAAAGTTGCATTGATGGCTTTTATTGGAATAGTATACTCAAAGTATCTACCTCTACCTCTGTTTCCATCTTTTTCCTTCATAAAGAACAGGAAAAGAAAAACTGGGAATAAAACCAAGGGGCATATTCACTGTATTGGAGAGTGCATGCAATATAGTTCCCACCCCTTCTACTTTTACAGTGACAAAAAGAGACCCTTTTTTCTTATTGCCCTTTTCCCCTTCATTTCCCCTCCCTCCTTCTTTCCTTCCTTCTTTCCTTCCTTC
>NC_058134.1:223059675-223074813 GCF_016433145.1 Gracilinanus agilis | reverse complement strand
TTCTTTCTTTCTTTCTTCCTTTCTCTTTCTTTCTTTCTTTCTCTTCCTTTCTTTCTCTTCCTTTCTCTCTCTCTCCCTTCCTTCCTTCCTTCTTTCCATTTTTTCTTTTTCTTTCTTTCTCTTTCTTTTCTCACTTTCTTTCTTTTCACTCTCTCTTTCCTCTCTCTCTCTCTCCCTCCCTTCCTTCCTTCCCTTCCAAATATTTACCTCAAAGAAACAAGCAGAAACAAACCTTCCCCCTAATACCTCGCCTATACCCCCTCAGTCTCTGGAGTGAGGAGGCTCAGACCTCTCAGAGTTTCTACCTTGGTTTGTCCCACCTGCTTTACCTTCAGATGTCTTGTGACTGCCAGCAGAGTCCTTGTGTCAGCTACCGATGCGCCGAGTCCCAAAGGTCACTCCTTGTTCCACAAAGCATCAGAGCTGGGCTGGCTTCAAAACTTCCTCGGCCTGAGTTTCCAAATCTGGAAGAGAATGACGTCTGTGGCCAGGCCCGTTTCACAGAGACATACGTGGGCCTCAGGGGGAAGAACGCGGTGTCTGTCCCCTTGTCAAACCAAGAGCAGAAGAGTCAAGAGAAAATGCCCTTTATCTTGGGCTAAGCACGAACTCCACAGGGCTCCGGGACGGACAGAGACTCCCTTCCCTGCCTCTCGCCGGCCCTCCCGCTCTGTCACGGAGCTTGCTTGGGCAGTAGCACGACCTGTATCCCTTCCCCCAGCCCCAAGCTCCTTCTCTCGTGCCACATTTGGAGAGTTAACGAATCGCTCTGTTTAGTGAGTAATTGCTTTGGCCACGACCTTTGGGCAACGGCAAAGACAGAAGAGGAAACCACCTGGAAGGAGCCAATCAAAGCCTGGCCCAATCCCATAATCGGCATCGCATCGAAGGAAAGGCCTGTCCTTGGGAGAAGGAGACACAACTGGGCCACGAAGCTGGAATCGTATCTGCAGTCTTTAAAGGCCACCGAAGCACAGAAAGCCTTGAAAAGGTCTTTCACACTGAAATGAATTCTCAGCCTGAATTTTCCTCTTCAGAAACCCCCAACCTCACCCCTTGGCCTTCCCAGGAAAGGCCTGGAAAGGGCATTTTTGTCTTAGCTGTGCCTTCCACAGCTCATGTTGAGCCTCTACGTCGAAAGGAAATGGGAGAAAAAACGGGCCCCTTGCTTTGTGAAAAGTGTTCCCCCACATCAAAATTGGACTGGGAGTAGGAAGGAGCTTGGTATGGAAGACTCTGGGCTCAAAGGGCCATGGGGTGGTGCCATACTGCACAGAGCACTGAACTTGGAGCGGGGAAAAGATTCATCTTCCTGAGTTCAATTCTGGTCTCAGACATGTGTTAGCGGTGTGACCCTGGGCAAGTCATTTCACCCTGTCTGTCTCTGTTTCCTCATCTGTAAAATGAGCTGGAGAAGGAAATGGCCAACCACTCCAGACACTTTCTAGCTGGGTGACCCTGGGTGAGTCACTTAGCCCTGTTTGCCTCAGTTTCTTCATCTATAAAATGATCTGGAGAAGGAAATAGAAACCAGTCCAATATCTGCCAAGAAAACTCAAAATGGGGTCATGAAGAGTCAGACCTGACTGGACAGCAGAACAGCCTTGAGTCTAAACTCTGCCTCTACCACTTTATGACCTGTGTGACCGAGTTACTTAACATCTCTGGGCCTCAGTTTCCTCATCTGAAACTTGATGAGACCAGACTAGATGGGCATTGAGGGAAGGTTCTGAATCCATCAGAAGCTTGTCCAGTTTGATCTTTTGGTTCCTGATCCTTATCCTGCCAATGAGGGAACCAGGAGATTGTAGTGATTTGCTCAAGATCACACAATTAATAAGTACTAGAAGCCAGGATTGGAGCATAGGGCCTTTGCCTCCAAGTCTGGAACTCCTTCTGCTTTGCCTCTTTGCTGCCATAAATGAAAATACTGTCCGATTGATAAGATCACAAATCTGGAGAGAGAAGGGACCTCAGAGACCATCAAATGCAACCCTCCCATTTGTTACGAGGCACTTGAGGCTCGCATGCGATGACTCTCTCAGGGTCTTCACCCCTCGTAAGTGGCTGAGGCAGGATTTGGGTCTTCTCCAGACTCCAAGTTCAGCACTTTCTCTACTACTTTAGGGATTCTTACTTGAGTTCAAATCCAGCCTCAGACACTTAGTAGCTGTGTGACCTTGGGCAAGTCACTTAATCCTTTTTGCATCCGCTTCCTCATCTCTAAAATGAGCTGGAGAAGGAAATGACAAGCCAGTCTGGTATCTTTGCCAAGAAAATGCCCCTTGGGGTCATGAAGAGTCATACGTGACTGAACAACAAGGACTGATCCTTTTTTGGATCCTGGACCAGGCTAGTGCTGGTAAGTGTTTCGGCAATCAGTTCTCCAGGAAAAAAATTTTATATATATATATATATATATACACACACACCTGAGAAACTTTTCTGCTTAATCTGCATTATTGACATTTTTCTCCATCACTTTCTTAAGTGTAGGCAATCAGCTAAATAAATTAAGCCCTGATGAGAAACTTTTGCTGATTTCAGTGGTGTAGATCCTCAGGAAACATTTCCCGATTATTAAGACTCAGTTCCACCACACAGGTCAGGTGGCACTGGGTGGAAGAGTGGATAGATTGTTGGGCTTGGAGTCAGAAAGACCCGAGTTCAAATTTGGACTCAGACATTTACTAGCTTGTGACCTTGGGCAAGTCACTTTTCCCCTGTTTGTCTCAAGTTTCCCCACCTATAAAATGAACTGGAGGAGGAAATAGCAAACCACTCCAGTGTCTCTGCCAAGAAACCCCAACGGATTCATAGAGGGTCCAACACAACTGAAATGTGTGAATAATAACAATAAAATCATCTGACTCCTACCTGAATCCCTTTGGTGGACTAGTGAAGTCGAAGCACAACTTGCTTTTGGTTTTGTTTTTAATCCTTACCTTCCATCTTGGAATCAATACCATACATTGGTTCCAAGGCAGAAGAGGGCTGGGCAGTGGGGGTGAAATGACTTGCCCAGAGTCACACAGCTAGGAAGTGTCTGAGGCCAGATTTGAACCCAGGACCTCCCATCTCTGGGCCTGGCTCTCAATCCACTGAGTCACCCAGCTGTCCTGGTCTCACACAACTTCTTTGTTTTTTTAATTTAAATTTTATTTAATGAATTAATTTAGAATATTTTTCCATAGTCATAAGATTTATGTTCTTTCGCTCCTCTCCCCCAACTCCCTCCTGTAGCCGACCACAATTCTACCGGGTTTTACATGTTCAGACAACTTCTTAAAAGAATCTGTTTAAATGCATTAAAAATTATATATGTGGGGGCAGCTGGGTAGCTCAGTGGAGTGAGAATCAGGCCTAGAGACAGGAGGTCCTAGGTTCAAACCCGGCCTCAGCCACTTCCCAGCTGTGTGACCCTGGGCAAGTCACTTGACCCCCATTGCCCACCCTTACCAATCTTCCACCTATGAGACAATACACCGAAGTACAAGGGTTAAAAAATATTAAAAAAATATTTAAAAAAATTATATATGTAAGATTCCAAAGGAAACCAGATATTTGAATGGAAATTGTTATCAAATTTGAATTTGAAATCGTTTTGAAATGGTTATCAAAGTATAGAAAAAAACCAGTCCAAGGGGTGGTCCCAGCGTAAGTGAGATTCCGTGGGGCGTCTCATGTTTGGTTTTTGACAGCCTCTCATTCACCTGGTCTCATGAAGTGTGGAAGGTTGACTTCTGCAGACTCCTGCTTCTTCTCTTTAGTAATCCAATAAGGGAAGGCTATCATTCCCATTTTACAGATGAGGGTATTGAGGGCCCCACTTACTCAAAGACACAAAGTTTCTAAATGGAATTTTATCTTTAAAAGAGAAGTGCCTTTTATTCTCTCAGTAGAAAGATGATGCTCAGGTCTGGGAGCCATCTGCTAGGGAGGGTGCTGGCCAGATGGAGCACGTCTACATGAGGGTCACTGGGAAGGTGAAGACTGATTCCTGCTCCCTTCTGGAAGGTATTTGGGGTCTGAATCAGAAGTGTGGCAATTCTGGCCTCAGACACTTCCCAGCTGTGTGACCCTGGGCAAGTCCCTTAACCCTCACTGCCTAGCCCTGACTGCTCTTCTGCCTTGGAACCAATGCACAGTATTGTTCTAAGGTGGAAGGTGAGGGTTTAAAGAAAGTGTGGAAATTCAGGACTTCTTGGCACTTTTTCCTCAATCATGTTAGCTCCTGTTAGGGATGTTGGGGGTCAGAGTGTGCTCCAGAGTGGGCCTGGATACTGCTCCAGATTCTTCTTAAGTTATATATTCTTCACCTACATGATCCGTTCGACATAGGGTAAGGGTTAGAGTCCTCATTTACAGATTGGGAAACTGAGGCTTAGAGAATAAGTGACATTATAGGGTCTATAAGGACATTATAGATTGGGACTGGAAAGGGACCTCAGAGGACATCATGTCCCATCTACTCACTTTACAGATGGGGAAAATTCAGGCCAATGAGTTTGATGGAGCTTTTTGCCCATGAAAACATAGCTATGGCATAAAATTTGAACCCAGGTCTTCCAGACTCCAAGTCCAGTCATCTATCATATCATACTAACTTGGCTAGGATGATATAGGTAGAAAAGGAAGGAGACCGAATTTGAACTCAAGTCTCTGTTGATTCCAGGTGGGAGCATAGGTGCATAGTGAACAGGACACTGGACCTAGAATTAAGAAGACCTGAGTTTAAATCCTGCTTCAAACATTGCCTAGCTGTGTGACCCTGTGCGAGTCATTTAACTTGTGTCTGTTTCCGTTTTCTCATCTGTAAAATGAAGATATATAGCATCTACCTCCTAGGGCTATTGGCAGAATCAAATGAAATAATAGCTGTAAAGTGATTTGTAAACCTTAAAATATTATATAAATGTTAGATATTATTATTATTATTAGATTATATCATGCTATCATTCCAACTCAGAAATCTATAGCCAGAACCAATACGACCTCTGAGAGCTTTTGTTAAGGAAGAAAAAACTACATCTAGGCTAGACCCTTCCCTAAGTAGTCCAGCTTCTGAACTGCACCCCAAGGCCTGGACCAGAGAAATAATAACTGCCATCTAATTGAATGATCATGTATTAGGTCTGCATTTACTAGGTTCAAATCTGGCCTCGGATACTTAGCTGTGTGACCCTGGTCAAGTCCCTTAATCTTTGATTCCCTCAGTTTTCTCAACTGTAAAATGGGGATGATAATAGCACCTACCTCACAGGGCACTGGGAGGATAAAGTGAGATAATGTTTGTTGAAGTACTTAGCTTAGCCCCTGGCACATAGTAGGTACTTCAATGCTTATTCCCTTCTTTCTTTTCTCCCTCCTTTTTTTTTTTTTCCTAATAAAGGGTCAAACCGTATATTTTCTTCCCCAATCTTTCTAGAGAGATAACCCTATGAGAGAGGTGGTGCTAAGGTGATTTTTCTTTTTTAAGTGAGGCTACTGAGGCTCAAAAAGGTTAAGCCAACCGCCCCAAATCAAAAGCTTTTAAGGAACCTTTGAACCTTAAACCTAGATCTACTGACTTCGAATCCACTGTTCCCAAGGAGACTGACCTTTGGCATCTACATTAAAAAAAAATCCTCACCTTCTGTCTTAGAATCAGTACTGTGTATTGGCTCCAAGGCAGAAGAGTGATAAGGGCTAGCCAATGGGGGTTAAGTGACTTGCCCAGGGTCACGCAGCTGGGAAGTGTCTGAGGCCAGATTTGAATCCAGGACCTCCGTCTCCAGGTCTGGCTTTCTCCCACTCCACAAATAAGATCATAAATCTGTTGTCTCTCCAAGGCACAAAGGGTCTGGTATACTGAAGGCTCTCTGGGTTTTGTTCCTTAGATCCAGCCTCTTCTTTTTATCCCTATTTCGTCCTAACTCGAGCCCACTTCACGTCATTTCCTGGATTATTTCGCCAGCCTCCTGAGAGGCAATTGGGTTGTATTGGACAATGAATCTGATTTTGACTCCCAGCTCTGCTTCCTATGTGATTTGGGTCAAATTATTTAATTTTTTATATGCTTAAATTTAACTTGAAAATGCAAAATATCCAATTATTCAATTTATTCATTTATTTTAACCCTTCAACTTCTGTGTATTGGCTCATAGGTAGAAGATTGGTAAGGGTGGGCAATGGGGGTCAAGTGACTTGCCCAGGGTCACACAGCTGGGAAGTGGCTGAGGCTGGATTTGAACCTAGGACCTCCTGTCTCTAGGCCTGACTCTCACTCCACTGAGCTACCCAGCTGCCCCCAATTTATTTGTTTTCTGATAAAGTGAGTGGGGTCAGCCAGCTGCTCTTCAAGGTCTCTTTCCCTTTCAGTTCTAACATCCTGTAGCCTCTCCTTCCCCTTCCCTGGAGCTGTGTTCCCCACCTGGAATTCTAGGCTAGTCCCCACCTTCGCTTCATCTCCCTGACTTTATCTAAGGGCCAATTCACATCTTACCTGGGACCACCGGGGTGTGTGTATGGGGGTCTTTTTTGCCTCCCCCAGAGTAAGTGCCTTCTCCTATCTCAGTGGCTCCCATATTTTTTCATGGGTTGTCTCCTCTCATTAGAATGTAAGCTCCTTGAGGGCAGGACCAAGAAAAGGAAGCCTTTTTGTACCTCCAGCTTCTCATCCCAGGGTTTGACACCAAGTAAACCATAATAAATATTGACTGATGGACTCTTTCAAATCTCAGTTTTCTCACCTGTAAAATGGGGCAGCTAGGTAGCTCAGTGGATTGAGAGCCAGGCCTAGAGATGGGTTCAAATTTGACCTCACATACTTCCTAGCTGTGTGGCCCTGGGCAAGTCACTTGAGCACCATTGCCTAGCCCTTACCATTCTTCTGCCTTGCAACCAATACATAGTATTGATTCCAAGGTGAAAGGTGAGGGTTTTTAAAAAAATAATAATAATAAACCATAAGCTCCTTGAGGGCAGGGACAGTTTTTTAGCTTTTCTTCATATCTCCAGCTCTTAAACCAGCGCCTTCTGCATAGTTAGAGCTTAACAAGTGCTTGTTGAGTGGTTTGCTAATTGAAATTATGGAGATCAGACTTTTTCTACTTGATCCCAGAAGAGAAAACTAGGACTGATGGGTAAAGATTTCAGAGCAGCACATTTTGGCTTGCTCTAAACAGTTAGAACTGTCTCAAAAAGGAAGGGGCTGCCAGGGGAAGTAATGAGTTACTCCTCCCTGGAGGTCTCCAACTGGAGGTTTCTCAGGGGTGCTATCACACAGGTAGGATCCGGTGGCCCCTGGATCTCTTCCAGTTCAGTTGTTCGGTGTGATTTTTGTGATGAAGCATCTTTTGTCCCTCTTCCTCTTTTTTTCACTTCCTCAACCTATGAAACTATAATTCATTTCCATATTGACTCAGTTTCTTCATTTGTAAAAGGAAAGATTCGATGGCCCCCTGCCCTCCGTTGAAGCTTTGGGTTCATGATCCTTTGTTCTCTCCCATCAGACTAATCTGAAATCAGGAGATACAGGCAGTACTGTGGGCCATGGGCGATTTTTTAGTCCTTCTCCTCTCCCTCCTCCTCAAGACTAGCTTGTCTTCAGCCTCAGCCTTCTGCCAGTCAGGAAGGAGAACTCAGCGTGCAAAGGCGACGGTGATGAATCCAGACAGAAGAGTTCTCAGTTGTGGGTTTTTTTTCAGCTCCTGAAAACTAATTTGGAGGCTGAGCTGAACAAAAAAGCACTGGATTGGCAGGAGAATTTGCATGCTCCCGCAGGGAGTTTCACAAGCATAGTGAGGCAGGGCTACATAGGGCTGAGGGCCCATGGTTGAATTCTGAGTAAGCAGCGACTATATAAAAATAATGTGCATTAGCCCACTAATTTTTAAAAACCTTTACCTTCTGCCTTAGAATCCATACTATGTATAAGGTTCTAAGGCAGAAGAGCAGCAAGGGCTAGATAATGGCGGTTAAGTGACTTGCCCAGGGTCCCACAGCTAGGAAGTATCTGAGGCCAAATTTGAACTCAGGATCTCCCATCACTAGGTCTGGCTCTTAATCCACTGAGTCACCCAGCTGTCCCTTGATTTCACTAATTCTATCCCTACTCATCCAACTCTTTAAGGCCTTGGACCCTGGCTGAAATTTTGGAGACCTCAGCATCCCCTTCTATTTGTCTAAGCTATTCCAGATTCCTGGGTTGTCCTTCCTTCTCCCCAACTCTATTGAATTCAGAGGAAGCATAGCTTTTGGAGTCCAGCCCCTTTGCTCTATAGGAACTGAAGCCAATATCCCCATCCCCCTTTTTCCTTTCGTGAATAGTCGTCTTTCATCTATCAGACCTTAGACAGTATTTTTCTAGAAACCCTCTGAGCCACGAATGTTGGGTTTCTTTCTCTGGCTATTTGTGTGTGCCACACTTGTTCTGGGGCTACTTCAAAGTCCTGCCAAGAAGCTTTTATGAAGTCTTTTCCATGGGCCAGACACTGCCCTAAGAAATGGGGATACCAATGTAAACAAAAGGAAAGACAGACCCTGTCCTCAAGGAGCTTACGTTCAAAAGGAGAAAGATAATCCATAAAAGAAAGCTGAAAAGAAATGGAGGGTGGGGGCCCGAGATGAAACTTCCAGGTACGTTGTAGAGAAAGCAGGAGTGGAGTCTAGAGAAGGATAAAAATACAACTGGCCTGAGATCTCGTCTTAAAATGAATCTTTTGAGAGGAATCGGTCAGTCAGTGAGAGAAGCTGAAGGGCTAGAAGGGACATCCAACTTGTGTAGTTTTCTGATTTTTACTTATGTCAGAGTCTTGCTCCTAGTAAAAGAGATTACCACATCTTCCTTCAAGGTTCTAGAAACAGACTCTAGAATTTAGAGACTGTGGAATTTCATTCTATTATTGCAGCTCATGAGCCCCCACCAATGTGCTTCCTTTATTGATTATCAGTTGATACCAAGTAACCATATCAGTCAAAGCTTTTAGAGCTGGATATTTACTATGGTATAGTACTAGAGAAGTAAATGGCAAACTACTCTAGGACCTTGTCTAGAAAACCTCATGGACAGCTGGCCCATGGGTTCATAGAAGTGGATATGACCGAATGACTGAATAACTACAAAATAGTATGGCGTCAGGTAGGTGACAAAGGGGATAGATTACCAGGCCTGGAGTCAGGAAGAACTGAGTTCCAATCAAGTCTCAGACTTTTCCTAGCTGTGTCATCCTGGGCAAGTCACTTAAGCCCTTTTTGTTTCAGTTTTCTCACCGGTAAATCTGAAAGAATAAGAACGTCTACCTCCTACGGTGAGGATCAAATGAGATAATAATCTTGAAGCATTTAGCAAAGTAAGTGTTAAAGATATGTTATTGTTATTAGCAGTAGAAGAAGAACATTTGGTATAAAATATCCCCCCAAAATATCAAGAGAATTCAAGTAAGGTCCCATCCACATTGGATGAATTTCTGGTGGCAAATTTATGGGAGGACATTGATAAGAATCACAAAGGATACACATATATGGATGGCTTGAGATCTGCATTGTGAGAAGAAATACCCACATTAATGAGATCACAAATCTAGTGGGAAGAATTGAAGATATAAGTGGAGTCTTGGGTATTGGGTCTTATCTCTGCCATCAAGTTTGTCCTTGCTGTTATTCAGTTATTTTTTAAGTCATGCCCAACTCTTTATGAGCCCATTTGAGGTTTTCTTAGCAGAGATAATAGGGTGGTTTTGTGTTTCCTTTACTAGCTCATTTTACAGATGAGGAAACTGAGGCCAACAGGGTGAAATGACTTGTCCAGGGTCATACAAATGGTTAGAGCCAAAAGCTTGATTTGAATTCAGGTCTTTTTGACTCCAGGACCTGGTGCTCTATTCATTGTACCCCCAACTGCCCCACCAACAAATTAAACTGTTCTAAAACTTGAAAGTTGTTTTTTTTACCAAAAGAGCTATCAGCTCTTAGATTTTTCCAGCTTAGCCTTGGGACTGTAGGTATCCAGTTCTTCAGTAGGACCTGACAGACAATACCTGAGAACTCAGTATCACCACCCAGCCAGGAAGAATCTTAACCTTGTTCCCTCATCCACAAAAGGGGGAAATAATATTTATACTCCTTCCTTCAGTGGGAGTGTGAAACAGTGGTAAAAGGACTGGTTCCAGAGTCAGAGACCAGAGTTCAAATCCTGTCTCCAATGCTTGCTATTGTTGTGACCATGGGCAAAGTCACTTCAGGCCTCCAATTCCTCAGATCTCCAAAATATTAGAGTCTAGGCTAGATGATGATAGAAGTTCCTTCTAGTTCTAGGATCTTATGAAGAAAATGAGAACCATGAAGGCCTACAGAAGGGTAAAGTTCCTTGTTCTCACTGAAGCTCAAAAGGGATTTGAGAGGCAGCTGGGTTTAATGAGTAGAGGATGGCTAGGTAGCATAGTGGATAGAGTGCTAAGGGCCAGGTCTGGAGTCACGAAGACTCACCTTCATAAGTTAAAATCTGGATACACATATTTACTAGCTGTGTGACCCTGGGCAAGTCATTTCACCCTGTTTGCCCGACTTTCCTTACCTGTAAAACGAGCTGGAGAAGGAAATGGCAAACCACTCCAATATCTTTGTCAAGAAAACCCCAAATGGGAGCTACAGAGTCAGGCATGATTGAACAACAACAAAACACACACATACATTACTAGCTGTGTGACCCTGGACTAGTCACTTCATCCTGTTTGCTCAGTTTCTTCATCTGTGTTATAAAAAATAAAAAATTTTGTGGTATCTTTATATACTTCTAATAGGCTAGTTATTATATTGTTGTTATTAATCTGAGGAAGCTGTGTCTGGGTTCCCTTGATGGCTGGTTCAGGGACACCTGTGTCTTGCCACTCAGCTGGATGTTAAAATAACTGCCCTTCTTTATAACAGTGCCCAGGCAGGATCTCTAAAGGTCAGTGGATGAGTGATCCTTTCAGGTCCCACCTGGGGTTGATTGATTATTAGTATTGGGCTCTATCAGCCTTGGATAACATTCATCTGACTGCGTTTCTCCCTCCCCAGAGTGGTGATGGAATAACTACTCAGGAAGGTACTTAATAAAATGTATCTATCTTGTTAACAAGGGAAAGGAATGATCAGGAATGGATTGGGGATAGGAGACCTTATCACTAAATCTATGACAATAATCCCTCAGGACTGTAGGCTGTTCAGTAATGCTGGGCTCTTGTTCTTTACCTCCTCTGGCTCAGCCTGGCCATGGCCAAACCAGAGTAAGCAATCTCTTGATTGCTTACACAAATATTGATGATATCTCTCTCAACTTCTTACTGCTAGTTATTGTGCCAGTCCTCCAGCCTTCAGGAATATACCACCCTTACCACCCTCTTCTTCTTCTTCTCCTACCCACTTCCTAGTCCCCCCCCCCCTCCCCGCCCAGGATACCTAAATATCTAATGATGGTTCAGATGTCTAAATATCTAGGGGGAATTCAGAGAGAATCAGAGGATCCACGGTCAGACCCACAGGTCAATCAATGTCCAAGATCAAGTAGATGTTTTAGTCAAGGATTTCAGGTCAAGGCTCTTAAACCAAAAGCCAAGGGTCTCAAAATCAAAAAACCTTCTCAGAACTCTCTCAGGGTATTTATACCCTCTCTGGTCAACTGCTTTTTTTTTTTTTCCCCTCACGGCCTCTGTGAACATTCCGAAGTCTCCAACTATCAATCAAGGTGTGACTCTCAACTCCCAGAGCTTGAATATGACATCTGTAAAATGAGTTGGAAAAGGAAATAGCAAACCGTTCTAGTAAACTCCAAATGAGGCAACTGAAGAACAACAATGGGTCTAGGAATCAGAAAAACCTCAGGTCAGATCCTGACTCTGACACATACTCATCATGCTACCCTGGGTCAGTCACTGGCCTCCAGGCGACTTTTGAAGATTGCCTTTATAGTTACAGAAATGTGGTTAATTTTCATCTCTGGAAAGGCTTTACTTTTAAAAAATTCTTGACTTTTCCCTTAGAATGGATACGGAGTATCAGTTCCAAAGCAGAAGGTAAGGAAGGGTTAGGCAATGGGGGTTAAGTGACTTGCCCAGGGTCACACAACTAGGAAGTGTCTGAGATCACATTTGAACCCAAGACTGGAGGAATTTTTCAAAGAATACCAAGAAAAATATGGTACAGTGGAGTACCTGGGTTCTGATACTTATTGCTTGTGGCACATTGAGTGAAACATCTAATTTCTCCGGGCCTCAGTTTCCTCATTTGTAAAACAGGGCAATTAGGTTAGAGGGAATCTGAGGTCCCTAACTGCTGAAAAACAAACAAACAAATAATTTACATTAGAATTGAAAGTTAGCCTACATGGGCAGCTAGGTGGTTCAATGGATAGTGTGCCAGGCCTGGAGATGGCAGATCCTGGGCTCAAATTTGACCTCAGACACTTCCTAGCTGTGTGACCCTGGGCAAGTCTCACAACCCTCATTGCCAAGCTCTTATTACTCTTCTGCTTTGGAACCAGGGCTTAGTACTGATTCCAAGACAGAAGGTGAGGGTTAAAAAAAAAAAAAAGTGAGCTTGTTTTTAAAAACATAAATGGCAACACACGAGAACATGTGTGAACATGTGAAGGAATTTTTATTTGAAGGATGTTTGTTTTCTTTTTTAAGCTGCAAAGTGAGCGTGAAGAAAGTGAGGTCTCTTGGGTGTGAGCTTAATAAGCTGAATTTGGGCCCGGCGCTTCCTGCTCAACTCCCAGAAGATGCCCAGCGTACCCAGAGCGTGGCCACTGTTGCGATGGGAGAGATGGGCGGCAGCAGCCTCTTCTGTGGCTACAACCTGAAAGGTGCCTCGAAAACAATCCCTGGGATGCTCGCAGCCTGGAGCTGCCCCGCAGGGATTACTGAGAGATTCCTTCGCAGCTGCTGCTTTTGCAAGCCCTAACTCACTTTGCCCGGGTTTCCAATTTCTTTTCCCCGATGGGGTTAGACCTGCGCCTGAATTAGCTTCCCTATTCCTGGAACGCAGTTGTTTGTCTTGGATCCCCGGGAGGGGCGAAGGAAGAGAGGAGAGGAAGCTCCTAGCTGGCTGAGAGGCAAAGTTAAAAACCAAAACAGCCAAAGGGGAGGCCGAGAAGCAGACTGGCAGGCATAGAAGAGACCCTGCAAAGCCAGAGCCAGACAGGCAAGCGTTGAAGGCTGGAGCGTCTGCGTCCTGGGCTCTGTGTCTACGCTAGTAGAAGGATGGCGTGTCAGTGTGCCTCAGACCAAATGGGCTGCAGCAGTCCATGCACCTTCGGAGCTGGGGTGCTGGTGCCTAATACCACCTATCCCCAAGCGTAAAGGAAGCTCCCCTCTTCTTGTGGCTAGAATGGGGCGTGGGGGGGGGGGGTAGGGGAGGAAAAGAGAGGGGGGAGTGGCGGTAGGTGCTGCTGGTGGCGAAGAAACTGACGAAAGGGGGGGAAGGAGGAAGAGACGGAGCTCATTAGCATGCTTCCATCCCATTGGCTCTCTCCGCCGTCCTCCTTTACATACGTCCTTCCCCAGCTGGCTGGCTTGCTTTTGCGGGTACGGTAGAGAGAGGGTTGGCTGGCTGCTTGGCTGCTGCTGCTCTGCTTTCCCCGCTCCAGTGCAGTGCAGGGCTCGGACTGCGAGACTGCGCCCAGCAGGCAGGCGGACAGGCAGGCAGGAGGGCCGGCCAGCGGTGCTGCAGCGGCGGCAGCAGTGGCGTCTGGCCGCTCCTGTTGCAGTCGTCGTAGTCTGATCGGACCGCCACCTGGCTTTCGCTACCGAAGGGAGCCTAGCCCTCGGACCCACGGAGAAACGCGCAAAAGACTTTTTGTTTTCTTCCTTGTTTCATTTTTTTTTTTTTTTTTTAAATTTGGAAGTGGAAAGTAACTGCGTGTGATTCCCACCCCCCACTCCGGATTGCTCTGGCCGCCCTCCTCCTCCTCCTCGCAGTTCTCGTGCGCCTCTGATCTTGCTCTAGCTCCGGAGCCACGGAAGATGACTTGGGAGTCTGCTCTGCGTGCGCAAAAGGAGGCGGCAACGGCCCAAGAAGGCGGAAAGTAGTAACACTTGGTAGTTCTGCGGCTGGAGGAAAAGTGAGCCTCAGAGGCGTCGGCAGCGGCTGCGGGGCGGGCCAGGCTCTCCTCCCTGCCGGCTCCCCCTCTCTCCTGCTCTCTCCGCCCTCCTCACGCACTGCCTTTCTTTTTCTGGCTTTCCCTGCCCGGGTTGGTTTCTCGTTGGAGCAGCATGAAGTGCAGCCGCGATGGCCAGGAGAGGTAAGAGCGTGGTGAGGACGCTGGAAGATCTGACGCTGGACTCGGGTTATGGTGGCGCGGCGGACTCTGTCCGCTCCTCCAACTTGTCGCTGTGCTGCTCTGATTCGCACCCAGCGTCGTCCTCGTACCCTTATGGAGGGAGCTGCTGGCCGCATCTAGCTGACTCCATGCACAGCAGACACAACAGCTTTGACACCGTCAACACTGCCCTGGTGGAAGACTCCGAGGTGCTGGACTGTGCGGGCCAGCACTGCTCCAGGCTGCTACCCGACCTCGAGGACGTGCCTTGGACCCTGCCCGAACTGGAGGCGCTGCTGCTGCTGCGCCCCCGGGAGCCGCGGGCCGGCCTGGCAGCCGCCTGCCTCCCAGCGCCCGTGACGGGCCCGGGCCTGCCCAAGGATGCTCTGGCCCGCCTCTCCACACTGGTTAGCCGGGCGCTGGTGCGGATCGCCAAGGAGGCGCAGCGGCTAAGCCTGCGCTTCGCCAAGTGCACCAAGCACGAGGTCCAGAGCGCCATGGAGATCGTGCTGTCCTGGAGCCTGGCGGCGCACTGCACGGCCGCGGCGCTCGCTGCGCTGTCCCTTTACAACATGAGCAGCGCCGGCGGTGACCGCTTCGGCCGTGGCAAGTCGGCCCGCTGCGGGCTCACCTTCTCGGTGGGCAAGGTGTACCGTTGGATGGTGGACAGCCGCGTGGCGCTGCGCATCCATGAGCACGCCGCCATCTACCTGACCGCCTGCATGGAGAGCCTCTTCCGGGACGTGTACGGCCGGGTGCTGGCCGCTGGGCCGCTGCAGCCCCCCCTGGCCCTGGCCCCCGCCCCGGTTCCCGCTCCGGGCCAGCCGCCGCCGCCCCCGCCACCTGGGGCACTGCCC
>NC_058134.1:223037914-223054855 GCF_016433145.1 Gracilinanus agilis | reverse complement strand
GCCGCCCCCGCCACCTGGGGCACTGCCCCCGCCGCCCCCACCCCCTCCCCCGCCGCCGCCTCCACCCCCGTTGCCCCCGCCGCCGCCCCGCGCCCCGGTGGAGCGGGAGGCTGGGGCAGGAGCGGGGGCCGGGCCTGGGCCCGGGACGGGCGGAGGGGGCTGCAGTGCAGGGAGCAGCACCAGCGGGGGCAGCAGCTGCTGCGCGCCCCCCACCGCTGGCGCCGCCGCAGCCACTGGCCACCACCATGTCCACCATCATCACCACCACTACCACCAGCCGCAGCACCACCACCATGCCCCCCAAGAGCCTCCCAAGTTCACGGTGGAATCCCTGGAGCAGACCATCAACAATGACTCGGAGCTCTGGGGGCTGCTGCAGCCCTATCAGCATCTCATCTGCGGGAAGAACGCCCACGGTAAGTGCCCAGGGGCAACCCTCCCACCCCTGCCACCCCCCCTTCTCGGGACGGCCGGCTGGTTCCCAGCGGGAGTCTTAGGCGCCTTGGCTGGGAGAGGAAAAGCAGCTCTCTTTCTCTACCTCTTTTGCGGTCTACACCTGCAGAGGGTGCACTTCTTCCGGGGTCGGAGCTCTTGGGTCCGGGGGAGTGCGGTCACGCCCCCTCGGGAGCCTGGGTGCAGCCCCAGCGGGTGGGTTTGCGAGCTCTTGGGGCTCCGGCCTCCAGGCTCCAGGCTGGTGCCCAGCGGGGGCGGGGCCTGCCACATATTTTGACAGGTTCGGGATTTTGCTGCAGATCTGTGCTCCCTACCCCCTCCCCTGTCGGCCCACCCCTGTGCCCAAAGCCCTGTTTTGACCTTGAAGCTGACAGATTCTGGGGCGCCGAAGGAGTCTGACCTGAGGAAGGTGGCATCCTTGCCCTTCTTACCCCTATGCTCAATATGGGCACCAAGCTGGGAGTCGAGGGAGGCCATAGCAGGGCTTTCAAGCGGGGTTAAATCCGAGCTGGGGGGGAGAGGAAGACCACCCCAATAAGGGGGACTTCTAGCTCCCCCTTATCTGGATATCAGCTCTGGGAAAGTGAGAGCCCGACCCTCTTCAGTCCTGGCTGTAACTACAGCAGTGCCCACTCGGTGAAGGGACCCTGTCTCCCCAGGACCGTGGGGTAGGGAGAACTGGAGCGAGAAGATGGACTGGGTTTGGGGGGGGGAGGGGGCGGTGGAGAGCAGTGGGTGGGGTCTGGCTTGGATCTCTAGCCAGTCTTCCCAGTACGTTCTAACCTTTACTCTGGTGACTAGCCCACAGCAGGACCTGTAGTTTGGCACCGCAAGCCTGGGGAGGTGGGGGAGGGAGGGGGGTGATGAGGAGCAAGTGCGGAGGTACCTCCTTGTTTGTGAGAGAGAGAAAGAGAGGGAGAGGGAGAGAGAAGCCGTCCTGCCGCCTCAAAGCCTGAGCTCGATACTTCAAAGCTTCAATTTTCCACAGGAAATGGTAGAAGCATAAGCAGAGACTCCCCAAACGAAAGAAAACTTTGTTACATATTCAGTGGTTTGGCCAGAGGTTGCCTGGTGGGGACTGAAACGCCGTCTTTCTGGGCAGATTTCATTCATGTTGCTGCATGTTTACCCTGGAGGCTGCTAGGGAGATGGGCCCTGGTGCTGCAGAACTGCCCGGGTCCTGGCCCCAGGAGTGTGTGGGTTAAGTGCTGGTGCCCAGCTAGAGGTGGGCTCCAAGAAGGCTCTGGCTCCAGGTTTCCCGACTCTTTTGTTCAACTGTGAGTCCATCTGAAAGGCAGCTTTCTGGAGAGCTTACTACATTCCAGGCTCCTGGCTGAGCTGCAGGGGAGGGCTGGGGGAAGTGACATCAAAGGCCCAAACCACCATCCCTGCCCTCAGGAAGCGCCCACTTCCCTGAGAGTACTCTGGGTACCATCTTCGTATTTCCAGGGGAGAAAGCCTGCTCCATAGAGGCAGTTAGCGAGCCTTTGTTAAAGCAGGGTTCTAACCTCTGGGGATTCAAAGAAATGCCAAAGCACAAAGCCTGGGTTCGAGGAGTTCATATTATTGACAACACTGGAGGTCTCCTCCATTTTCGAGGGGAGAAAACTAAGGCTCATTTGGCCACTCAACAAGCATCTATTGAGCATTTATTCTATTCCAGGGACTGTGCTGAGCCCTAGAGAGACCAAGAAAACCAAAACCAATCCCTGCTTCCCAGGGGCTCACATTTTCCAACAGGGGAAGGCAAGAGAGGGCGAGACCAAGTTTGGGGACCTGGTGGGGTCCTGTTTAGGATCTATTTATTGGCCAACAGGCAGTTCACGCCCACCCTGCCTCTCTCCCTCGTGGCTCAGTTGAAGTCACATTCTCTAAAGACAGGGACTGTACCCTAATATCTGCTTGCCCGGCACCCATGCTCCACCTTCCTTTCCCTTCAACAACTACCCTGCCTTGTAAAACCCCAACCAATTGGCGGATTTCTGGGAAAGTCCTGGAAGAGACCTTAGAGGCCTACTTCTAATTTTCCAATAAGGAAACAGGTCCAGAGAGTGACTTGCCCAACATCCCCCAGCTAGATGGTCTGATGAAATCCTGGCATCTTAGAATTTCCAAATAGAATGTTAACGATGAGGAAATCAAGACTTAGAAGGGTGTTTTCACTTGCCCACATTGGTGTTCTCTGGGTAGTTCCCGAGACCGGTCCAGGACTGATGAGAAACGGCATCAAATAGTAGATAGAGCTGGCTTCCAAGACAGGATGACGTGGGGGGACACAGACTGTCACAGACTCTGGGCAGATATGACTCAGTGCTCCGGCTAACTCTAAGACAAAACAACCTGCTTTGGGGGAGAGAGTTTCTCGCCTATGCCAGTGAAATCCTAAGTCTGATTCTTTTTTTAAAGAAAGACCCATTTCTTTATCCTCAGACTTTCAGCCATCTAGAAGACAGTTACAATACTGGCAAACCTGCAAGCACCCAGAAAAGAGATGGGAAAACGCCCAAGTTAGACCACAAGGAGCTCATTCCCTAGACTCCTCTAGCTTAGGCCTGCTGGACAAATGATTTGACCACAAATGGCCCTCCGCTCCATTCCCCTCTGTTTTGATGGACTTTGTTTAATAAAAAGACAAGGGAGTGAGATGCTGAAGGTCAAAAGGACTTCTTTTGGTTCAGGCAACACCTTCTCTGGGAAGCAGAATATTGTAATGGAAAGACCATTGGCTGGGCAGTCAGAAGACTTGGGCTCTAGTCCTGGTTCTGCAACTGCCATTGGGAAAGCCATTATAACTTTTTGGCCACAGTTTCCCTATTTCTATCCAATGGGAGGGTTTTTAGATTGGACGGAATGATTTCTCAAGGTTCCTTCCAGCTCTAACATTCTTTTCCTAGTTTCTTTCTTCATTCTCTTTAATTTTTGTTATCTATAACATCGTTTTAAAACAGTTTTTGTGTTCATTTTATTTTTTTTTTAGAATTATTATAATTTAAGGAGAAGGAAGACCACAGAGTTGGTTTGGCCTGTTTGAGTTGGCGTTATTTCCTGCTCAGTTCCCATTACAGTGCATTTTCTCATGAAGTTGTAGTACATTCATTTTTAAATCCCATTTATCATCCAGAGTATAAGCTTTACCTTAATTTTACTCCCTCCCCACTCTATCCCTATTGTATTTTCCTAGATTTTTTAAGGCATTAGTGCCTCATTTATCCAACATCTTTGGGGAATAAGGTTTTTCAAGCATTAGCTACTTTCCTGCCTTATTAAACAGAGTGTAATGAACATACCTTAGAGGAAGCTAGGTGGCTCAGTGGGTAGGGCACTGGACTTGAAATCAGGAAGACTTATTATCTTCATGAGTTCAAATATGGTCCCAGATACTTAGTAGCTGTGTGGCCCTGGGCAAGTCACTTTACTCTGTTTACCTCAATTTCCTCATCTGTAAAAGGGGCTGGAGAAGAAAATGGCAAAGCACTCTAGTATCTTTGCCAAGAAAACCTCAAATAGAGTCATGAATTGTCAGTAATGATGGAAAAATGACTGAAATGAATTTTTACTGGCAGAAGCTCATCTTTGTGGCCATCCAATAGTTCGTGCTCCAGACTACATACCTTTTTCATACCTGTGCCTGTTTTTTTTAAGTTTTTCTTTCTTCTCTTTCCCTATAAGGATAATAGCTCCCACTTGCCATCTTCCCTGTGCATCTACTCCTAGTGCCACTGGGTCCTATTCCTCCTTTTTCATTGATGAACCAGTCAAGCTTGTTATAATTGTCTCTAAAATAAAAATAGATAGGCTCTGAATAAAGGCCTGAGGGACCCCCCTTTGAGTAAAGGTCATTAATTTTGTGAAGTTTCTTTTGGTGGCTCAGAAGCCATTTTTTCATTTCTTTACTTAATCCTTGAGATATCCAGAAAAATAACCTCTATATAAGAGAAGCATCGCCATGTTGAGGTTTTCTTTTCCTTCCCAATTTGCCAAAATTTCAATTTCCTTACAATCTAGTCCAATTAACTGAATCCATAACTCAGGGTGGTGATGATGAGGTGATTGTTCTGGGGCACTAAGTGGGAGATTCCTACTCACTTCCTCTGACAGTCAGATCCAGGGTTCTGTGACCATCTTCCAGCATCATCCTTGAGTCAATCCAACAGGTGTTTATGAACCAAGTACCTATGGGCCAAGAACTGGGAGACAAGGGCAAAAATGAAATGGCCCTTGCCCTCAGGCAGCTTACATTCAGCTTACACATGGAGATGCATTAGTAAGCATGAAATTTCGCATGAAGTCATTTGGAGGAAAAGGAGAGGCCCTGACTCCTGGGGAAATCAGAGAAGGCTCTTTCTAGAAGGAGGCTCCAGAGATGAGCCTAGGAGGGACGTAGAGGTTCTGAGAGACAGAAGTGAGGAGATGTCCTCCAGGCATGGTATGGAACCTATGCAAAGGCAATAAACAATAGGTGATGGAATGCTATGTTGGGACTGCAGGACAGAGAGCTAGACGGCATAGAAGATAGAACCCTGGACTTCGTACAAGAAGACCTGACTTCAAATCCTGCCTCAAATGCTTACCATCTCCGGTCAGTCACTTACTTTCTCAGCCTCAGTTTTTCCATCTATAAAATGGGGCTAATTTCATTACTTACCTCAGGTAGCGTTTTGTGGACCTTAACACTTCTGTTTTATTTGTATTTGTTGTGTATTATTGTTGTTACCTAAAGCCCAGTGTGCGTGAGGGGGAATGTGTAAGTAGTTTTGAAAGGCTTGGACACCCCGTGTCAGACTTTGGGAGCACATGGACCAGGATCATACAGGATAGGCAGGAACAGATGGGTCACAAACTGGATTGTTGGAGAGAACTTCCAAGTCCAGGGGAATCACAATCCGGGCGAGCATTTGAGCTCCTTGGAAAGTTGGGATGGTGCTAGATTGGGAAGGGCTGGAAAGGCAAAAAAAGGAGCTTGTATTTGAGCTAGAGGCAGTGGGGAGCCATTGATACTTCTTGAGATGGAGAGTTATGATGAGCAAACCTATGCTTTAGTGGTGTGACTTTGGCAGCGGCAGGAAAGGTGGTTGGTCAGGGGAGAGGCAGAGAGATGAAATAGAAACATCTGGGGAGATATCGTAGCTACCTTAGACTAAAAATATCAGCAGTCTTAAACTGTCTGTCTTCTTGCCTTCACGTAATAATACTGTTAGAAATGTCCCTGTCCTGGACAGCCCATTTTCTTCCCTTTACAACAAAAACCTCTTATCTTTGGCCTTGGAATCAAGACTGTATTGGTTCCAAGGCAGAAGAGCGGTAAGGACTAGGCAATGGGGTTAAGTGATTTGCCCAGGGTCACACAGCTAGGAAGTGTCTGAGGTCAGATTTGAATCCAGGAACTCTTAGCTCTAGAGCTGGCCCTCAATCCATTGAGCCACCTAGCTGCCCCATACTCACCTTACTCTTATGGTTAGGATTAGCAGGAGAGACTCACAGATTGAGTTAGAGATATAGAGATACAGAGACATAGAAAGACAGATCTAGAGATTGAGCTTTCCTTCTCTCTCCCTTCCTCATTCCTTCTCTTCTTCCCTTCTTCCTTCCCTTCCTTCCTTCCTTCCTTCCCTAGATTCTTAGAATCAGAAGAGATCTTAGACATTATCTGGTCTAGCTTCTCTGCCTGAAGCATGAAGCTCCTCTTCAGCATTCCTGGCAAGTAGATGTCTAGCCTCTGCTTCAAACACCTTGCAGTGACAGGCAGCTCACTACTTCATTTTATTTGCTGTGATGCATAAGTCTGTGCCACTAATCCAGACTTGATTTTAAATGGATTACTCTGTAAGTGGAGAGAAGTCATGCTCTAGATATTTTTTTATGGTCTCTTTACAGTTTCAGGATATTAAATCATTTTGGGAACATTAATTAGCCTGAGTCGTCATCATCCCTCACATTCTCTCAGATGGCCTTCCATTTTCCTCTTGCCCATATAACCATTTTCCCTGTCTGCCTGAAAGCTCACTCTGCACAGGCGCCTTTCTCCCAACTCAATGTCCTGACTGTCCTGCAGAATCATCAGGCCAGGCCAGATGTCCCAAACTCACTCATTTCCTGCCCAGTGCCTCAGTGGTTACTCAGTTCCAGGAGCACACTTTTAATTAAGTTGTTTAGCATAAATTAAAACTTTGGATCTGGGTCAGAAGAGGGTTGCTAGGAGTATATGAGTACCTTTGTCATTTTGGAGGCCCTGGCAATTATAATTATGATACCTGATGGAAGTCAAACAGCAAAGAGGCCCCAGTGGCTCGATGGCCTGAGGATAAGAGATGAGAAGATTCTAGTTGTGAATTTTCTCTTGCCTGCTTGTGTGACCTTGGGCTGGTCACTGAACTCCTCTGTAGAGAAGATTCTAAGGACAACATGTCATTTCTCTGAAAAGGATTCTGGCTAGATTAAGTTAATTATTGGGCACAAAGCAACTGGGTAAGTGTCAAGTATGAAATAATCACATAAATAATAATCAGCAGCCCCTAGTCTGTGTGGGGCCCAGGACTAGGGCCTTAGTTGAATCAGAGTGTGTGGCCATCTCCCTGCCTTGGCATGTTTAGGGAGGCAAAAAAAAAAATAAGAAGAAGGTGGAACAGAAAGACAAATCCTTGAGGAGAAACAAAGTCACAAAAAATTGCTGCCTCAGGAATACAGAATGGTAATAATAATGACTGTAACAACAATAACAGCAATAACAATACATGTAGGGGCAATATTTTAATTCAACAAAAATTTTCAGTACAGTATATTTTATTCTAATTTTCCGAGAATCTGTGATTTGTGAGTGGTGCATGGATGTGGTCGCTCTCTACTAACTGTAATGTTTAGTTGGCCAGAACACTTTATCCACCTTCATTTTGGGTATCGGAGATACCAAGAATCTTAAATAAATGGTTGGGTAAATATTGTGTTTTGAGTAGATTAACATTTTGTCTATTTATCCTTCTATTCTCCTTTCATCTTTCTCTCTGTCTTTCTCTGTCCCTCCCTCCCTCTCCTTCTCCCCATTCCCTTTCACTCTTTCCATCCATTTTGATTTATCATCTATCTATCTATCTATCTATCTATCTATCTATCTATCTATCTATCNTTTATCATCTATCTATCTATCTATCTATCTATCTATCTATCTATCTATCTATCTATCTATATCTAATTTCTATACCTATCTGTTTATCTCTCTATTCATTTTAAAATTTATTTTTCACTTCAGTCAGTATTTAAGCAACTTCCATGTGCTGGGCACAGCATTAGGTGCTGAGAATACAATGGCAAAAGTGAAACTGGGGGGAAATTCCCAAAGAAAGTGTCACTTTATTCTCAAAGCACAAGCCTGATCTCCTTAAAAAACCATCAGTTGCTCCCTACTACTCCAAGGATAAAATATAGACTCATCTGTGTGGCCCTCTCAAGCCCTCAGCAATCTGGCTTAAGCCTCATTCCACTGGACACATTCTATGTCCTTCTAAACTGTCCCCCCGAACAACATTTTTTAATGTTTTGTCTTTTCCTATGAGAAGGGAAACTCCTTGAAAGAACTATTGTCTTCTTTATTGCTTTAATTTTCTTCTCTTCTTTATTGCCTTTAATTCCCAGTACTTATCACAGACCATAGCAAACATTTAACCCATGATATCTTCCTTTTTCTCTTTTCTTTTTGAGGAAAATTAATATTCTGCCTTATCATATCAATCTGAAATCCATCCTTTACTCTATTTGATCAACCCCCTCACCAGGCCTGTTTCTGAAGGGCATAATGTGAATACTCCTAATCCCCAAGGATTTTACTCCTTAACCAATGTGAACTGGGCTCCTCCCAAATGGGACAAGTCTCCTGTTCTTGCTTTTCCTTATCAAAGTTAGGGGTAATTGGGAATCCAAGAGGGAAGTCAAACTGAGGGGAACCAGACTGAGTTTTTTGGTTTGTTTGTTTTTCCAGTATAGATTGTTAAAGGCAGCTCTGGATGACATTTTTAATAGATGATGCTATACATAAAGCTCATAACTTCCAAAGTATTTGGAATAAAACCTTTTAGATGCTTGAGACCAAATGGATAAATATCAAAACCAGGTGGGGATAGGATGAGGCTCACGTCATCTTCCTTCTCCTCCTCTCTGCCTCTGGGGGTTGTACTGACAATGCTTCCAGTAAATCTACAGAAGATGAGTTTATATGCCAACACTTTTATTCAGGTACAAAAAGCAAACATTTTATCCACCTGTGGAAGAGTCCACCAAACATTAAACATCACTGGAGTAGGATGGTGACCTGCTTCCCAACAGGGAGTCTATATGAATAGAAACTCTGATTTCATTGGTATAGGCAACTCGCAGGTGAGGAAACTGCCTTTGCCAATGCTCACCAGCTTCTCTTCTCTGCAAATCTTAGAGAATTACCTAGAATAGTGGCATCAAACTGAAATAGGGTGGCACACTGAATTAGAAAACCACAAATTGACATTATCCATATTGAACTATATTTTATTTTTTAGAATTTTTTCCATGGTTACATGATTTATGTTCTTTGCCTCCCCCCCTCCAACCTTCCCTCTCCTGTAGCTGAAGCGAAATTCCACTGGGTTTTACATGTATCATTGATCAAGACCTATTTCCATATTATTGATAGTCACACTGGGTTGACCATTTAGAGTCTACATCCCAAATCATATCTGCATCAACCCATGTGTTCAAGCAGTTGTTTTTCTTCTGTGTTTCTCCTCTCACAGTTCTTCCTCTGAATGTTTCTAGTTTTCTTTCTCATAAGTCCCTCAGAATTGTCCTGGACTGCTGCTATTGAGAAGTCCATTACATTCGATTGTGCCACAGTGTATCTGTCTCTGTGTATAAGGTTCTCCTGGTTCTGCTCCTTTCACTCTGCATCAATTTCTGGAAGTTGTTCCAGTTCACATGGAATTCCTCCAGTTCATTATTCCTTTGAGCACAATAGTATTCCATCTCCAGCAGATTCCACAATTTGTTCAGCCATTCCTCATTCAAAGGGCATCTCCTCATTTTCCAATGTTTTGCTACCACAAAGAGCGCAGCTATAAATATTTTTGTACAAGTCTTTTTCCCTGTGATCTCTTTGGGGTATAAACCCAACAGTGGTATCGACTGTATTTTTTATTTTATTAAACATTTCCCAATTATATTTTAGACTGGGTTGGGCAGCACATTGATTAAGACCTATTTCTTTTGTGGCCTGGCCTCCACTTTGACCTTCCCAGGTCTAGAGAGTTGAGAGGCTTAGTCACTTACTAGGAATCACACAGGCAGGGTAAGTCTATCTGAGGCAGCTGGGTGGTATAGTGATAGACTCTTGGGCCTGGCATCAGTAAGACCTGAGTTCAAATCCTGCCTAAGACATTTACTGGCTGTGTGACCCTGGGCAAGTCACTTAACCTCTGCTTTCCTCAGTTTGTGAATCTGTAAAATGGTGATCATAATAGCACCTACTTCCTGGGTTGTTATAAAAATCAAATGAGATAATATTTGTAAAAAGCACTTAGCACAGTGCCTGGCACACAGTAAATGCTTATTTCCTTCTCTTTTCTTCCTCCTACTTGAATTAAATTTTGAAAAGTGGCTTCTAAGTATCAGCTATTATTATTGAATATAGAACATATAGAAATCTTAGATGTCTGCTCCGCTTCTTCTCTCTCCCTCTCTCTCTGTCTCTCTCTCTCTCTTTCTCTTTGTCTTCTCTCCCTCTCTTCTCCTTTTTCTCAGCCTCTGTCTCTTTTCCCTCAGAGAGGAATTTGTCCAAGGTCACACAGAAACTAAACGGCAGAAGAAGAATTCAAACTGGGGTCTTCTAGTTCTACACTTGTAGTCAAAGAATAGTATAGTTGATATTGAAGTTAGGAAGCCTGTGTTCTAATCTTACCTGATATTTATTAACTATGTAATTTGGAGCAAGTCACTTCCCATCTCTGGGCCTTAGTTTCCTCATCTGTAAAATAAGGGACATTTGACAAGATGACCTGTTAGGTCAGGTATGGTTCTCCCTTTGCAAGCTCAGTCCCCTAAGATACATAGACACTCTTACTAGCAACAAATGCCTTAAACTCTTTCTTGAGAATCTTTGTGTTGGTGACTGCCTCAGTGGTGATGGTAAGTAACATGATCAGGGCTATTCCACTTGTCCATACCTAATCACTTTGGGTAAGAAGAGCTAGATAATAGAATGAATAACCTGTCAAGAGCATTGTGGCTGCGGATGGACAGCCTCCCTGTAATAGCGTGGCTTTTATGATTTGTACACCTCTCATCAAATTAAATGCTACTTTGGAAGGAAAAGAGGCATCCAGTACGTGGTGGTGGATTCAGCCAGTGAAGAAATTGAGTGAAATTCAGGTATGCCCAAGGTTAGACTCAACAGAGATTTTCCCAAGGGCAGATCAGAGAGTCTGGCCCCGAGACACAGGGAGGAACATAAGCAACCCAAACCTTTAGAGAGAAAGGAAGGGCAGGATTTGGAGTTATGGGGCTTTGGGTAATCATTTTTGCAGTTATCTCAAGTGAGAAAATACATATAAAGTGCTTTGCACACCTTGTTGCCCTATAGACATGTCAGGAACAGGGAGTCATCCTGAAAATTTACAAAATGTAGGTAAAAAGAAAATCAATGCTTTGTTTTCTCCAGATGTCATTTAGAAATGAATCCTCTTCTTCCAAATCCCAAATAAACCCATTTCATTGATGTAAACAGTTGGGCACTAGACTACCATGAGACCATAGATCCATTCTCCCTTTCCCACCAGAGAGTGGCTTTCTAAAGGTTGTAATTGCATGGAGGAAACCTTCCACTTATTTTGTTGGGACATCCTATTGGGACAAGCCTTGGCTGAGTCAGCAGCTCCACCATTATGTATATGTTTCTCAAAGAGTTTATTCTTTTTCTTTTTTTCTATACAATGCAATTTCCCCTAACAGAAGCTCTCCCTGCGCTATTGAACCATCCATTGCGAAAAAGAAATAACAAATTCGAGTAAAACCAAATGATTCAAGTGTTATTCTTTTAAAAAAATGCTTACCTAGAAAAGATAATGGCTAGACACTTGGGGTTAAGTGACTTGCCCAGAGTCACACAGCTAGCAAGTGTCTGAGGGAGGTCAAATTTGAACCCAGGAGCTCCCAACTCCAGGCCTGGCTCTCTATTCACCGAGCCACCTAGCTGCCCCAGCACCATTATTCTTCATAGTGTATACCACATTCTACATCATTTGTCCCCCACCTTTCTGCAAAGAAGAGGGAAGAATATTTCATCAGTGCTTCTCTGTGCCAAGTCTGTTCATTACAATTAATCAGAGTTTGATTGCCTTTTAGGGTTGTTCTCCATTTTGCTATTGTAGTCACTGGATCTATTCTTCTTTTGGTTCTTCATTCTTTTGTTCGGGAACCTTTCAGAGAAGCCTTCTCCAGGCTCTCAGAGTTCCTCACCTTCAGCACTTCTATAGCTCACAAGTATTCCATTCCATGAGCCAAGCCCCAGCCATGAGACAGACAGCCGCTTTGGGTTCTGGTTTTTGCTCTCTACATTTTGATAGCTCTGGGGTCTTTGTGCCCCTCGCCTCCTTGGGTGGACGTGCTCAGCAATGCTGTGAAGGGGTTTGCCACTTTTTTCAAGGAATTTGACAGCGTTTTCTCAAGTGACTGGACAAATGCACGGCTCCCCCACCATGGATGGGATTGATGTTTGCCCATTGCTTCCTGTTAGATGGGGAGCCAGCCAGGCCCCTGCCTGGGCCAAAGCTTTTTCTCTGACATGGCCCCTCTGGACTGGTTTGTTCTTCTTTGTTATGTCACTCACAACACACACAGGTTGTAGGAGAGAGAGGCAGAGGCAGAGAGACACAGAGAGAGAACGGACAGATAGAGGCAGGCAAAGATACAGAAACAGACACACAGACAGACAGAGGGACCAAGAAGAACACAGAGATACAAAAACAGACAGACAGACAGGCAACTATAGAAACAGACAAAGAGACAGACAGAGATACAGAAGCAGACATATACGTGGAGACCAAGAGACAGACACAGACACACACACAGACACACACACAGACACACACACAGACACACACACAGACACACGGACAGATAGACAGACAGACACACACACACACACATACACACGGACAGAGGACAGAGAGCTACAGAAATAGACACAGAGACAGAGATCAAGACAAAGGGAAACAGATGGAGATTGAAAAAGATAAGAGAGAAGAAAACCTGAGAGACAGGGACAGAGGGAGGTTGAGAAATTGAGAGAAGATGAGAGAGGGAGAGACTGAGAGCCAGAATCTAGAGGTTAGTTGGAGAGGAGAAAAGAGGAGACAGGGATTCAAAGAGATGGTGAGAGTCAGAGATGGGAGAAGGAAGAGAAGGAAAAACAGAAGACAAAGGAAAGGGGGAAGGGAAAGAAAAGAACAGGCATGGGAGATGGACGGAGACAGGGGAAGGGGAGAGCCAGAAACAGAGACTAAGAGACAGTGCAGAGGAGAGAGGAACAGAAAGGGAGAAATGGGAAAGAAGAAAGGGGGAGAGAGACAGAGACAGGAGAGAAGCAGCAGCAGAGAGACAAAGAAGGAGGGACTGAGAGATGGGGAGTAGGGAATGAGGGAGAGGCTGAGAGAGACAGTGAAAGGGAGGAGAGACAAGCAGGCATGCGAATTTGGGGGATGGGTTAATAGGGTTCACTGCCTGGGAGCTGCTTTCCTTTTGTACAATGAGAAGACTCCTGTGCAGAGCAGGAACACTGAGGAAAGAAATCTCTCTGGCTTGGTTTCTCTTAATTCCATCATCTTTTTCTTTTTCTCTTAAACACACACACACACACACACACACACACACACACACACACACACACACACACACACACACACACACACACACGGCCCCGCTCCATCTCTTCCTCCTCATTCAAGACTGAGGCTCCGAATTTAGGCCTAGATAATGGGCTTCTCACTGGGCCTGGTGCTGGCAGGCCTGGGCAGTCGTGTTGCTGGCAGAGGGCCCGGGGCTTTGTGCAGAGGTGGCCCAGGTGTGACCCTCCATTGCTTTCTGGCTCTCCTGCCTCTCCCATCCCTCCTCAGTCCTGGGTCGCAGCTGTTCCTGGTTTTGCTGTTCGTCCACCCCCCCAAAGCCCCAGTTTTCCTCTCAGCCCCTAGGTGAGCTCTGAATTTTGGGAAAGAGAGTTAGCTCCCTGTTTTCCCATGTGAGATAGCTTTGGGGTCTCAAAAACACCAGTAGGGCAGTTTTGCTGTTGAGGCATGTGATGGCAGGGGCTGGGCCAGACAGGAAGGCAGGGAGCTGAAGGCAGAGAGCCTTTATTTAGCTATTTGCTACCTGGGTGACCTGGGCCAAGTCTCTTTGCCCCTGTTTGGCCTCCCTCCTTCTCTGTAAAATAAAGGAATTGGATTTAGGGAGCTCTAAAGTCCTTTGAATTCTTTGAATGCTGAAGACCCAGGGAAGAGATAATGAGTGTGGCAGAAGCTCACATAACTAACGCCCTCAAGTGGAATCCAAAAGGGGGATTGGCTCAGACATAAAGGCCAGGTCAGTCAGAGGTCCCCTTTGTGCAGAGCAAAAGGACCCACAAAGCAGGGATGTCAGGTGAGGGATGGAGCCCATCGATCGGAAAGGAGGCAGCTGGGACAGTTGGCGTATGAAGGATTCATCAATCAACAAGCTTTTTTTTTACAAGCATTTAACAAGATGCTGGGGTTATAAAGACAAAAATAAAGCAGCCTCTCTCCTCTGAGAGCTCACATTCTAATGGAACTGTTGAAGGGTCTGGAGGATCCCCTGGCCCAGAAAAGAGAAGTTTAAAGGAGACTTGATTAAAGGATCATTCAGCTTGTCCTTTTGTGTTCAGGGGGTTAGGATTAGGAGCTGGTTGTGGAAGGTGTCCAGTTTCTAGGCAGTCACCACTAGGTATGTGTCCCTGGGCAAGTCATTTAACCCTATTTGCCTCAGTTCCCTCATCTGGAAAATGAGTTGGAGAAGGAAAAGGCAAACCACTCCAGGAATCTCTGCCAAGAAAACTCCAGACGGGGTCACAAAGAGTCAGACACAACTGAAATGACCAAACAACAGTGAGGAAAGTATAAGAAAAAAGATTTCAGCCCTATGTAAGGCTAGGAAAAACTTCCTGCTGCTTAGGGTGGGGTAGGCTAACTTGGGAGGTAGCACCTGTTTGCCTCAGTTTCCTCATCTGTAAAATGGGGATAATGTTAACACCTGCCTCCCAAGGTTGTTGTGAGGAAAGAATGTGATAATAATTATAAAGGGCTTAGCCCAGTTCCTAGCACAGAGTAAGTACTAGATACATGTCAGTATTGTTGTTATTATTATTATGGCCATCGTGGGCGTTCTAGTAGAAGCTGGGCAACTCCAAACCAATGTTCAACAGGTATTGCTGGGTGCGAGGGTGCCAAGATGAAGGGAGAAAGAGCCCCTACCCCTCAAGGAGATTCCTTATAACATGTAAACAAGTTCAGTAACCATAAGACAATTTGAGGCAGGAGAGAGAACTAACCAACCAACCAACAATCAGGAAAAGCTTCACATGAGCTAAGCCTTCAAGGAAGCTGTGGAAACTGAGAGGTGAGGAGGGAATGCACACTTGGCATTGGGGACAGCCTGGGCAAAGGCATGGAGATGGCATGATGGAACATTGAGTTTGGGGAATGTGGAGTAGATCGAGTTGGCTGGAATTTGGAGTTCCTGAAGGGCAGTAATTTGGAATCCACTTTGAAAGGTGGGATTGTGAATGGCTTTATGGTCCAGCTGTGGAGGGTGAGCATGGAAAAGAAGACTGGACTTGTTCTACTTGGGCCAGAACTAGGGAACCATGGGTGAGAATTGCAAAGAAGGAGATTGAGGCTCGAGGTCAGGGAATCCTTCTGAACAACCAGGAGGGAGGAAGGGAGTTCTCCCAGAAGCTGGACGACCATTTGTGGGGAAGATTGACAGGAGTTTTTTTTTTTTTTAAAGGAAATGTTTTGGGCTGGATGGCTGCTGAGGGCCTCTTTGACTCCACCTCCTGGATTGTTGTAGAGGGATAGTGTTGAAGGAATAGACCATTGGACCTCAAGCCAGAGAGATAAGGGTCCAAATATGGCACTTCTTAGCTGGGTGACCCTGAGCAAGTCATTTCATCTCTGACTGCCTTTGTTTCCTCATCTGTAAAATGGGGTTATAATAGCACTCAGCTTCCACAGTTGTTAGGAGGCTCACAGGAGATTTATAAAATGCTTTGCACACCTTAAGCACACATACACATATATACACATGTGTATTTGTATATTCACATAGTTACTAGATCTTCTTAATGGAGGGTTCATCCCTTGGGGAGGACTGGGACCTGATGACCTCTAAGGACCTTTCTTGGGGTAGCAAGGTGGAGCAGTGGGTAGAGTACTGGGCCTAGGAAGACTCATCTTCCCGAGTTCAGATCTGACCTTAGACACTTTACTAGCTCCGTGACCCTGGGCAAGTGACTTAAATTTATTTGCCTTGGTTTCTTTATCCCTAAAAATGAGCAGGGGAAGGAAATGGCAAACCATTCTGGTATCTTGGAGTAGCCAGCTGGCACAGTGGATAGAGCATCAGGTCCAGAGTCAGGAAGATCGGAGTTTAAATCTGACCTCACACACTTAGTATCTCTGTGTTCTTGGATAAGTCACTTCACCCTGTTTGTCTCTGTGTCCTCATCTGTCAAATGAGCTGGAGAAGGAAATGGTGAACCACTCCTGTGATCCTGAGCCAGTCACTTCACTCTGTTGGCCTCAGTTTGCTCATCTGTAAAATGAACTGGAGAAGGAAATGGCAAACCACTCCAAGGATCTCTGCCAAGAAAGTCCCAAATAGAGTCATGAAGAGTTGGACATGACTGAAAAAAACTGAACAACAAAGTGCATACACACATGCGCACACAGAGAGACACACAGACACACACACCATATTCTTATTCTTAATAGGGGGTTCATGCCTTGACCTCTCAGGACCTCCTAACTATAGGATTTCCTGCTCCCATGATTCTAGGAAAGGAAGATGTTTGATCCCTTATCTATCTAATGGAGGAGTCAGGACAAGGAGAAATAATAAAGCCTTATAAGCCCCAGTAATCTCACGTTTCATGTCAAGTAGTTTTTTATTTGTCATCTAATTACATCTCACTCCTGGCTAAGAGCTCCCACATTCATAACCAATAATAGCTGACAATGTAGTTAGCCAAGGGCTGAGTAAAGGGACCAAGGCATGATGGAAGTGGGGCCAGGTGTGGAGAGAGAGAGAGGCAGAGAGAGGCAGAGAGAGGCAGAGAGAGGCAGAGAGAGGCAGAGGGAGAGAGGGAGAGAGGGAGAGAGAGATGGAGAGAGACAGAGAAAACAGAGAGAGACAGAGAGAGAGAGAGAGAGAGAGAGAGAGAGAGAGAGAGAGAGAGAGAGAGAG
>NC_058134.1:222959726-223037561 GCF_016433145.1 Gracilinanus agilis | reverse complement strand
AGAGAGAGAGAGAGAGAGAGAGAGAGAGAGAGAGAGAGAGAGAGAGAGAGAAAGAGAGAGAGAGAAAGAAGAATAGGACTCTGGAGGTCAGTCTGTTGTAGTCCTTTGCCTTGACAAACTTGGGGTTGAAAGGAATCATAGGATCATGGATTTAGGATTGTAGGGAATTTTAGGAGTAATCTAATCCAGCCCCTTCATTTTGCTGATGAAGAAGCTGAGGCCTGGAGAAATTAATTACCCAAGGTCATATAGGCAGTGTGGTGGATTCCAGGTCCTCTGTTTTCAAGTGTTTCATTCTTTTTGCTGTATAATCCCATTTCAGATTGTTAGGAAGTGGTTCAAACCTAGTGATGGTGTAGTCTCAGTGGAGCTTCTGTGGGAACAATATCCAATCTTTAAGATTCAACCTCAGGACCAAGCTAGAGTTGGGAGGACTTGGGTTCAAATCTGGCCTCAGATACTTTCTAGCTCTGCGGCCCTGGGCAAGTTAATTAATTCCTTAGCCCTTGCCCTTGTCTTAGAGTGGTTACTAAGGCAGAAAGTAGTGGTTTAAAAAGACACTCAGTGTGATCCCAAATAGTGTGTTAGGGAGAAAGGAGTGGAAACCAACCCAATTCTGTTGGAAAAGGGAAGAACCCACAGGAATATAAGAGGAACAGTTAGCCTGGGAATCAAGCAATCATAGCTTTAGAACTGTAAGAGAGCTCAAAGGTTATCAAATCCAATCCTCTTATGTTACAGATAGAGAAACTAAGGCCCAGAACTTGTGACTTGCTCAAGGCTACCCAAGGAATATCAGGCTCAGGCTTCAAATGCAGTCCCACTGCCTCCATGTTGAGGATTTTTCCCTCTGTAACACACTTGTTCCCAGATTCTCCTCCTGGCTCTGTCACCAGTTAGCTATTAAAAGGCTGCCCACAGTCCCACTGCTAGAGAATATCTAAAGTGAGATCTGAACTCAGATCTTTTAACTCCAAGACCAGCACCCTGTTGGACTGGAGAAACTCAGCGATCCCTTATAACACAACTTCTATACTTCTGGGATTTGTTAGGTTCAGGGTCCAAGAAGACTTTTATTTGTTTAGTCAGTCAGCATTTATGGAGTGCCTGTGTCTTGCCAAATGCCCATGAACCTTGGTAATAAACTCCGTGCTGATGATGCCTCATTTCCAAGGCAGTATTTCTGGCCCTGGGGAAACCATGTTCTCAGCCATCATTCTGGAACAGAAAAGACAATTGAGTTCAGCCCCATGGAGCCAGCAGACCTTCCCTGTGGCTCAATCTAACACTCTCCCTTTAATATGGCCCAAGTCAGTTTGTTCACCCATAGGCTAAGAAGAGCAGGAACCTGGGACTCTTACTCCCCTCTCTAAGTGATGAAATGTGATCTCCTTGGACAATAGGGTGACAAAATCAATTTGATGTGAATGAAGAACCAGCCCCCATTCAGAGTGGATAGCAGCAGCTCTCTGTGGTCCTGAATTCCTGAACAGTTTTCTCATTTCTAGCTGTCCTGGTAGAGTACGACTCTATGATATTTGAATGCTTGGAATAATAAGATTCTGAGCTGGAAAGGACCTTAGAGATAATCTGGTCCCTCTTCATCACTTTATAGATGAGGAAACTGAGTCCCTTTCTTTTTCTCTCAACATCTTGATGTAGAATGTGACTCTGGACAGTCATTTGAATCCTTAGGATAATAAGATTCCGAGCTAGAAAGCACCTTCAAGACCAACTGTTCCTATCTTGTCATTTTACAGATGAAGTAACTGAAGCCCTTTCTTTTTTTCTTGCAATATTGGTGTAGCGTGTGACTCTGGGATATTTGAAAGCTTAGGATAATAAGATTCAGAGCTGGAAAGGATGTTAGAAATTATCTTTTCCTACCTTGTCACCTTACAGATGAGGAAACTGAGTCTCTTTATTTTTCTCTCACCATCTTGATGTAGAATGTGACTCTGGACTATTTGAATCCTTAGGATAATAAGATTCCGAGCTGGAAAGCACCTTCATGACCAACTGTTCCTATCTTGTCATTTTACAGATGAAGAAACTGAGGCCCTTTCCTTTTTTCTTGCCATATTGGTGTAGAGTGTGACTCTGGGATATTTGAATGCTTAGGATAATAAGATTCAGAGTTGGAGAAGACCTCAGAGATAATCTGGTCCCCCTTTTATCATTTTACAGATAAAGAAACTGAGGCCTAGAGGGAAGAATAGACTTACTGAGGGTCACAGAGGAAGTGTGTAGCAGAACTAGGACTTGAATCTTGGATTTTGGGTTACTCTTCACTGCTGCTAGAGAAGACATTTTGTCTATAGTTTATTGTGACATGTAACAGGTGTACACACACATATTTACTAGCATCTCATAGTTCCAAAAACCATTTGGCAAATGTGAATCAATAAAACTATTAGAATGCCAGGAGCTATATAAGTAGGATATTAATGCCCCAATTTCACAAGTTATTAAACCAAAGACCAACTCAGTAGCTAAGGTGCTGATGGACCCTCCTGGTTTCTCAATCCTTGTAAACAGAGCTGTAACTAGGGTGGGCCAGTGGGGGCTTTGGACTGTGGTTGTAAATAAAGAGAGCACAGAAAACAGCTTCCTGAGGCTATTTCCTCCCCTTATCCTCTTCTCCTTCCTCTGAATATAGAAATGTGCTTCAGTAGGGTAGGAACATCCGACTATGTGAAAACATGTTTCCTCTCACCTCCAAGTCAGAGCCCAGCAAGCCTCTGACCCCTCCTGCTGCTTGCCTCACATAATAATATTGTTAGTTATAGCTCTGAAAGCAAATATTCCCCCTCCTCCCCCCATAAAAGCTCCCTTCTTTTTGAAAGGCACACAAGAAATGACAGCCTTGGACTGATCATTTGTTTTAATTCTAAGGTGGTGTCTCCTTGGGATTGTAAATCTTAGAATAGGGGAGTGACCTCCAGAGGTCATCTAGTCTAGCCACCTGCCTTTAGGGAGACAAAGTATTGTGCCCATTTTACAGATGAGGAACCTCAGGCCCAGAGGAGCCAAGTGACTTGCCCAGGTCACCTATTTAGGAAATGAGAGAGAGAAAGGAGAGTCTAGGTTTCCTTCCATTTAACAGTCATTTTTCAGCTCCGTTTTATTCCATTCCTGAAAAATGTATTATTATTCTTGTGGCTGCTATTATAGTTATTGTTAGATCTTGTCCTATGATTTCATCAGGGAAGGTATTCCTTGTGAAGACCCCCTGGTACCAATGCCAGTCAACAGCTGAACCACAACTGACATCTTTAACAATTTTCTGGGCTCCCAGTGCTTGAGTGATTCATTCAGACTCAAGAGACAGCCTGTACTAGAGGCAGGACTCAAACCCAGGCCTCCCCAGTTCTGACGTACCATATTACATCTCCTGGACACACAATTATTGTTGATTCTAAGGTGACAGATAAAAATAACAAGTGGTCTCTGGCAGCTGGGCAGCACAGTGGATGGAGAATCAGGAGGAGCTGAGGCCAGCCGCTGACACTTACTTAGCTACATGACCACTTGGACAGGCCATTTAATCTCTAGATGCCTCGGTTTCCTCAACTGAAAAATGGGACAATAATAGCACCTATCTCCCAGAGTTGTTAAGAGGATTAAGTGAGATGAAATTTGTGAAATGCTTAGTGCTGTGCCTGGCACATAGTATGTGCTTAATAAGCATTTCTTCCCTTTCCTCCCTTCATGGAATTTACCTTCTACACATGAAGCAAAGGACCGATTCTGTTATAATTTGGGGGGCAGGACCAATATAGCACCAACCAGCTGCTTGGATCCACTCTTCCATTCCCTTGATTGACATTTCACTGTTTGTCAGTTATAAATATAAATGTGTATATAATTATGTAAATATATTAAATTAAATAATTCTGTATATGTATTTTCTATAATATGTAATAATAAAACATAAAATATATTTATATATTACACATATAAAATTATGTAAATATATATAAAAACACTTACCTTCCATTTTAGAATCAAAAATACATATTGGTTCTAATGCAGAAGAGAGGTAAGGGCTAGGCCACTAGGGTTAAATGACTTGCCCAGGGTCACACAGCTAAGAAAGTGTCTGAGGCCAGATTTGAACCCAGGACCTCCCATCTCTAGTCTTGGCTCTCAATCCACTGAACCACTCAGCTGCCCCTCAAAAACAGTTTTGCAAAGGAAGAACAATATATATTATATAGTTTTTTATTTACTATTATATTATATTATTATAATATCTATACTCTAAATTTTATATTCTATATAATATTATACTATTTATTAAAATATATACATTTTCCATATTATATATTTTATATATGAATGTACACATGTGCATATATAGTTTACATATTTTTTCATTTGTGTTTGTGTGGATAGAGAAATAGACAGATAGCTATTCAGACAGATAGACACAGAGAGAGAGATAGAGATAGATAAACAGATGGATGGATGGATAGAAAGAAAGATAGATAGACAGATAGAGATGAATAGGTAGGTAGGTAGATAAAGAGGAATGGATAGGGATAGATAGATAGACAGATAGATAGACAGATAGGCAGATAGGATGGATGGATAGAAAGATGGTTAGATGGATAGATGGATGGGTGGATGGGTGGATAGATTGATTTTTTTGGCTGAATTGATTCACCTTTGTGAATCCAGATAAAGCTTCAGGATCATTCCCCAAAGCTCAAAGAAACTTCATTTATCTTGTCAAATGATCCCCCCTGTCGAGGATTACAAAGAAGCCCCTAGAATAAGGAAAATGAAGCCTCTGTCTCTTGCAGGCGATGTTGAAGAATGGTGAGGACACCACAGAGGGGAAACAGGAGACCTGTGCTCTGAGGCTTGGGGCTCCTATTCATCAGTGGGGTGACCTTGGACAAATTCCGTTTCTTCTCTCGGTGCTCCAGGTTCCTCATCTGTAAAAAGAAGGAAGGCTTCGAAGGTCCCTTCCAGTCTAAGGCTCATGACCCCACTGTACTATCGTCCTAGGGGTAGGTTAGCCCCTGATCCCTTTCGGCTATAAACCCCCTTGTCTTTTTTTTATCCGTCACTCACACTTAGTGCTATATATAGTAGCATTACTGTTTGTAGGGATCACATTCCACTGTACTCAGAAGCATTTCTGCTTGAAGGAAATAGGACTTTAGTTTCCATACAGGGAGAAATGGGGGTCCCTATCTGGGTCAACAGTCTGCTATATCCTCATACTCCTTTACCAAAGGTGAATGATTCCTTTCACCTGACTGAAATAGACTTTCCAGAGATGATTTCCAATTGGAAAGCTGTTTCGAGAATTAAGACTCCAGGGCCATGGATTTCTAGACTGTAAGAAGAGGCCAGGTCCTGTGTTTGGAGTCAGAAGACCTGGATGCAAATCCTGCATCTGCTATTTTTTTTTTTTTGCATGTCTCTCTTTAGTAGGTCAATCCATTTCTCTGGTGTGTGACCTTGACAAGTTACCTTCCATCTTAGAAGGTAATTTCTCATCATCTGGAAAAAATGAGGGGGTTGGGGGCAGTTAGGTGGCTCCGTAGATAGAGAACCAGGTCTAGAGGTAGGAGGTCCTGGGTTTGAATATAACCTTGGACCCTTCCTAGCTGTGTGATTCTGGGCAAGTTACTTAACTCCTATTATCCAGCCCTTACTGCTCTTCTGCCTTAGAATCAATACAGGGTACTGACTCTAAGATGGAAGGTAAGGGCTTTAAAAAATAAAATGAGGTGGTTACAGTAGGCTACTAAGATTCCATCCAGCTTTAGGTCTTTGATCCTTTGAAGTCATGTGACTTCTGGGGCCTCAGTTTCCCCAACTCTAAAAGGATGGGATCAGATTTAATGATCTCTGAGGTCCCTTCCTACTCTAGACTTATGAATCCTATGATCCCATGATATCTGGGCCTCAGTTTCTCCATCTGTAAAATGAGGGAGTTGGGCTAGATGACTTCTTTGGACCCTTCCAGCTTTAGATGAATGGTATTATGAAGTCATGTGATGTGACCTCTGGGGTCTCAGTTTCCCCACCTGTAAAAAGAGGGGGTCAGATTTGATGATCTCTGAGGTCCCTTCCAGCTCTGGAGCTGGGATTCTATTAATTCTAAGACAGTCACCTCATTTGACATGTGGGGAAAAGTCTAGCTCCCCACAAGAGGAATGGCTTTGTTCCAGGTCACACTGGCAGTGACTGACGAGGTCAGGGATAGGATGCAATTTTCCTGCTATTTAGATCATTGTTCTTTCCAGGACCCTGGAACTGCCTCCCTCTGCAAAAACCGCCCAGCCTCTATTGCTCTCGTGCCCGGCGATCATTTCCCGAGCGATTCCTATTTGGAGCCTGAATTTGCATGTCTGGTTTGGGCCATCCTCTGTATGTGTGACTTTCGACTCTTGGAAATGTCAGCTCCCAGGATGTGCTGACCTGCTGTCTCTGTGGAGAGAGAGATATGAATGCAATTATATGGAGGGATGGAGGGAGGATGCCCAATGAGGAGAGAGTCACTTCTAGAGGCAGCGGCAACAGCTCTTCTGTCTTTTGTATCTTAGAAACCCCGGATCTCAGAGCTGCAAGAATCCCAGAGATCACTTGGTCCAACTCCATTTTACAGATGGAGAAACTGAGGCCTTTGGAGGTTAGGTGACTTAGAATCAGGGTCAGAGACCTAGAGTCAGAAGGGACCTGTGAGGCCATCTAGTCTAACCCACTCATTTTACAGATGAAGATACTGAGGCCTAGAGAAGTAAAGTCATAAGATCAAAAATTTGGAGCTGTTAGGAATGTGGGAGGTCATCTAGCCCAACCCACTCATTTTACAGATGAGGACTCTCTGTCCCAGGGGGATTCATGGGATCATATGCTGGAGGGGTTTGTTATTTCTTTCTCCATTTCATTTGACAGATGGGCAAACTGAGGCAAACAGGGATAAGTGATTTTCCCAGAGTCACAGAGCTAGAAAGTGTCTGAAAATGTATTTGAATTCATGAAGATGGGTCTTTCTGATTCCAGGCTTGGCGCTCTATCCACTGCACCACCCAGCTTTCCTGCATAGAAGATACACCCATTGTAGATGGAGCATAATCTCAAAGGGGAAGCACTATGGGGGTGGGATATGGGAGGGGGATGCGAGTGAATAGAGCTAACGGAACCCACCAAGGCCCTAATTTACAGATTGAGAAACTGAGGTTCTAGGGAGCATGGGATCATTTCTGTAGATCTGAAAGGGACCTCAAATACCATCTCGTATAATAACACCATTTAAAAAAAACCATCCTTACCTTTTGTCTTAGAGTCAATACTGTGTATTGGTAAGTGTTAGGCAATGGTGGTTAAATGACTTGCCCAGGGTCACACAGCGGAGAAGTGTCTGAGCCCAGATTTGAACCCTCCTGGTTCTAGGCCTGGCTTTCAATCCACTGAACTGCTAGCTGCCTGAACCACCATTTTTCAGAAAACTAAACTGAGGTCCGGGGAGGTTAGAAAGATCATAGATTTAGAGGTAGAAATGACAGGAGAGAACATGGAGTCCAAAGACCTCATTTGACAGGTGAGGAAGCTGAGACCCAAGCAGGTCACTCGGGTGGCATGCGCTAGAATCGGGATTTGAACCCTGGTCCTCTGACTCCCAGGCTTGCGTGCTTTCGCCTGAGAGCCCTCGCCTTCCTGGGGGCTGGCTCTTTGCGTGACTGCACTGAGATGTCCTGTGGCTCAGTTCTTTTCTGAAGCCAGTCCCTTTGAATCCTTTTGTCTGTGCTCCCATCATTCAACAAGAGCCAGGCTCCTGGGCGAGAAAGCGGGATCTTGCATGGAGCAGCCTCTCGAAATCTGACCCCTCTCCCAAGGTAGGACTTCAAAGTTTCTGGGTGTCTGCCAAGAGGTACGGGAGGGGGAGCCCAGCCTGCAGAAACGTCCGCATTGGGATTGGCTGTGGTTGGGCTGGAGGAGAGCGAGCTGAAAGGCTGCTGGGCTCTCTGATGCCGCTTTGGACGCTCGCCAGGAAGGAGGGGTGCAGGGAGAGGCAGATCGGGAGAACGGATTGCGTCCCTGGGCCTGCCTTCCCTGGCAGCTGCCAGGGGGACAGCTGCATCCAGATCACTCTCCCCTCTGGCCCCAAGAGGTGCTGGGTGGCCAGGAGACCAGAAATCTGAGCCGGCCACTCCCAACGTGGGGCCACAGGCCCCCCCCCCGTGCTCCCCATTTAAGGGGCGCCTGATCGCTGGCTCCATTGCACACGATTTGTTTCTCTGTTCAAGGAATTTGGTGGAGGGGAGGGGAAAGACCCCTGGAAGTCTTTGCCACCACAGATGATCAGCCAGATGCCAAAGGAGTCATCATTTGGTGGACCTCCAAAAGAAAGAGGCATTTGGCTCTTATTTGGCAGCAAAGGAGTCTAGAAGTAGGGGGTACCTCAGAGGCAACCCAGGGCAATCCCCTTATCTTACAGAAGAAGAAACTGAGCTACCCAAGGGTCAGAGCTCATCCAAGGGCACATAAGTGGGACGTAGCAGAGCCAGATCCAAGTCCGCCGTCTCTAATTCCAAATCCAGCCCAAGTCCCAGTGTGCCCACTCAGACGACCTCTAAGGACCCGTCTAGCTATGACCATCGCTCTGGTTCAAACCCCATGACAACAACCCTACTTGGTAGGAATAAGCTTGTCACTTCTTTATTTTTTTTAACCCTTACTCTCCATCTTAGAATCCATACTATATATTGGTTCCAGGGCAGATGAGCATAAGGGCTAAGCAATGGGGGTTACGGGACTTGACCAGGGTCACATAGTCAGGAAAGGTTTGAGGCCTGATTAGATCCCAGGACCTCCCACCTCTAGTGGCTCCTAACCACTGAGCCACCTAGCTACCCCCTCCCTTGTTCTAAGAAATCTCACTTGTGAAATAAAAGTCAGTCACGGCCATTCTCAATTCCTCTTCATCCCTTCTCCCTATAGCTTCTGGGTGGTTCAGAGTGTTGGCTCGCCATTGGAAGACACGTGTTTATGTTCCATGCATTTTTGGGTTTGGGCATCTGGAGATCTGGAAGAAAAAGCCATTTTGTGTGTGCCCTGCGGGTTCTCTGCTTACAGTTTAGTGGTGGGTCTTCCTAGAATCACTTGGAAATTTCGAGTCACGTTTGGGAGGCTGTAGGATCATAGCTCTCAAGCTATGGTTTGGGCCAGCTTACTCTGCCATCTTGGATGCCAGAAGTTGATCGGGACCTTTGAGGCCAGCTAGTCCCGCCCCCTTATTGAACAAATAAAGAAACTGAGTCTCAGAGAACAGCTTCTGAGTGCCAGCCAGAGGTAGGATTCCAATGTGGGTCTTCCTGGCTTCATGGGCATCATTTTATCCAGTAAATTATGCTGCCTTTCAGACAGATGAATGTTTACTCTCCCCATGTCAGGAGAAGGGTCATCGAGGAATAGACTTAGAGTTGGATAGGTCTTTAGAGGAGATTTAATTCGCCTCCATCATTTTACAGATGAGGAAACTGAGGGCTAGAAAAGGGTGAGTCCTCGAGAGCTGAGATTTCTTTGTATTCTCCTTTCTTAGCTGAGTAGACACACAAAGTCTGTGTTTAATAAATGTTCATTTCCTTCTTGCCTTGTTGACTTGAAGTGACTTGTCTAGGGTCACACAGGTAGTAAGTGACAAAGGCTGGATCTGAATTTTGGTCCTCTGACTCCAAAGCCAGTATTCTCTCTTGTCATATAAGAAGCTGTGGGGTGGGGGGTGGGGGGATGCTATTAAGTTAGCATGGGAAAGTTAAATTTGTTCAGCTTCTCCCAGGAAGCTGATTAGATTGGCATCTCCTTTCAGGATTCTGGGGAAATGGGTACAGGGCTAACTTAAGCCTTGGGTTTCGCACGTGTGTGGGGCTGCTCAGCTCTCTTCCACAGGAGGATGAGCTTCTCCTCCCTACCAACTGTTACCCAGAAATGTTGCTTTAAGCTCTGATGCCACATGCCCAAGCAGCCGGGTGAACAGCCGTGCCAGTGGGGGTGTGGGGAGGATGGGTGTGGCTGGCAGAGATTCCCTCGTCCCAGTAGAGCAAATGTTGGCAAGAGATCTCATGAGGGTCATCACCAATATTATAGATGGGAGGGAAACGCACCTGTAATTTCATTGGGGAGTTGCTTCCTAATTAGAAAACTCCCTCTGCCATGAGTACTGGCATCTCTGCAGTTTAGTCTCAGAGTTATCTAGAACTCTTAACGGGAAAGATGACTTACCCAAGGTCACAGAGCCAGTATGTGCCCAAATCAGGACTTGAACCAGACTTTCCAAATTTAAGGTAGACTTCATGCCACTTAATATGTCAAATAGGACATGTTAAAAATAAATCAAAAGTAATTTCAAGGCCAAGACAGATTCATAACTCAGGAGAATCATGAAAGATGTTTTTTTTAAAAGAAAAAACTCTTACCTTCCATGATAGAATTAATATTAAATATCACTTCCAAGAAGAAGAGCAGTAAGGGCTAGGCGATGAGATTTGCCTAAGGTCACACAGCCAGGAAGTGTTTGATGCTTGAATTGAACCCAGGACTTCCTATCTCTAGACCTGACTCTCTATCTGAACAACCTGGTTGCCCCATGAAAGGTCTTTTTTTAAGAAGATAGAACTTGAATTGCACTTTGAAGGGAGGTAGGAGTCCCAGGAGGTGTAGGTGATGAAGGACAGCCTTTCAGGAGTGAGCCTGTAGATGAGAGAAAGAATATTGTATCTAGGCATCAGTAAACAGGTAATAGGGAGCCACCGAAGCTTCCTGAGCAAGACAGTGGTATTGGCAGTTCTGTATTTTAAGAAAATTGATTTGACTGTTATGTGTGGGAGGGATAGACTGGAGAGGGGAGAAGTTTGTGGCAGGGAGACCAATCAAGAGGCTGCCGTGGAGGACAGCCAGGTAGCTCAGTGGATAGATCCTGGGGTCAAATCTGGCCTCAGACACTTCTAGCTGTGTGACCCTGAGCAAGACACTTAACCCCCATTGCCTAGCCCTTACCACTTTTCTGTCTTAGAACTAATACACAGAATTGATTCTATGAGGGAAGGTAAGAATATTAAAAAAAAAAAAAGCATTTGTCACAGTGATCAAGGCGAGAATCGATGAAGGTCTAAATTGGGTTTTTATGATGTAAATAGAGAAAAGAGGATGAACATGGCATTGAGAATTGGGAAACAAGAATAAAGGTTTAACAATGGGACTGGATACCAATAATCTGTAGCAGATGGAGGGAGCACAGACCTCTTTCTGCCAGGAGCTTTTGGGTAGGAGGGGACCAAGATGAGTCTTTACCTTTCCAGGCTATTTCTGGGTTTCTAGATATTCAGAGGCATTTCTGGGACTCTGGATACTGAGGGGGCATTTCTTTTTCATAAATTCTGCTTTTATTGTCACTCCTTATTTTGGGGGTTCCAGATGAGGGGAGTGATAATGGTATCAAATAGTTCTTATTGATTTCTAGCTTGAGAACTTAGAAAATGCTCCCTTCTGAGTCTGGGTGCATGCCACAGTAGAAATTATGCTGGACTTGGAGTCAGAAGTCTTGGGTTCTAATTCTCCCTCTGCCTCTTTCTATTCAGGTGATTTGGCCAAGCCACTTCACCTCCTGGGTCTCAGTTTCCCCGACTTTCAATTGTGGTTTTGGACTAAGTGCCTTGAAGGATCCTTCCAGCTCTAAATCTATGGTATTATGATTGTCCTGGCACTGGGTGATGTAAGGCAGCGTGCTGGAAGAGAACGACAGATGTGATTATGGAAGAGGAAGGAGGATTGTATAGAACCAGTCCTAAGAAGCTAAGCAAAACATCACCCTAATGCTGCCCAGTCAGGGCTGTCTGGGAGCAGAGGAGAGGCAGTAAGACCAGGGAGGACTGCAAAGTGAGAGTGGCCCTGGCCTCTTTTGGGATGCTTTAGCTCTGAACTGAATCTCCCCCCGCCCAAAGCTTTTGAAAGCTGGGTCAAGATGGTACCCTGTATATGGAAACCAACAGGATGGAGACCGGTCTAAGAGGGCATCAGCAGACAAGGCTGTGGGATCTTAGGGTCTATAATGGAGCACCATTTCTCACTTTAGAAGCATCCTGGTGGTGTGGAAAGAGGATTGGAGTCATAAAACCTGGGTTCAAATTCTGGCTCTTTGAGTGTCCTTGGACCCTGCTTCACTTCTCTAGGCCTCAGTTTCCTCATCTGTAAAATAAAGGGATTAGACTAGGGTGAACTTCTAAGCTTCCTTTAGGTACCGTGGCCCGTCAGTTTTCCGTTCTTTCCCATCGTCTTTGATGGGCTTTGGCAAAGCAAATGGCAGGAGCCATTCTGGGCTCCATTACTTCCTTTCACACATGCATTCGTCCAGTCAAACAGCTTTCTCGTTGCTCTTCATACAGCTTCTGGGCCTTTGCTCTGATCGTCCCTCAGGTGCGGCAGGCGCGCCTCTCTCACCTGTATAGAATCCCGTGTGTCCTCCAGCCAGCAGCTCAAGCGAGCCCCTCTACGTAAAGCTTTTCATGCTCCCCCAGCTGTTAGCGTTTCCCCTCTAATGACCATGTTTTTATTTTGTATATATCCCGTCTATACCTTTATGCTACGTATTGTCTCCCTTGGGAAGCTCTTGGACAGAGAATTGTCTCACTTTTGTATTTGCATCTCTAGCACTTGGCACAGAGCCTTGCACAAAGTAGGCACTTCATGCATACTTGTAGATTAATTGATTGAATCAGACTTTGGGGGGTCTGGGGGGAGCTATTGAACATTTCCCAGATAGCTCTGACTCTGCCCATCTGCCTGCCACTTTTTAAAACTCTCTCTGTTCCACTAACAACTGTAAGATAGAAAGGCAAATGGACTTAAGTGACTTGCCCAGGGTCACACAGCTAGGAAGTGTCTGAGGTCAGATTTGAACTCAAGTCCTCCCAACTCCAGGTCTGCTCTATCTACTGTACTACCAAGCCATGTTCTGCCTATCACTTTGGAGAATAAGGGAGTGGGGCAAGGAAGGACTAGGAAACATGGGTTCCAATTCTGCTTTTAATTGAGTCGAATCTTTGAAAAGTACTTGTCAGTTTTAACATTCTATGATCAACCAATCACGAAGCATTTTTAAAGCACCTACTGTGTGCTAGCATTGTGCTTGGCACTGGAATACAAATACAATGAATGAAACCATCCGCTCTCAAGTTCATTTTCTAAGGGAGAAAGTGAGCCTGTATATCCAGAATAAATATAAGGTAGTTGGGGCCCCGGGAGGGACTAGCAATTGGGGGCAGGGAGGAATCAGGAAATGATTCATGCTGAAGATGGTGCCTCAGCTGACCATCGGTGATTTGGTCCATGGTCACAGAGAGTCTGAAACATAATAGGGTATGAGGAGAGACCCACGAATGGCTCTAAACATAAAGAGAAGGGTCATAAAGTAATGCCTGCTTACTGAGAGACTGGCAAATAGAGACTTCTAAATAGAGGTTTGGTATGCGGGAAAGATGGACAGAGAAATTACTGGAAGAACTGGTTTGGATCAGATGGCCCTGTGATTTTCTGTGAATTGAAATAAGGACTGCTGAGTGGTGCAGTGGATAGAGTTCCACACCTGGAGTCAGGAAGACCTGAGTTTAAATCTGGCCTCAGTCACTTACTAGCTAGGTGACCCTGGGCAAGTCACTTAACTTTGTTTGCCTCAGTTTCCTCATCTGTCAAATGAGCTGGAGAAGGAAATGGCAGACCACTCTAGTTTCTTTGTAAGAAAAACCCCAAATAGGGCCATGGAGAGTCTAACATGACTGAAAAATGACTGAACCATAAAAAGCATAAATCAGGAGGAAAGAGAGTTGGATTTGTGGCCCTTGGCTTTAGATCTGGGTTCTGCTGCTATGAATTCAGGCAAATCACTTTTCTCAGACCTCAGTTTCCTACTCTGTAAAATGGGAATGAGGAGCTTTGGGTTGGACCAGCTGAGCTCAAAGGGCCCTTCCGGTTCTTCATCTTCATCTAATGATCCTAATATCCAGGCTGGAATTATCTGTTAGGGCCCCTCCCCTACTTAACCTCCCACCCCATCTCCGAGTCCTTTGATGCTATGTGTCTCTAAGTCCCCTTTCAGTGCTAGAATTTTGTAGTTCTGTGGGTGAGGCAAACCGAGGAAGGCTTTACTAATGAGCTGACTGACCTTTGGGTACAGTTTTGAAGGACAGGAGGAGAATTCTAAGTCAAAGGCGTGTTCTGTGTAGTGGGCCAGAAAACATTTCCAATAATTAAAACCTCTCCTGCAATTACGTGAGATGTCACATCATTTGAACCCTTGCAAACGGAAGATACTGCCTTTTTATTTTCAGCCTAATAAAGAATTTGTCTGTGAATGAGGGTGTCAGATTAGAAGGACCTCTAAGGCCCCTTCCAGCTCTCAGGCTTCCAATGGTCTGTCACTTTCTCTTTCTCTTCCACCACATTTAGTTGTGATTGGTAGAGAGACAATCCATTCTGAGCCAATCAGGGTTTAGGGCTGGGGGAAGAGAAAACTATTGGATGGGGAACCTTGATGTCCAGCTGGGGCTTGGAGTTTATGGGAGCCTGAGAGAGAGAGACAGAGAGAGAGACACACACACACACACACACACACACACACAGAGAGAGAGAGAGAGAGAGAGAGAGAGAGAGAGAGAGAAAAGGATGGATGGAGCAAGGAAGGGCTGGAAGACATGTGTTCAAATTTCATTTCAGTCCTTCATTAAAGCTACAAGAAAACAAAACCTGAACCTAAGGGCTCTCTACTGGCCTGGAAGCTTCATTAACAATCCATTCTAGAAGTTTAGGTGCTGACCTCAAATTCACCAGTCTGTAATTTTCAGAATGCATCACATTCACTCCTCCATCCTTCCACCTTAAAAATCAGTTAATCCATTGGCAGCCAACAAGCAGTCTTGGGTTATACGTTTAGAGAGATAAGGTTCATGTTGGTGTCTGATCTGTGGTCAGCTCCTATCTGGAGTGTTGTCTAAAATTCAGATTTTTTTTTAAAAACCCTTACCTTATCTTAGAATCAATATTGTGTATTGGTTCCAAGGTAGAAGAGTGGTAAGGACTAGGCAATGGGGGTTAAGTGACTTGCCCAGGGTCACACAGCTAGGAAGTGTCTGAGGTCAGATTTGAACCCAGGACCTTCTATCCCTAGACCTGGCTCTCCATCCACTGAACCACCCCAGAGCACTACATTTTGCATCTTAGCAAACCTAGTGGGCAGATAGGTAGAGCACTGTTCTGGAGTCAGGAAAATCCAAGTTCAAATCCAGTCTCAGACACTAGCCATATGACCCTGGGCATATCACTTAACCTTGTTAGCCTCAATTACCTCATCTGTTAAAAGAGAAGGAAATGGCAAACCACTCTAGTATCTTTGCCAAGAAAAACCCAACTGGGGTCACATAGGGTTGGCCACAATGGAAACAATGAAAGAGCAACAAACAAAGTTGGTGGGTTTGGAGCAAGCTCAAACTCCATTTCTGATATTCACTAGCTGTGTGACTCTGGGAAAATACCTTAACCTCTCTGGGGCTCAGAGAACTCCCTTGGATTTCTCTACTAAGACACATATGGATTTGGATGTACTTTGGTAGAGGGATACCCCCCAAGGGATCTCATACCACCACCAATTAGTTGCAAATTCATCTTAAAAAATTAATGAGCTTTTCCTGCAGAGAGATTCTAGAATCCAATGAACCTTGCTAGAATGTATATCTAAGTATCTGCGGCATTCAGTAACAAACAATCTGTGGGCCCTTCCCTGTGAACAGCACCTTTGGACTTGGGATCCCAGCTGCCACAGAGCCTTCCTCCACTCCCACCTCCCTACTATCCTGTATCTCTTTTGTAAGAGATTTTGTCTCCCTTTAGAAGATGTGATCTCCAAGAAGGCAGGGACTGTTTCATTATTGCCTTCGCATCTCCTCTCAGAGACACAGTGCCTGGAACGTAGTAACCAGCTAATAAATACTTGCCGATTAATCGATTCATTTGTATCCACTTCTCCGTGTCCATCGTATCCGGCAAAAATACGTGTTAATGGTTTGGTTCTCAGAAGGAATAAAGAGAATCCCAACTTCCTGCCCGATTCTGGGCTCAGAGAGAATGTCATTTCTCTATCAGGTTTTTATGGTAATTCTTGTCATCTTTGGTGCTCCTAAAAGTTACTGGGGATAATAACAATTTCATTTTATACTCATAATGTATTTCCTTTGGCAAAGCCTGGCGCATGCTATAAATCTCCATAGGACCTGTTTGTTCTCCCCGAGGGTGAGAGAGCTCACATTGCCAGAAGCTTTACAGTTACTTCTCTGAATGGTTTCCCTCATGAAAACCCTGCCTGAGTTGGGTAGTACCAGGGGATTTACCCCCATTTTACAGATAAATAAACTGAGCCTTGAGAGACTAAGTAACATATCCTTAGCTTATTAGAGGCATAACTTGGATTTGACCTCCAAATCCAGTGACATTTCCACCAATTGCTAGGTCTGTTTTTACTTTAATTATTGAAGTAGGAGGCAGCATAGAAGAGTGGCTAGAGAGCTGGACTTGGAGTCAGGAAGATCTGAGTTCAAATCCTGTAGTAGATGCTTACTAGTTTCAGGACCCTGGGAAAGTCACAGCTAACATCCCTGAGCTTCCATTTTCTCACCTGTAAATGAGAGGTTAAACTAGATGACTGCCAAAGTCCCTTTGAGTTTGACTCCTGTCATTGTGTAATTGAGGAAAAGCCATGTGCCTCCTTCGCCAAATTCATCCTTTCAGAAACTCACTTTCTGAAGATGTGGGAAACATCAGAATTTCACAACTAGCATTTAGTTTGGCCCAGGGTTTCCCAAGCTGAAGAGTAAGGAAATTCTGCCCTTTCATTCCTTTTCCTCCTCCTCCCTTGCCTAAGTACCTACTATGCGCCACTCACTGCGCTAGCTACTTGGGATGCTAGAACTGTGCTCGGTATATATAGTAGATGGCAGCTAGCTGGTACAGCAGATAGGGTGCCAGGCCTGGAGTCAGGAAGACTCATCTTCTTGAGTTCAAATCCACTCTCAGATACTTATTAGCTGTGTGATCCTGAGCAAGTTATTTAACCCTGTTTGCCTCAGTTTCCTCATCTGTAAAAATGAATCAGAGAAGGGAATGGCAAATTGCTCCAGTATCTTTGCCAAGAAAACGCCAAATGTCAACATGTAAAACCCAGTGGAATTGTGCATCAGCTAAGGGGGGTTAGGGAGGTTTGAGGGAGAGGGAAGAACATGAAATATGTAACTAGGAGAAATTGTTCAAAATAAAAATAAAAAAAAAAGAAAACTCCAAATGGGTTCAGGAAGAGTCAGACACCACCAAGCAACTAAAGGACTCTGGGGCCTTTCTGTATGACTTGCAGTTGAAATCTTCTACATATTCATTCATTCAATAAACATTTATTAAGCATCTACTATGTGCCAAGCGTTACAAGAATACAAGAAGAGGCAAAAGACAGTCCTTGCCCTCAAGGAGCTTACAATTTAATGACGTTTTCTTTTCCATTAGAATGTGAGTTCCGTGAGAGCAGAGACTCTCTGGATTCCCAGAACTTAGTACAGTGCACAGCACACAGTAGGTACTTAATGCTGTACTCATTCATTAATTGATGCATCTTGTTTGGTTGGTGGCTCAATGATCTGGAAGCATTTATTAAGTGACAACTGTGTGTTAGACACCTGCCAAGAGCTGAGGGTTCAGAGACAAAATGGCACCAGTCCTTGTCCTCAAGGAGTTTACATTCCATATAAGTATATACGAAAAGGTAACCACACAGCAAATTGTGGGGGAAGGAGAGGGAGCAGTGAGTGAGGGTCAGGAGAGATATCAGGGAAGGCTTTATATAGACACAATTTGATTCTGGGTCTTCTTGATTTCAGGACTGGTACACTATCCACTAATCTATGTTGCCTCACAGAAGACTTTCTATTCATCCTTGTTGAGTTTTGCCTCTTATTTTTTGGCCAATTGGTGCAAGGCTTGAGATCTTTGGATTCCTACACCTGTCATGCGAGCTTTGTGGCAATGCCATCTTTGATAAGCCTGCCATATATGTTTCATCTAAGTCATTTACAATTAGACAAGATTAAATGACACCCCCCACTTTCCCACCCCCTGTGACTCTTTTCTGACATCTATCCATTAATCAGCATTCCTTGGGGTAGAGATTGACAGCCAGCTCTCAATCGACCTAATTCTGCCACACTCCAGATCTTATCCAGAAGGGTATTGTGAAAGGTTTTGCTGAGCGCTTCGTTTATAAAACAGGGTTGGGGGGCTGTACTAATGATGACCTTTGAGGAACCTCTGAGCTCTAAATCCATGAGCCTAGCTGAAACTGAGCTATGCCACCTCTGCATCATTTCCCTGTTCTACCAGTCAAGTAACCCTAACCAAAAAGGAAATGAGGTTAATTCAGCATGACTTGTTCTTAATGAACCCATGCTGGTTCCTAATGATCGCAATTTCCCTTTTTAAGTGCTTTCAATCCATCCGTTAATAAATCCATTCTAGAGTTCCGCCAAGAGTAGACATCAACTTTACTAGTCTATAATTTTCAGAAATCGTCACTTTCCCCACCTCTATTTTGAAATAAATCAGTCAGCAAACATGTATTAAGCACCAGACACAGTGTTAGAGAATGGGGAAAAATTCTGATCGGCAACCTAGGAACTTTGGCCCAGAGCTGGTGGGACCGCGAAGACCATCTTGGCCAACTTCATTTTTCAAATAAGAAAACTGGGGGTGGCTAGGTGCCAGGTCTGGAGTCTAGAGGATCTAGATTCTGACCTCAGATATATCTTAGCTGTGTGACCCGAGGCAAATCATTTAAGTCCAATGGCCTCTCTTCTGTCTTAGACTTGATACTAAGAGAGAAGATAAGTGTTTTTTTTTTTGTTTGTTTATTTGTTTAAACAAAAACAAATAAGAAAACTGAGGCAGAGGAAGGGTAAATGTGACTTGGTCATAGCATTCCAAATTTAGATCTGGGAGGCATTTCAAGGTCCACTTGGTTCAACACCCATATTTTAGGGAAACAGAGATCCAGAGGGGTTTCAGTGACACACCCAAAGTTACACAGGTAGTAAGTAAGCCTCAGAGATGGGATTTGAACCCAGGCCCTCTTATGCTATAGATTCCTGCTCTTGTAGTTGAGGCTAGAGATGCCAATTTGGGATAATAATAATAATATTTAATCTCTAGGTGGTGGGGTGGATAGAGTGCTGTGCTTGGAATCAAGAAGACTCAACTTCAAGTTCAAATTTGGCCTCAGATACTTCCTAGCTGTGTGACCCTGGGCAAGTTATTCCATCCACTTGGTCTTAGTTTCCCCATCTGTAAAATGAGCTAGAGCAGGAAATGGCAAACCACTCGATTATCTCTGCCAAGCAAAACCCACATGAGGTCACAGAGAGTCAGACATGATTGAAAAACAACTTAAAGACAACAACAACATATAGCATTTGCTATATCCCCAATCCTTTTATTTTATTTTAATTTTTAAACTTTTTAAATTGAATTTTATTTTGTTCAATTACATGTAGAAACAATTTTTGATGATTGTTTGCTGACAGTTTGTGATTCAGATTCTCTCCTTCCCTCCCACCTCCCTGACGCAGTAAATAGTCTGATACAGGTTAAACCAGTGTTTTCATGCAGTACATTTTTTCCTATTTTTCCTATTCCCCGTGTCATGACTGAAGACACATATCACATATACAATCAAAAGCTCATGAAGGAAATAAAGTGGAGGCTGTTGTGCTTTGATCTGCAGTCAGATTCCAACAGTTCTTTCTTGGGTGGTGGAGAGCATTTTTTTTATGTCTCTGGGAGTTATCTTGGAACCTTGTTTCACTGATAGTAACTAGTATTGTCCTTCACAGTACATCATTGTCCAATATTTGTGTTACTGTCTACACTGTTCTCCTGGTTCAGTTTATATATTTCGGGTATGACAAATATCATCTCGGTTGATCTTCACAATAACCTTGGGAGGTAGGTGCTATTATGATCATCATTTTATAGATGAGGAAACTGAGGCAAATAAAGGTTAAATGACTTGCCCAGGGCAACACCACTAGTCATGTCTGGGGCTGGATTTGAACTCAAGACTTACCAGTTTCAGGCCCAGCACACTATACACTACATCACCTAGCTTATTAGTTTGTACTGGTTTTGAAGCCATGGTATTAGAGATTTCCTAGGGAATAGAGAGAGGGTAGAGAAAAGAGCAAAAGGAAGATGTCAGAGCCTTAGGAGGCATGCCCACATTTAAGAGGGATAGAGAAAAAAGACAAGGGAGAAACTGGAGAGCCAGGACCAGCCCCACCCCTCCCCCAGTCTTAAACAGCTGTTTCGTGGTGGCAGCTGCAAATTGAGGGTGAAGGGGAATGCATGAGTTGGCTCTCTTCCTGTCCTGGGCTTTCCCCACAATCCCCATCTCTCCTGCTCCCTCCAGACGTTCAGATTTGTGGCTTTTCCAAGAGGCAGTAAAATAAACTGTCAGCTCCCAAAGTTGGTTGTGAAGTAGGAGGGAGGAGGACTTGGGCTCTGTCTTTCTCTGGGGAAGGGCAATGTTTAATGAAAAAATTGGAAAGCCATCGCTTTAGCTTCTTATATATTACTCTAGGCCCAGGGAAGTAGGAAAGAATGTTGTTCCCTATTTATTTTACAATGTATATGCCCCACGAATACATCTGTCCAGTTGGTTATCATATATCACAGAACCATACGGTCTTATTTATTAATTCATCATTCACTAGCTATTTGTTTATTATCTCCTTATCATGTTATTTATCTTTTCATTTTATCATCTATCCATCTATCCATCTATCTATCCATCTATCTATCTATCTATCTATCTATCTATCTATCTATCTATCTATCTATCTATCTATCTATCTGTCTGTCTGTCTGTCTGTCTAAGAGCTAGAAGGGTCTCATAGATTTAGAATGTAGAACCTGAAAAATGTAGAACCAAGATCTAGGGCAAGAAGGATTCCCACACTTCTTCCTTGTTTTCCAGATGGAAAAAACAGAGGTCTCAGGAAGATTGAGTGACTTGCCCAAGGTTACACAGGTAGCAGAGATAGAATTTAAACTGCAGTTAGCAGATTAAAAATCATACATTCTTCCTACTGATGTCACAAGCCAAGTATGCTACCTTGTGACCTTGGACAAATCACATCCCCTCATAGAAGTCTAGGTCTTCAAGAACTTGATGACTTAGAGGCCACCCTAGATCAAACTCTTTATTTTACAGGTAAGGAAACCGAGGCCAAGGGAAATAAAGTTTTGCCAGGGTCACATAGGGAGGAAATGACAAAAAGGAGGATGGGCCTTAGAGATCATCTTGTTTAGGAGTTCTTTATCTTTTTGGGGTCATAGACCCCTTTGTCCATCTGGTCAAGTCACCAGGCATTTATTTATTTATATTTATATTTTGAATATTTTCCCCTAGTCACATATTTCATGTCCTTTCCCTCTCCCCCAAGCCCCCCTAACCCCCCTTAGTCGATGCCCAATTCCACTGGGTTTTACATGTATGATTAATCAAGACCTAATTCCATATTATTGATAGTTGGACTGGAGTTATTGTTTAGTGTCTTCATCCCCAATAATATCCCAATCAGCCCATGTGTTCAAGCAGTTGTTTTTCTTCTGTGTTTCTCCTCCCACAGTTCTTCCTCTGAGTGTGGCTAGTTTTCTTTCTCATAAGTCCCTCAGCCTTGCTCTGGATCCTTGCATTGCTGCTAGTAGAGAGTCTGTTACGTTCGATTGTACCACAGTGTATCAGTCTCTGTGTACAATGATCTCCTTCACCAGGCATTTATTAAGTACCTACCATATGCCAGACACTATGCTAAGTGTTGGAGGGTACAAAGAAAGGCAAAAGACAGCTTCTGCCCTCAAGGAACTCACAGTCCAATGGTGGGGGTGGGCAAACAATTTTGTGCAAATAAGATAGGAACAGGATAAACTGACAGTAATCTGAGAGGAAAGGGACTGCCACATTTTTTTATCCCTTACTTTCTGTCTTAGAATTGATACCAAGTATTGGTTGCAAGACAGAATTGCAGCAAGGGTTAGGCAGTTGGGGTTAGGTGGGTAATACAGCCAGAAAGTATCTGAGGACGGATTTGAACCCAGGACATCTCATCTCCAAGTCTAGCTCCCTATCCACTGAGACACCTAGCTATCCCATGGAAGTGACCATATTAAAGGATACTGGGAAAGGTTTCTTGAAGGAAGTAAGATTTCAGCTGAGTTATAACTGAAACCAGGAGGCAGTGATGAGGAAGGAGACTGTTCCAGGAATGGAGGCTCACCATTTAAAAGGCATCAAGGGGGAGGAATAGGAAGGAGGTGAGTGGCTTTGGATGACCTGGTGAAATCTATAGACCCCTTCTCAGAATAATATTTTTAAATGCATAAATCCACATGAGGATTACCAAGGAAACCAATTATATTGAAGTATACAGTTCTGAAAATATTCAAAAAGCAATTTCACGGACTCCAGGTTAAGAACCTCCAATCAAGCCCAACCTTCTCATTTTTCATTTGACTAAAGTAAAGCTCAAAGAAGGCAGTTCATTTGCCCAGGTTATACAGCTAATTAATGATGGAGTCAGGCCTCTCAATGGAAAGTTTAATGCTCTTTCCAATCCACTGAGGGTCTTTTGAGATGATCTAACTCAGCTGCCTCATTTAACACAAGGAAACTGAAGTCCCCGGAGGTTCTGACTTCCCAAAGGTCACACATTGAGTTTGTGGAAGGACGAGGAGGACTAGAATTCAGGTTTCTTGGCTCTGAGCACCAGGGCCCTTTACACTTGGCCTCAGTATTTGGAATGAATTTAAATCATTATAGCCCAATGAATTATGGAGGGGGAAGAAGGGAGGGAGAACCTGGCTTCTCTGCCAGAACCCATGATAGTGCCAAGTCGAAAAGAAGCCACATAGCCATGCCTGCTTTCAAAAACTTGCCCCTCCCCTCCCTTTGGTGAGGGGCCAGGCTTCTTCCCTTGTCCCAGGCATCAGGATATTTCATTTCCTTTACGGAGAAAGCCTTTGCTCTTGCTGTCCTTGTTATTGTCCGAGATGCTCAGCGTCCAGCGAGGGATTGTATTGCTACCAGGAGGAAATTTACCAATAATGGAGGAATGCTGTCATCCAAAAAGTAAGGGCCCGGGTACCGGATGGCATGTGCTGAAATAGGCCTCCCAGCTCGCTGGGCAGTTAATTTTGTGGATTTCTCTGATTTATTGCTGGACCATTAAGGACAGAAATATAGTCAACTCAAACACACTCTCACACAGGGCCTTCAGTAGACCTAGCTCATTCTTCCCTCTTCTTCCCTCCCCTACAAGCTGCCCCCTAATCCCAGCGAGTTCACATCTCACCAGCACAAAGTGGCAGCATTCAGAGTGAGACTGATGGGCTCCTGTTGGCGTCTTCAAGTCATATTAGATGTTGGGCTCCATTTCCTCCCCCCTTAGAGAAGAATGACTTTTGTTTTTGAGCACGAGAAACGGACAGCCATGATTCTGGCTGATTGTCCGTGGCTGATTGGAGCATTCCCAAATGAAATGAAGCCAATATATGCCCTGCCTTCACTTCTTTTCTCCAAAATCACCATCATTTGAGGACTTTTTGGAAAGCACGTTTCTCTGATAAAATGCTAATAACTCATTGCTCTGAGTCTCCCCAGGATGGGCAGGCACCATACAGGGTCTTAATAAGAGGCATAGAACTGGATTCCTTCTCTCTGAATGGAAATGGGCTCCAAGCATCTCTTTCGCTTAAGACTGAAGCTGGACTACCAGCTGGAATGGGAGGGGCTCTGTTGAAGCAGGTGGCTTCTGAGAGAGCCTCATCACAACCAACAAGGATATGGCTCCAGAGTGAAGGTGCTTTCATTTGTCCTGACTTTGCCAGAGGCTTGCTTTTTCCAAATAGCTAAGTTGAATTTTGGATGCAATTGAAAAAAAAATCAATGAACCAATCAATCCAGCAACAAACATTTATTAAGCACCTAGAGTGTACTCAGCATTGTGCTAGGCTCAGGTGATGAATTCTTTTTTGTTAAGCCTTACTTTCGGTCTTAGTAACAACTCTAAGACAGAAAGGCAAGGGCCAGGCAACTGGGCTAAGCCACTTACGTGCCTGAGGTCACACAGCTAGGAGGTGTCTGAGGCCAGGTTTGACCCTAGGTCCTCCTGACTCCAAGTCTGGTACTTTTTTTTACTATGCCACCCAGCTGCCCTTCCAGTGATCAATTCTTAAGTCCCTCATTGGTGCCTGGCACTGTGTTAGCTTGCTAGCAGTACTAAAACAAAAAGAAAGCATCCCATGCTTTCAAGGAACTCATATTCTACTTGGGGAATAATATCATTCAAGCAACAAGCATTGATTGAGTACCTACTGTTTACCAGGTACTGTGATAGATACTGAGGATGCAGATATAAAGGATCAGGCAATCTTTACTTGAAAGGAAGGGTCTTTGTGTTGGGAAAGAAGAACATCAAACAATTAAGACAATTTTCATCTTACTTATTATTTATAAAGTAAACTAAAATAGACTTTGCCCTCATGGATCTTATAGTTTGCTGCATTTCATGGCCAGTTTTGAAGATGCATGTGATGTCCAGTTTTCTGTGTATTGTCAGAGTGGTGGCAGCATCAGTGACAATTGTGGGGTGTGTATGCCTGTTTAGGGGTGCGGTTTCTAGACTGTCTCTAAATGAATATGGAACTATTGACCAAAGGGTTTGGTGAATCTCACATGAAGTGCTCCAGGATTCTCCTTGAGGGCACCTTCTGTTTGATTTCTGTCTTTATATGACCCCATTGCTTCAGTGTCACTACCATGCTTTAAAAACGACCATACCCTTCCTGTCTGACCTATTTCCTTCAGAAGGGGATAAGAGTCCATTTGGACAGAGCCAATGAAGACCAGTGGCCCCTTCTAACTTTAGGGTCTGTTAGCCTAGGAAACAATCAAGGAGAGAAGGAAGAATGGACAGATGTCTAGAATAGAGGGAAAGAAAGACAGAATGACAGAAAGGAGAGAAAGAAGGAAGGAATTCAGAAGAAGGAAGGAAAAGGGAAGGGAAGGGAAGGGAAGAATGGCATGGACAGAAGAGAAATGGAGGAAAGAAAGATAAGTAAATGATAGAACCTGGCACAGAACTCTTGGGAACTTTACAGATCAATGGGTAGTCACGTTCAGAGATAAGGATGTGGTCTGAGACAGCAATAGCATTCTTTTTTTAAAGATATTGCATTTATTTAGTTTTTATTTAATGAATTAATTTAGAATATTTTCCCATGGTTACATAATTCATATTCCTCCTGTAGCCAATGAGCAATTCCACTGGGTTTGATGTGTCATTGATCAAGACCTATTTCCATATTATTGATATTTGCCGTCCTCTCCAGGCTCTGATTCCTAAGGGGAATCGTACATTATATTTCAGAAGTGGCCATGTATGAAAGTTGTCTTGGTCTTGTGCCCTCCAGACACTATAAGAGAAGTGCCTGATGTCTGACAGAAGGGCTCTTGATGAAGTCAGGGCTTTGGCATGCCACTTATCCAAGAAGCCCTCCTTCCCAGGGAAGATTACAATCTAAATGCAGAGGATAGGTCTTGGACATTGAGACTCAGGGGAACCTGTTTTGCCTCTTGTATTTCTGGGTATCATTCTCCTGCTCCTTACCTCCTGGACCCCAGTAGAATCATTCCACATTCTTATCTGTCCCAACAGGAACCAGTCAGACTTTTTGGAGGGAGAAACAAAAGGAAAAAGAAGAAAAACTTTCTTGTTCTTTAATTATGATAATAATAAGCTTATATATGGTCCTTCACATCTATCATCTCATTTGTACCTCATTGCAGCACTGGGAGGCTGATCCTATAGACATTCTTGCCCTCATTTTAGAAAGGAGGAAACTAAGATCTCTGAGAAGAGATGACTTATCAAGAAGCCCACAGTTAATTAATACCAGGTGCTAAATTTGAACCCAGGTCTCTCCTGACTCCAGGCTTAGTACTTTTGCCTCACCATGCTGCCTTTGTTGATTTTTTATATTGTCAATTCAGTAAGCATTTTAAAAAAAAACTTTATTGATATCTCATTTCCCCATTATCTCCATTTTCCTCTGTATCCTTCCCAACCCATCTCCCAGAGAACCATTTTATGGAACAAAATTTTTTTTAAGGAAAGAAAAACAATGAATGATACTGGATCAGCCCAACTGATGGTAAATGCAATACTCCATACTCTTAGACACCCACCCCCCCAGCCCCAGCTCTTCAGAGGAGTGGGAGGAGGGGTAGGTCTTCTTGTTTTTCTTCTATAAGACTAAGGCTGTTGTGTTCATCTGATCACATTCACTTTTGATTATTTTGTCTTTGTGCTTTCCATTTGCATTGTTAGCATCATGGTATATTACTAACTTTCCCTTGGTTTATGTTTTCTTGTGTTTCTATTCCTCATATTCATCAGTTCCTACAACACAGTTGTATTTGCATTCATGCACATCAATCTGTTTAGCTATTCCCCAATGGACATCTCTTTTATTTCCATCAACTCATATTTCAAAGTGCCTACTCTGTGCCGGACCTTGTGCATGAGCACACATCCCTCTTTGTATATCTGTTGTTGTGCAATTCTTTTCAGTTGTGTCCAACTCTTTGCGACCCCATTTGGGGTTTTCTTGGCAGAGACACTAGAGTAGTTTTCCATTTTCTTCTGCAGATCATTTTACAGATGAGGAAACTGAGGCAAATAGGGTTAAGGGACTTGCCCAGGGTCGCACAGGTAGTAAATGTTGGAAGCTGGATTTGAATTCAGTAAGATGAGTCTTCCTGACTCTGGACCTGTTACTCTATCCACTGTACCACCTAGCTGCCCACAGGCAATGAGTCAACCAGTTCCCTTTTTCCTCAGGCTCTTTCATAATCAATGAGGGGATTCCTCTGGTTCAGAAAGTCAGGAGTGACTGACAGTTCACTCTTTCAGGATAAAAATCCTGCCCTTCTCATCCATACTATCCCCATCCCAACTCATTCTCCTCCCTTCTCTTCTCTTCCTTCCTCTCTCCTTCCTTCCTCTTCTCTTCTTAGATGCAGTGCTAGAAGGGACTCAGAGGCCATTTAGTTCAACCTCTTTATTTTACAGATGATGCCCACACAGTCATGGAATCACAAGGTCATAAAAATAAGAAGTAGAAAAGGAACGTCAACCTTTCCCTTTAGAGCTGAAACAATGGAGAACTTGGGAAAGCCGAGTGACTCGCCCCAAGGTCACATAATGCTTTAAACTTTTCAGAGGATATTAACACCAGATCATTTCATTCATATTTTAGTCCTTTGAGCCAAGTTGGGCAGAATCCATGATCCCCATTTTTAAAGTCAGGAAATTGGATCTCAGAGAGGCTGAGAATCTCATCCAAGGTCACACAGCGGTTTAGTAGTGACTGAGTTGCCACAAGATTATAGGATTATTATAGGGCTGGAAGAGAAATTAGAGATCAACAAAACAATTTTACAGATTCTTCATTTTATAGATGAAGAAACACCGTAGGCCATGGCTCTTTCCACTACCCCTGCACGTTAGACTTTCCAGGATGGTCCTTTCACTTTTTCCCAAATTCTCCCTTATCAATGGTCAGCTCCATTAGCACCACAGCACCCTTCCTTCAATCCCCTTCATTTCTTCCAGCCTTTCCATGTGACTCGTATCATCATGTTATAAGGAACACGAGCCAAGAATTCTGCTGCCAGCATTACCGCCACTTAAAGCTTTGGGCTTTATTCATAATTCTAGTGACTTGTGACCATTTTCTTTTTAGCATGAGGCCTTTGGGTTGAGAAGGGATCAAGCAGCAGCTGAATCTGTACAAACCGAGGCTCCTCCAATGGAATGAGTTGTCACTACGTCAAGTCTCATCATGGACTCAGAATCTAAAGTAAGGACTTTAGAGGGCATCTAGTCCAACTCCTCCCTTGAGATGGGAAGCCCCCATATTACCACTCACACCAGGGACCAATGAACATTTATTAAGCACCTACAATGGACCAGACACTGCATTTAGTTTGTGTTATCAGTGATCAAGAACTCACTCCCTTTCAAGGGATCCCATTCCATCTTCAGTCAACTCTCTCAACATTTGGAAGTTCTCACTTATTCCGAGCTGAAAGCCACTTTCTTATCTTAGTCTTGGTCCTTCTTCTGGAGTAACACAGAATGTCTTCCCTGGGATAGGCTTCCAAATGTTGGAGAAGATAACTTCTCCCTCCCACTCACCCTCCAGGTCTTTTCTTATTTAGGTTAAACATCCCTAGTTTCTTCAATCAACCAGTAGCTCAACGTGATGGAAAGAGTCCAGTTGATCTGGAGTCCAGAGACTTGGGTTCAATTCCTCACAACCTTTGTGCCCATAGGAAGGCCTATCAGTGTGCTGGGCCTCCTGAAGGCCTGAATGGGATGGATTTTTTGAATTCTAATGACTTTCTTCACTGAGTCTAAGATGTTAAACCCCTTTACCATTTTAGTCAGTGTTCTCCAAATGGGCATGTGGTATCCACATTGGAAAAATAAAAATCCTCCCTCCTTGGGAGGCCATTCCTGACCATCCCTCAGTCTATGGCCATGGGTTATTACCTTCTTTTTCATGGATATGTGTCTATTCCCTCAGGTAGATTTGAAGCCAAGTATCTCATCTTCTTACAGTGCCTAATACAATGTCTTGTTGAATCATAGGGTATTAGATCTGGAAGAGAGACGTGAAAACAGAATGTCTAAGTTAAGAGGGTCCTTAGATGTGAGATCTGAGAGGGATCTGAGAAGAGAGAGTGTCAGAACTGAGGGGGACCTGAGATCAGGGAATGTCAGGGCTGGGGGGAATCTTAGAATAGGAAATGTCAAAGCTTGGAAATGCTTTAGACCAGAGAATTTCAGCTGGGAAAGGGCCTTAGAACAGGAAATGGCAGAGGTGGGAGAGAGTATAAACATAAAATGTTGGGTCTGAGAAGGACCTTAGAAAATGGAATTTTAGACCTTGCTTTGCATTCTGGTTGTGCCCTTTAGATCTGTGTGACTTTGGGCTAGTCACTTAAATTCTCTCTGAGCCTCAGTTTCCTCCACTGACAAATGAGGGGGTTGGACTAGATGACTTCTAAGATCCCTTCCAGTTCTTAATCTGTGATCCTACCAAAGCTGTTTCTGAATTTGGAATAGCTTCGGTGGCCAGAAATCATTTGTCTGAGCTACCTTAATTGGCTTTGAAAAGAGGCCACTTAACAACCTCTCCTAAATTAATGTGAGCTGTGATTAAGGAGGACTGTACATAGCAGAGAGGATTTGTACAAGTGCTATTACTTCAAAGCTGTTTCTCTAAGAAGTCCTTGTTTTGTATCTCTTCTGATGGGTTCACTGTGATTGGGGCTGGTTAAGGACTGGCAGGGACTTAGCCTGGGCTTTATAATAATGGCCAAATTTGATGCCAAACTACTTGACCAAAGATGGAAAAAATGACAGTATCATTTTTCGGTGGTTTTTGTTTTTGTTTAGTTTTTGGTTGGAAGATTTTATTTTGAGTTGTATATTTGTCCTTGGTGGGGTAAAGGAAAACAAACACTTTTGTTTTGTAGAAGGAAAAGGGTTGAAAGTGAGACCAATTCTTGGGTCCAGTGGTTTTCCTTTTCTTATGAAAAAGCTCCCAAAGGAGTGTCAGCATTAATGTAAAAGCTAATTCCATTTCAGCAACATTTTTAGTTTTCCTGATCATTCTGATACAAGGAAGGATTCTTTAGTTTTTTTTAGATCAAGTGATTTGAATGTGTCAGGCATCTCTATTGGGCATCAAGATCATAGATTATATGCTGGAAGGGCCTTTAAAAGACTTAAAGTCCCATCCTTTCATTTTATAGTTGGGTCAATTTTTTTTTTTATCCTGGGACTCCAGTTGGGTCAATTGATAAACATTTATTAAGTGCTTGCTATGTTCCAGGCACTGTGCCTAAGCCCTGGGAAATGGTTAAGAAAGTTCAGAGAGAAATTGATGCCTTTTGTTTTGAAATAGCCAAAATTTCTCCCTTTCTCTCTATTATTCCCTCTTCCTAGAGAGCCATCCTAAATAAATAAAAAGAAATTTAAAAATAATAAAATACATAAAAATAAAAAATAAGAGGAAAAAATCCAGCAAAACCAACCAATACATTAACAATGTTTGAACTTTTTGGCTGAACTTTTCATCTTTTCAAAGGGAGGTATTTTCTCATCTCTTCTTTGGGGCCATTTTTTGTAATTGTCTGAATTTTGTGGTTGCTTTTTCCATTTCCATTGTTGTAATTATTGTGGTTTTTTACTTTCCTCTTCTTCCTACACTCCAAGTCAGTTCATGTAAATCTTTTCAGGATTCTCTGTATCCATCCTATTTATCCTTTCTTATGCAGGGTAATATTCCATTATTTTCATGTATCACAATTTATTTGTCCATTCCTAATCAACAGCAATCTATTTTGCTTCCAGGTCTGTTACTACAAAAAAAAAATGCTGCTATAAACATCCTACATGTGAGATTTCCCCATTTTTTCATGGTCTTCTTAGGGGCATATGCCTAGTAGTAGAGTCTCTGAGTAAAAGAGTATGGACATCTTAGTTATTTTATTTGCATAATTACCAATTGCTCTCCAAAATGCTTGTGTTGATTCATAGCTACATTGGCAATATACTAATACGTCTGCCTTCCCATAACCTCTCCAACAAGGACTCTTCCCATCTCAGATCATCTTTACAAGTTTGCTGGGTTTGAGGTGAAGCGCTGTTTAGATTTGCATTTTTCTTAATTGTTCTTGATTTGGAATATTCTTTCATGTAGTTATGAGGGATTTGCAGTTCTTTTGAGAACTCTTCTTTTCCTTTAACAACTTATCTATTGTCAAATGGCTTTTGGCATTTACATATGTACACTTATATATAAACTATATGTGTGTATATATAGGTAAATTTAAAACTATGTGTGTGTATTAAACTATATATGTGTATAGTACATCTGGGTATTTATATACACCTCTGAATATATGTGATAAGAGCCATTTCACTCTATATTTATATATCCACTTATGTGGAAGGGTGAATATATATATATATAAACCCACACATATTTGACCCAGATCTCTGCATCAAATTTCTTACATTAGATTTTGGTATTCTAAATGTATAGACAACTTATACATGCATATATGTATGTGCATGTGCATGCACAACTACCATACCTACATGTTAGCTGTCTATACACATATACAAACATGCAGAGACAACACACATGTGTACCTTATCTGAGAAATTGGATGCAAAGATTTATGTCAAATATGTATGTATATATACACATATGTTGCCCATACATGTGTGTGTGCATTAGTTGCCTCTCTAGGATACCAAAACCTTATCTGAGAAATTCGATACAGAGGGTTTCCCCCCACCCCCAATTTGGCTGTTTCCCTTCTTAATCTAGTTGCATTAATTTTGTTTGTGCAAAGGCTTTTCAATTTCATGTAAATAGTTATTTATTTTATTCTTTGTAATTGTCTCTATCACTTATTTGGTTAAGAATACATTTTTTTTACCCATGACCATAAAAGGCAAATGATCTGATTCTCTTCTAATTTTTTAGTGGCATAATCTCTAATAATTATAATAATAAATAATATTTATATAGTGCTTGCTTTGTGCCAAGCATTGTGCTAAGCACTTTATAATTATTATCTCATTCAGTCCTTACAACCAACCTGGAATGAGTGCTATTATTACCTCATTTTACAAATGAGGAAACTGAGGCAAAGAGTTTAGATGATTGGCCCTGAATCACACAATTAGTGTCTTCCTGACTTGAGGCTAAGAGCTCAATAGACCCCCATACCACATATCTACCATTATTATTAAAGTCCTATGACCATTTAGAATATATTATAGAGTATGGTGTAAGCTGTTGGTCTAAACATAATTTCTGCCAGACTAAATTCCAGTTCTCCCAGCAGGTTTTTTTCCCAAATGAAAGGTTTTTAAAAAAGTAATTTTGTTTTCTAGTATATTGAAGCTTGTTTTATTGAGTTCATTTTTAATACATCTCTGCAATTTGGGAGCACTGGAGAAGAAATCTTAGCATCATATCCAATAGAAGGAAAAGTTGAAATTGCTTATCACCATAGACTGAAGGCTGGCCCTGGCCTGGATTGGGAAGTAGGGGGTCATTTTCTTTTCATCCATTGCTCCATTTTTTCCCATTTTGCACCCTTCCTATGTAAGTGCTTTTTGGACCCCTCCTGCCCCTGGGACTCTGGTGGAATAAGCTAATTTACACTCAGTTGCTTCTCTGTGATAGACTCCCTGGTGCCTTTGAAATGCCCAAGGAAAGCAATGCCTAATCAAATCAAATGATTCGTTAAAGGTAGAATTTCACAGATTAGTGAGGGGAGCTCTTTATGCCCTTCTCAACCACGGCTGGGTTGAATCCTACCCAAGAGCCAAAGGAAGATTCAGGATATTTCCCAAACTCTGCCCCAGGTGGGCAGTTGGGCCCTGCAGGAGGTAGAATTAGAGTCTTCGATCAGGATGGGCCAAATACATCCTACTGGATAAGCTAGGGAAGATGGCTAAGAGGGCTGAGGTTCCTGGCAGTGGGAACATAATATAATATTCTGATGTGTGGCAGGGCAGGAAGAGAAGGATAATATGCTGAAAAGCGAATAGTAAATTGTGAATCACAGAAATGGGTTCAAATCACAGAAATGGGTTCAAATCCCAGCCCTGCTCCACATGATCTATATAACCTGATGGCTCCCCCATTCACAGCCTCAGTTTCTTCATCCATAAAAAGAGGAGGTCAGACTAGATGATTTTTATGTGCTCTGCCAGGTCTAAATCTTAACTGCGTACATGCTTACAGATCAGACGCACTTTCTTAAGGAAACTAGGAAGAACTTGGATCTAGCCAGATGTGGGCAGCATAAGCTTCAAGGCTTATTAAAAATGATCACTAAGATAATAATAGCTGCCAGGTTCCTAAACCAAAATCTGAACTTCAAAAAAAATGTTTGTTTTGCATTCTTTCCGTATAATTGGTTTCTTTGGCAATCCTATGCATTTTACTTCTATGCATTGAATACCATTATTTTGAGGAGTCCATGGGCTTCACCAGATTGCTAGAAGGCTCTATGACATAAAAGAGATTAAGAACCCCTGATACAGCACATTAAAGTTTGGAAAATACTTTATATGAGAGAGAGCGCGTGATTCCCCTTTAAGGAAATCCCTCTGTTGGATTATTTCCAGTTGACACAAAGACACAACTGAAATGACTGAACAACACTAACATGGGTGTGAGATGGTAAGCTGCTTGAGGGCAGGGGACAATCTTTTACCTTTTTTTTTTTTTGTATCCTCAGTGTTTAGGTATCCCCTCATGCCTGGAACAGAGTAGGGGCTCAATAAATGGTTGTGAATTGATTGTTTAATGGTTGCTTGCATGGCATCTCCTCCATTAGATTGTAAACTCCTTGAGACCAAGGACTGTTTTTGGACTTTCTTTGTGTACTTAGCACAGTGCCTGGAATGCTTAATCAATGTTTATTGATTGATGGTTGTTTGTATGATCTCTCACCTATTAGACTATGAGCTCTCCTTGAGAGCAAGGATAGCCTTTTGCTTTGATTTGGATCCCTAGCCACCTGGCACATGGTAGGTTTAATAAAATAACAGTTGACTGACCAACGGAGTGGCATAACAGTGTTGGACAGAAGGGCTTGAGTTCAAACCATGCCTCAGATATAGAAGAGTTGTGTGACCTTGGGCACATCATTTGAGCCCTAGGAACTTCCATTTCCCCTCTGCAAACGGAGTATAACCTGGTACCTCCCTCTCAGGTTGCTGTGAGGCTCTGCAAAGACAATGTAGATAAAAGAGTTTTCAGAGTTTTCAGGTTCTCTGTAAATGCCAGTCATTCTTTTTATACACATGTCATTCGATCTGTGGCATTGTCATGGGTGGTACTCTAATTCTTCCTGTTCATTTGTATCTGACTCTTTGTAATCTCATTTGGGGCTTTCTTGGCAAATATTCTGGGGTGGTTTGCCATTTTACAGCTCATTTTACAGATGAGGAGACTGAGGCAAACAGGGCTAAGCAACTTGCTCAAAGTTGCACAGCTAGTAAGTGTCTGAGGCTGGATTTGAACTCAGGAAGATGAGTTTTCCTGACTCCAGATGAGAAAATAAAGGCTAGAGAGGGGGGATGGCTGAGGAAGGCGATTGCCTTTATCTGTTTGGATTGTTCTGTGCAGACCATGCTGGCCTTGTTGGGTTTTTGTGTTAGGTCTGTTTGCGAGTTGCCTGCCTTCCCCTCCCCAAATGGGAATGCCAAGCAGCTGTTTGTTCCTGAGGCTCAGACACGAGGTCAGTGAATTGGGAGCCGATTGGCGTCGGAATGCCAGGTAACACCAGCTGTGCCCGGGGTCAGGCTGGGAGGCTGCTCTGCCAGCCCACTGAGGTTCTTATGGGACTTGCCTCATCTGAACAGTACATCATTAGCACTCTTTAATTGTGCTGTAATAGCACTTCATGGAGAAGGGCAAATGCGTCTTCCTTCAGTTACCAAGCTGTCTTTACGGACCACACAGGCGTGGTCCTGGGCCCAGGGCTCCTCGTCTCTCTTTGAATGGGGAGGTGCTGATGGGTGGGTGCTGGGGGATGCTCCTTAGCAGAAAGATAGCCTTTGCCCAAAGGAAACACATTGGAAGCCTCTTGGAAGGAAGGGGATGGGCTGGAGCTCCCCAAGTCATAGAGGAAGGGGAAGCCCAGGGCCCTGCACAAACTCACCCAAAGGACCCACTGAGGACAAACATCCCAGACAAGATGAGGGTGGTTAGTCTGAGTTTCCTCCCTATGGAGTCATAGGGGGGTCATTGGATCTCCACATCCATATGGCCTTTGATGCTGGTCATGGCCATCGACCTACAATGCTTCTGGCAGCCACGCTATGCCCTTGCTGACCTTCTGGTGCATCCGTGGACCCTCCCTCCTTTTTAGCCTCTCCTCTGTGATGACTGGCCTCCTTGAGAGTTAGAGAGGGGGTGTACAGTGAGGACTTTAGAGGCAGAAGACGGACATTTGCTAGTTGCATGACCCTAAGGGAGAGACAAAGAGTAGCTCACTGCCTCAGTTTCCCCATCTACAGAGTGGCTGATAATGCAGTAGGGTGTATTGAAAAGAGTATTAGGTTGGGAAAGAGAAGACCTGAGTTCAAATTCTGGTTGTGTTGCCCACTCCCTCTCCTGCCTTGGGCAGAGTACCAAACCTCTGTGGCCGTAGAGGGAGTTCAACCAGATGGCCTTTGGGACCCTTCTGGCTGTAGAACTGTGAGCTTGCGACCCACCTTACCTTGAGTGGTTGTGAGGCTCCAGTAAGAGTCTAATTATCAAAATTGTTTGACTCATTACATAAACGCGGGAAATGATTATTCCTAAGCACTTGATAGCTGTGGTATAAACATGAACTATTAGCATATTTTAAATTCAGACCTAATGCTGCCTTGCACTGAAATGCAAATGCAAACCGCAGTCAGTTAAAGAGGTTTCTTTCTAGCTCACAGAATGCCAGAGCTGGGAGCAATCTTGGAACAGGGAGTATCAGAACTCGAAGAATCTTACAACAGGGAATATCAGAACTAGGAAGAACACTGGAACAGGGAATGGCAGAGCTGGGAGGAACCTTGGAACAGGAAATATCAGAACTGGGAGGAACCTTAGAACAGGGAATGGTAGATCTGGGAGGAACCTTAGAAAAGGGAATATCAGAGCTGGGAGGAACCTTAGAACAGGGAATGGCAGATCTGGGAGGAACCTTGGAATAGGGAATATCAGAGCTGGGAAGAACTTTGGAATAGGGAATATCAGAACTGGGAGGAACCTTAGAACCAGGAATATCAGATCTGGGAGGAACCTTGAAACAGGGAATGCCAGATCTGGGAGGAACCTTGGAACAGGGAATCAGAACTGGGAAGAACCTTGTAACAGCAAATGTCAGAGCTGGGAAGAACCTTGAAACACCTTGACCCATCCTCCTCCATTTACAATTGAAATAATTCACCCAAGACCAACTAGGTAATAAGTATAAGAGACAGAACGGAGCTCATTGTTTCCAATGCCAAGTTCCAGATCCTTTTCCCTAACAGACTCTGCTGTCTAGTCCATCCTCTAGACAGCTGGGTGGGATATTGGATTGAGTATTGGACCTGGAGTCAGGAGGGCCTGAATGTAAACCCTGCTCTCACACTAGCTCTCAGCCTCAGTTTCCCCACCTATAAAATGGGGCTAATAAGAGCACCTATCTCCTATCAGTTGTTACGAGAGTCAAAGGAGCTAAGAGTTTAAAGCCCTTTGCAAATCTTAAGGCACCAAGCAAATGCTGGCTATTGCTATTGTTGTTGTTGTTAGTTTACAAAGTGCATAGCCACTTCATGAGATAGATGGGATGGAGCAGATTATCTCCATTTTTTTAGGGAGGAAATTGAAGCCCCTCTAGAGACGTGAAGCTCCTTGCTTAATCATTCCTCAGAGCTAGTTTGCAGCAGAAGTGGGATTTAGGTCCAGGCCTCCTGACTCCAGCCCTCCCCGGCTGCCTCCTCTGCCACCTCTTCAGAATCAGTCGCCTTCTGGATGGACTGACGGATCGAGTGGTGCACCCGGGTCCAGCAGGATGGCGCTGCCTAAGACTCCCCGGCACCAGCCTCTCCATTCCATGCATTCCAGCTGTCCATTGGCTCTTAATTGGGCCTCTGGCAGCAGCAGACTGAGCATTCCTCACATGTCAGCCACCCAGGAGGGATCGCTGACCGATGATGGCATTAGACTCAGGTAGCAAAGGCTTCTCCCTCACTCACGGCTCCGCTCTACAGCTCAGGTCTGCAGCTTTGTGCCAGCCAACCCCGTGTCACATTCCTTGGCCCTCAGGAATGGGCAAATGTGCCCTTCGCTCCTGGGGATGGGAATCGACTCCTCAAAGCTCGGCAAGGAAGCTTGCTGATTGTGGACAGGACTTATCAGGGCGCTAATTAATATTTGGCCAGGAGGGGAACAGAAGATGGTTATTAGAAGTAGATAAGTCTTGATGTAAGAATCTCATTGTTGTTCAGGCATTTCAGTCATGTCTGACTCTTCATGGCCCCATTTTGGTATTTTCTTGGAAAAGATACTGGAATGTTATACCACTTCCTAGATGAGGAAACGGAGGGAAACTTGGTAAAATGATGTACCCAGGGTCATACATACAACATTTGAACTCAGGTCTTCCTGACTGCAATCCTACTACTCTATCCACTGAGCCACCTAGCTTCCAAAAATCCCTAGGTGTCTGGGTTATGTGAATTATTTATGGATAGCAATGGAGACGTAGAGCCTGCCCCAATCTCTGGCTTTCCAGAGACTGTTTTCAGTCTTGGAACCCTCTCAGAAATCACATATCTTTGGCTCATTTGCTGCTGCCCAAAGTTTCCCCATGACTCAGGCTCCAACCTCTGCACAAGCATTCAAGGTAACAATGCATTTCAGATACAGGACAGCCTTCATTTCACCCCACAGAAAGTTAAAAGATATAAAAACCATCTGGAAACAGCTGAATCAGCTAGATTTACCCCCAATTGCACAGCTGTGAACCTAGTTTGAGTCATTGACCAATTTTGATCAAGTCAGTGACGATGGGCAGAGCGCACTGAAATTCTCACTCCAGGTTTACATGGGTTCAATTCAAGAGGCACTTATTGGGGGCAGCTGAGTAGCTCAGTAGCTTGAGAGCCAGGCCCAGAGATAGGAGGTCCTGGGTTCAAATATGACTCAGATACTTCCTAGCTGTGTGACCCTGGGCAAGTCACTTAACCCCCATTGCCTAGCCCTTACCGCTCTTCTGCCTTGGAGCCAATACACAGTATTGATTCTAAGATGGAAGGTGCAGGTTTGAAAAAAAAAAAAAAGAAGCACTTATTAAGCCCCTGCTCTGTGAAAAGGTGGTATGCTTTGTGCTTAGTGTTAGAGATGCCAAAAGGCATGAAAAACAATCCTTTTCCCCAAGAGCTTATATTCCACTTACAATGGATTTCTCCTTTAATTTGGTGCTAAGAAGTTTACTTCTGGAAAGGACCTTGGGGACCACAGAATACAACTCCCTCATTTTACAAGGAAAAGGAACCTCACCACAGTCTTATAGATAGACAGTCTACATCTATAATCAGAGGCCGCTAGATGGCTCAGTGGTTAGAGTGCTGGGCCTAGAGTTAGGAAGACCTGAGTTCAAATCTAGTCACTAGCTGTGTGACACTGGGTAAGTCACTTAAAACTCTCTTTGCCTTAATTCACTGGAGAAGGAAACGGCAAACCACTCTAGTGTCTTTGCCAAGAAAGCCATGGGGTCCCAAAGAGACAAACATGACCGAACAACAATGGGTATAATCAATGCCCATTTTGCAGAGGAGAAAGCTGAGACTCAGCTAGCTGAAGTGGTTTGCCCATGGTCATGCAGCTAGTGTCAGAGGCAGGTTTCAAACCACTTTCCTCCCCTCCTGATTCCAAGTGAACCGTATCATGTTCAGGAAATGCTGCCCAGTTGACATAACACTCCTCATCTCCTTCTTTTCTTGCCTCGTCTTTCTACTGTTTCTAATATATTTGTCTCTCCTCCTCCTTCTCCCCATTAAAAGTCCCTGGAGATCAACCGACTACAAACAGCTGGATTAAACCACCCAATTGAAGGGAGCAAAGCTAAGCCCCAAGCTTCCTAGGCAGGTTTCTGGAATCCATGGGCCATCGGGCTTCTGCCTGGTGCGGGGCATTGCCAGAAATAGCTGGCGTTCGATGCTCCCTGCCCAGCAAGGCAGCCTTTATGAAGACGGCGCGCAGCCTGCCTTTTTCATCCCTCCTTTTGGACTTTTGTCATTTCAGCTCTGGCTGCCCTTGTTCCATTACCCCCACCTTCCCCAGACTCCTCTGGGGGTGCTCGGAGACTGGCTGCAGCTGCACAGTCTGATAAAGGCTTGCTGTTCTCTCTTCTACAGCCAAAGCTATTGTTTTTGTTTAAAAAAAAAAAAAGAAAAGAAAAGCTTCTCCTTCCTACCTTTAAATGCCACCACATAGAAGGTTCCATTACTTGTTAGTAAAGAAAGCCAAATGGACAGCTTCGCCTTCCCCACCTACCCCTCCCCACCCAAACACATGCAGTTAATTACTTCTTGGGCTAGTCTGTGCCGGCCAGTCTGCAGTAGCCTGGTGTTTTTCTCATAGATGCTGGGAGATGAAAGCTACTTAATTTCCTGCCCTATACAGGGCCACATCTGTTACAAGCCATCCTTGCCTTGGGAAAAGGACTATTTATCTTTAGAGGCATTGCTGTAGTCAAATGCCTTTCTCTCCAAGCCTGAGGATTGTGGTGGAAGGGAATGTTGGATCACCCCCCACCCCAGGAGGGTCTGGAGAAAAGGGATCCATTAAGCAAAAGGGGAAAGGGATCTTCAGGAGGCAGGGATTTGGGGGCAGCAGGAGAGGAGGCACTGGAATGGGAGTCCATCAGTGTGCTGGGGGATGGAGGATGCCATCTCCCTAGCAAACAGAGTTCTAGATTGAGCTTCCCCTTCTGTGGTTGCTTCATGGCTCGCAGAATGGGTCTCCCAGCATGCTTCCTGCCTGGAGCCCCAAGTGGTAGAGGATTGATGCCTGTGGGATTTTGGTGCAACTAGTATGGCTCTGCAGACCTGCCAGCCAGCCCCCCCAAATGTTTTTGCACTGCGGCTGATGCCAACGCCTGCTGTTGCCCACTTATCCCCTCCCAGGCCAGGAGCAACAGCCATGGAGTGGCAGGGTCTTTATTTATTTCCCTTTCCCTCATTTATTCAGGCCAAGTTAACAGTAGCCAGAAGCTGGGAGTCTTGAGTACATTAGCTTTGTTTTAATAGGAAGGCTGAGCAAAGACGGGTAGGATTCTGAGTGTTCCTTCTTTAAACATTTAGTTGTTTCACCTGTGTCTGACACTGATCCCATCAGGGATTTTCTTGGTGGAGCTACTGGAATGGTTTACCATTTTCTTCCCCAGCTTATTTGACAGATGAGGAAACTGAGGCAAACAAGGTAGAGTGACTTGCCCAGGGTCACATAGCTAGGAAGTGGCAGAGGCCAATTTGAAACTCAGGAAAATGAGTCTTTTCTGGCTCCAGGCCTGGTACTCTATCCACTTTACCATCTAACTGTCTGGGCTTAAAGCCTTAGGCAAGTCCTTATTCTTCCCTGAACCTCAGTTTCCTCTTCTAAAAAACACATAATAATAATAACAATAATAATTGTACCTAGGAGTGCCATGAAAATCAGTCAAGTCAGTAAGCATTTATTAGCCACCTACTATATGCCAGGCATTGCCCTAAGTGCTACATAGAGAAAAGCAAAAACCAAACCCTGCCCTCAAGGAGCTCTCAGTCTAATGGCAGGGACAACACGGGAACAACTATGGACAGAGAAACTAGAGACAGGACGAACAGGAAATAGTGACAAGAGGGCAGGCACAAGAATTAAGAAGCTGGGATTTTAGCTGAGTCTTAAGGAAGCCAGGAGGCAGAGAGGAGAAGGGAGAGGCTCTAGGCAACAGCTACAGCCAGAGAAAGTGCCCGAGACTGAGGGGCAAATGGGAAACTATAGGTAAGACAATTTGTAAACCTTGCTATACAGATGGTGGCTAGTATTATTATTATAAAAATGGGTGTTGTGGCTATTGTGAATTTTTTCTTTTCCTTATAATGATAAGATGACAACGACAGAATGATGTTCTGAGTCAGATTTATATCTTTTGATGCCTCTTTGCTTGGAGTAATAGATTTGCTGTTGAAGGACTCCGATTTAAATCTTAATTCAACCGCTTGTACCCTGCACAACTTTGTGTTTGTAAGGAGGCTTCAGTTCCCCTATCTGGAAAAAGGGGATGGGCTGGGGCGGGAGGGTTGGATTAGATGGCTTCTGAGCTCCCTTCTAAAGCTTCTGAGCTTGAGAACTTTGATTCTATAATTGATCCTTCCTAGGGCTCAGTTTCTTTAGCTGTAAAATGAGGAGGTTGGACTAGATGACCTCTGCAGGTCCTTGGAGCTCTAAATCTGTGATTTTGTCTCCTGCTTAGTTCTATCACATTTCTTGAAATAGGCAAAAAGTCAAGCAATAATGGAAAAACCTGTCAGCAAAGGAGAAAAGAGCAAAAGATGCAGGGAAGGGCCCCAAGGTCCTTGCCAGCTTCTCTGAGACTTCAGGATGGACATAAAAATGCCCTTGTCCTTATCGAGGATTTTCCATGGAAGTCAGAGCACAGTGTCAAGAGGATGTGTTTGCTATATGGAGAATCTCAGGGCTTGGAGTCTGGGAAGAGATACCGTAGCCTCTGCCTGGGACATCGGCTCCCTCTGCTTTTCCTCACTTGCCTTCTTACTGAAGAGGATTTTTCTTCCCTTCTCTCCCTCTCTTCTTTTCCTTTATTCTGCAAGAATCTTTGACAGATTTGGAGACCTCAGGGACTTCCTGTGTCACCCAACTCCTTCATGTTTCCCACATTCTCCAGTCTGTCTCTGACCTTATAGGAGAACACACCTTCTGGCAGGTCATTCTGTTTTGGAGACTGTCCTAAATGTCTAACCTAAATTCTCTTTGCCTGCTCTTCCTACTCAGACAGCTCTTCCTGGGGCTGGAAATAATTTCTCTCCTGCTGTTGCAATTCAGAGTTCAGATCTCTTTGCAACTGAGATTCTCTTTCTCTCTGTCTCTCTGTTTCTCTCTCTCTCCTTCTCTCCCTCCCTGTTTCTCTTCCCCCTTCTCTTCCTCTCTCTTCCCACTTCTCTGCCTCCTTACTTCTTTTTCAGTCTCTCTCCTTTCTCTCTCCCCCTCCTTTCTGTTCTTCTCTCTTTTGTTTTCTCTCACTCTCTTCCTTTTCTTTCTTCTTCTCCCTACTATCCCCCTCTCTTCTCTCCCTTCCCTCTTTCCCTCTCTTTTGTCTTTTTCCTCTCTCCCTACCTTTTTATCTCTCTCTTCTCTGTCTCAGTCACTAACTGTCTTTCTATCTATGCACCTTTGTGTTTGTCCCACTGTGTATCTATCTGTGTCACTCTCTCCATTTCTCTCCCATATCTCCCTCCCCCCTTTCCTCCCTTTCTCTGTGTCTCCATCTCTGTCTGTCTCTCAGACTGTTTCTGTCTCCCTGTGTTTCTCTGTCTCTCCATCTGTTCCCTCTGCCTTCTTTCCCTCTCCCTCTCTCCCCTTCTGAGATGTATTAAGGCTCTTTCAGCTTCATCTCCAGCTCAAGGCTTTCTTATCCTGTGCCATTTCTGGTGGTTGTTTTTCTTGGGGTTGGGGTGGAGGAGGGTTTGGGTCTCTGATTTCTCTGTTCTTTGCCAGCCCAAATGCTACCCACCTCGGACACTGCCAGCCACTTAGCCCTGCTCTGCCTTCTGTGAAACTCCTCACACTTTCTCTGCCTCACAAGGGATAGACACCTAATCAGTCTATAAGAAAGTCCCTCCCAGGAAGATTGGGAATCTCTCTTGGCTCCTACAGAAGATACGGAATCCAAGTACAAATTTCTTCTCAAGTTGGTCACATCCAACTTCATTTCCCCCCTAGCCAAGGGTGAGTTATTTTGTCTCCTCACCTTTAACTCTTGATTCCAGATGAGTTCATGGCTCATGACTCCCATCCCTGAGCTAACTGCTAAGCTCCCCAAGGCTCCAAAGACTATTGCAAGGCCTTGAATATTGGAAACGGACCAGACCTGCAGGAGGCAGGAATGCCCCTGAAGGGGGTTGGGGAATGAAAGCCAACTTAGAACCCCCATTCTTCTTATCTGACATTTTTCCAAAGAAATGGAGCTGGATTTGGGGGTCAAAGGATTGATCTGGAACGTAAGCCCTAGGACTGCCATTTGGTACCTATATGACCCTGGGCAAGTCACTTACTTTTCCCAGGCTCTCTGTCAAAAATCCTCATCTGTTAAATGAGGATGTTGGACTAGATGGCCTCTCAGGGACCTTCTAGCTTTCAATCCCAAGATCCTATAGCCCAGTGGTTTCCAAACTTCTTTGGCCTACTGCCCCCTTTCCAGAAAAAACATTACTTAGCACCCCCCTTGGAAATTATGCAACTATTTATTGAACTCAGAATAGAATGTAATACAAAAAAAGTGTGGCCATCACCACTCTCCTGGATCGCTGCAGCACCCACCAGGGGGCGGTGGTGCCCACTTTGGGAATCACTGCATAACCTCTTAAGCAGTCATGAATCCTATTAGAGCTACGAACTCCAGGTAGAGAAAGCTGAGGATCAGTGGTGATTGCTTTCCTGCCTGCATCATTCCCTTAGGGGACCAGTTAGCAACTGAACTCTGGCTTCCTAGACCTCGGGGGCCTGTTGTAGTACAAGATAGAAATACAAAGCCATATAGAATGTCAGAACTGGGGACAATCTTAGAACACAGAATGGCTGAGCTGTGAGAGGCCTTAGAACGTAGCATGTCAGAGCTGGGAAGGACCTTGGAACACAGGATGTCTGAGCTGGGCAGGCCCTGAGAACTGAGGTTGCTGGGAGTAACCTCAGAATGTGGAGTGTCTGAGCTGACAGGGGCCTTTGGAACACAGAATGTTAGGGTTTGAAGGGACCTCAGAGCCACAGCCTGAATTTCAGTCCCTTGAATTCTGTTTTCCAATCCCAACACAATATTGTGTCTCTCTCTTCTTATTTATCCCACTCCATCTATCTTCCTCTCTTCTCTCTATCTCTCCCTCCTCACCTTATTCATTCCTCTTTCTTCCATCCATCCTTCTCTCTTCACTCCATCCCTCTCCACTCCCCTTATTCATCCCTCTCTCTTCCTTTTATCTATCTTTCTCTCTTCCCTCTATCCCTCTCTCTTCCCCTTATTCATTCCCCTTTCTTCCTTCCATCCATCCTTCTCTCTTCACTCCATCCCTCTCTCCTCCCCCATTCATCCTTCTCCCTTCCCCTTACCGATCCCTCTCTCTTCCCTCCTTCCATCTCGCTCCCTCCCTGCCTCCTCTCTAGATTCAGTCTGAAATCTGCAGTGGTTCTGGGCCCTTTTTGGTGCCTGGAAAGGAGAGCTGATCTTCCCTCCCTTCCCAAAGGCCCCCTGCCTTGTCCCTGGCTGCAGGCCCAGCCCAGAGGTTGGTAATTAGAGTTTCCCAGGAGCATTCAAAGCAGGTGTTCCAGGTTGCTTCCGCACAGCCAGGGAGCTGACTGCAGGAGCTGTGCCAGGTTTGGCTTATTGGCTCTGGCATGGCACCCGTGTCACAGCAGGCCCTGGGGTGGTGCCATCCAGGGGAGGAGGGGCATTCCCCCCAATCCATCCCCCAACAGTGGGGGAAGGCACACAGAGCACCGAGCTGGGAGTCACACGGGTTCCTCTCTTGACTCCAGACTATTTTGTATTTATTGAGGCAGCATGATTCAGTAGAGGGTGAGGCTGGAAATTAGGAAGACCTGGATTCAGGTTCTGCCTTGGACTGGTGTGTGACATTGGGCAAGGTGTCCTAGGCAACTCTCGGAGCCTGTAAGTAGGTGCTGATCTGCACTGGGAGAGGGAATTTCCTCACTGGAACTTCCCTATACTAATGACAATCCAGCCTCCAAGACACCCACATATATCATATAACACACACACAATATGCTTATGTTTATGCTCAGTTATACAAACATACAAACACACCACATGTTCATATTCCCAACACATACACGCACACATTTTCTTATTTACATGCACGTTTTTTCTTCCAGAAGAATTTCAGTTCTTTAAGGACAGAAAAGTCTTTGACACTGTGTCCTCAGTCACTGGCCCAGTGCCCAGCATATAGGAGGAGCCTAATAATTAAGAATTAAGCTGAACTTCGGCCATTCCCTCTTCAAAGCCTGAATCCATGAATCTCCTATGTTCCTCCTTTGCCGGGAGACTTTGAGCTAGTTGTTTCTTAGCAATTCATCAGCCTTTAGTAAATACCTCCTTTTTGCCAAGTGTTTACAGATAGAGCTAGAAGGAATCTTTGAGGCTATCTTGTTCAATTCCTTCAATTCATCAGTGAAGAAGCTGTAAAGTAACCCAGTGATAGGAAGAGACTTATCCAAGGTCACACAGAGAACGTGGCAGACTGGGCCTTGAATTCCAGCACCCTGATTTTCCCAGTCTATTTTCTGACCTTGACATTGCTTGTTTGGGTTTCTCCCCTCCAAGAACCTACACCAGGACTTGATGAAAAACTCACAGATAGTCAGAGATAGAGCCAGGATTCGAACTCGGATGCTTTGACTCCAAGACCATAGAGGGTTCTTCTGCTCTCTCAGTGGTTCTCAAAGAGAGCTCTGGGAACCCCTGGGGGTCCCAGACATCCTTTTCAGAAGGTCTTTGAAGTTAAAACCATTTTCATAATAATACTAAGACGTACTGTAGACAGGGTAGATGTAATCAGTCTGTCATTGCCCTTCATCCTTGAAGAAGACCAAAATTACGTCACTGGGGATGCCTTTTGACTCTTGCTTAAATTGGATTTAAGGGTGACAGAACTGCACAAAGTCTTGTCAGCCTCACTTTCCCTTTGAGTCATCGAAGTCCAGTGGCAGGACAAAAGTCCAGATGGCTGGCCGTGGCGTCTTCAATGTCTGCCCAAGCTCTAAGCCTACCAAAGCCAGTGCCTACTTCTGCTGCCTTCATGGTGGCTATTGGAACAAATTGTTCTCATCCCTCCATTCTGCCAGGAGACATCTTCATTAAATAGACAACAATTCTTTGGGAGGAGTCCTTGATAGTTGAGTGCATAAAGGGGTCCTGAGCCCCAAAAGATTAAAAAGTGCTACATTACACAGTGTTCTAGCCTTCTAGCTCCCACAGTACTGGGGAGATAGACACAAATGAAACAGCCCCTGCTGTCAGGGAGCTTATTTTCTTCTGAACTCCTTCGTGCCTCAGTTTCCTCATCTGTCAAATGAGGAGATTTGGCCTGATTAGAATGGAGGCACCTCAAGGGCAGGGGCTGTTCCTCTTTTTTCCTTTGTATCCCCAATCACTACTACAGGGTCTGGAACATGGTAGATGCTTAGTAATTTTTTGGTGAATTGATGGATAAGTAGGTCATGTTAATAATAATAGCTGAGGTTTAAATGGTGTCTGCCTCTTTGTCCTTTCCTCTATCCCATGAGGTTGATGCTTTAGGAATTGTTCTCCCCAGGATGCAGATGAAGAAACTGAGACTCAGAGAGATGACGACTTGCCCAGTGTCTAGCCACCTCTAAGGGTCGGAGGCACAAATTAGAGTCCCAGCCTCCCCTGGCTCCAAGTTCAGCCTTTCCCCAACTTAGCCCACACACAGCCTTCTCTTCTTCCAGCCACTCCGAGTACGAGGATGGCATTTCTATGGGGAAAGGCATTTTTATTGAAGCACATGCTTGCTAACATATACGATGCCGATGAGAACAAGTGGCATTTACAGACTCTCTTCTATGGGGGTCCCTAGGAGTTTTCCTGCAGTTTCAACCTTTTGGGGTCTACTTTGTACACCCTGGATATTATATCTCATTTGATCTGGCCCCAATAATGTCAGCAATCGTAAGTAGTATTATTGCTGTTTTTATAGATGAAGAATCTGAGACACTGAATAATTTGTCCGAGGTCACAGAGGAAGTGTCCGGGGGCTAGATCTGAGCCTAGGACTTCCTGACCCCCAAGTCCAGGTCTCTATTTAATATGCCACTTAGATGTCTATTAATGTTATATACCTCTTGTTTTTCACTCATGTGAGATTCTTCATGTCCCCATTCGGGATTTTCTTGGCAGAGATACTGGAGTGCTATACCTTTTCCAGCTCATTTTATAGATGAGGAAACTGAGGCAAACAAGGAGAAATGATTTGCCCCGGGTCATATATCAAGGAAGTATCTGAGGTCAGATTTGAACTCAGGAAGGTGAGTCTTTCTGACTCCAGGACTGACTGACTGTCTTCTGTGCCACCTAGCTGCTCTGCTATATTGATTAAGAAAATGCATGGGGGCAGCTAGGTGGCTCAGTGGATGGAGATCCAGGCCCAGAGACAGGAGGTTCTGGCTCAAATCTGGCCTCAGATACTTCCTAGCTGGGTGACCCTGGGCAAGTCACTCAACCCCCATTGCCTAGCCCTTATGGCTCTTCTGCCTTGGAACCAATACACAGTAGTAGTTCTAAGACAGAAGATAAGGGTTTAGAAAAAAAAGAAAATGCATAACTAAATAGGGACAAGCTATTTGAATGGTCAATGGACTGGGACTCCAAGGACCTGAGTTTGAATCTCAGCTCTGTCATTTACTAGCTATGCAATTTTCTTTCCCTTTGCCTCTGTTCCTTCATCTATAAAATGAGGGTTAGATTAGATGACCTCTAAAATCCTTTCCAGCTCTTAATCTGCAATTCTATAACATACTTGTGGGACCTTGAGAATACTCCCTTCCCCGGGCCTCAGTTTCCTTATCTGTTATGTGAGGAGATTGGATTAAATAGCTTCTGAGACCCCTCACAGCTCCCAAATCTATGAGCCTCTGACCTCTTAGTGTCTCATTTTGAAAAACGATAAAATCCTGGCTCTGACACTTCCTAGCTCTTCGAATTGGGGAAATCTCTTAACTGCTCTGCTCTGCACCTCAGTTTCTTCCTCTGTAAAATAAGAGAGGTTGGAGTTCCAACACCCCCCTCAGCCATAAATCTATGATCCTTTATCAGGTTGAGGACCTCAGAATTAGATGATGTGATTTCTGGTTTCTCTTCTGGCCCTTATTTCATAGGACCAAGAACAAATGGTCCTCCATTCTTAGCACCGTCCCCAGGTTTCCCAATAAAAAGGGACATTTTAGCTGCTACAAGGAATGAATGAAGGGAACCTTCTTGCTGTGCCGCTTTTCCTCACTGATGCTTTTGGAAGGTGGCAGCTATTATCTGAACAAATGCATTATGGTTTTCATTACTCTCGGAAACATCTGCATAATTATCTCCGATCGGAGAGGCTGTGTTCCCTTGTTTGCATTTTTTAAAGCTAGTAAACCTGATAAAGGCCACACATGGAAATGGGGCCTGTGCTGGTACCCATTAATTGTGGCGGCAGCATGGAAGCTTCAGTTGTGTCTGGAAACAATAGAAGACTTCAGGGGGGTTGATGGTAGTTTAGCATAGATTTCTGAGGGTTCCTAAATTCAACCCAATTCCACAACATGAGCACTAGGAGAGACTTTAGGGACCACTCTTTGTGGCATCTTGGCATCCCCAGCACCTTGCCTAGTGCCTGAACCCTAGCAGGAACTTAATAAATGTTTCTTAATTCACTTACTTATTTGATTTAGGCCAAAGAAGAGGCAGCTAGATAGTAGATAGAGCTCCCAGAAGACATGAATTCAAATCCAGTTTCAGAAACTTACTAGCTGTGTGACCCTGGCCAAGTCTCTTAATCCTGTTGGTCTCAGTTTCCTTATCTGTAAAATGACCTGGAGAAGGAAATGACAAGCCACTCCAGTATCCTTGCCAAGAAGCCTCTGAATGGGGTTACAGAGAGTCTGACATGATGGAAATGAATAAATGACCAAAAAAAAAGGGAGAGGCAGTGTCTTGGGCTCATACAGTGCTGGACTTGGAGGTAGAAAGATGGGCTTCAAAGACATGATTAACACAGTGGAATTGCTTGTAAGCTTCAGGAGGGGGAGAGGGAAGAGGGGAGGGAGACAACTTGAATCATGTAGCCGTGGAAAAATATTCTAAAAAAAATCAAATTAAATAAAATAACGTGGAGGAAGATGGACTTCAGAATTCTGCCTCTTTTTAGTTGCATTGATCTTGGGTAAATCATTGAATCAATCCAAGCCTCAGTTTCCTCATCAGTCAAGTAGAAATAATAATAAGCCCCATCGTACTTGCTCCACAGAGTGGAGCAGAGTGGTTAAGGTTGAAATGAGATGATCCAATTTTCCACCTTATTTAAATATTGGCTATTATAATTGCCTCCCTCTCCAGCAAAAGGTGAGCTCCTTGCAGGCAGGACAACTGTTTATTTTTGAGTTCTTCACACTCCCCATCCCATAATAGGTACTTATTATATTCTTGCCTAATGGAATTGGTAAGGGAGGAGAGAGGGAATAGGCATTTCTTTTTATTGATTAATTATGAAAAATTTTCCACAGTTACAGGATTCATGTTCTTTCCCTCTCCTTCCCCCCCTCCAGTAGCCAATATGCATTTCCACTGGGTTTTACATTTGTCGTTGATCCAGACCTGTTTCCATATTATTGATACTTGCACTAGGATGATCGTTTAGAGTCTACATCTCCAATCACGTCCCCATCAACCCATGTGATCAGGCAGTTGTTTTTCTTCTGTGTTTCTCCTCCCATAGTTCTTCCTCTGAATATGGGTAGTGTTCTTTTCCATAAATCCCTTAGAATTGTCCTGGGTCATTGCATTGCTGCTCATACAGAAGCCCATTACATTTGATTTTACCACAGTGTATCCGTCTCTGTGTATAACGTTCTTCTGGCTCTGCTCCTTTTGCTCTGCATCAACTTCTGGAGGTCTTTCCAGTTCACATGGAATTCCTCCAGTTCATTATTCCTTTGAGCACAAGAGTATTCCATCACCAACAGAGACCACAGTTTGTTCAGCCATTCCCCAATCAAAAGGCAGCCCCTCGTTTTCCAATTTTTTTGCCACCACAAAAAAATGTGGCTATAAATATTTTTGTACAAATCTTTTTCCCTATAATCTCTTTGGGGTATAAACCCAGCAGTGGTATGGTTGGGGAATAAGCATTTATTAAGCACCTACTATGTGCCAATGCCAGGTGCTTTCTACAAATATCATGAGGCAAATTTCCATCAATCTCTTGAGACAGATGCTCTAATTATCCTCATTTTACAGTTGAGGAGACTGAGGCAATAGAGACTGACTCACCCTCACACAGCTGATAAGCAGCAAAGGCAGAATCCTGTGACTCCAAGGCTATTGCTCTTTCTACTTATGGTATCCCAGGTCACCTCTTGGCCATCCAGATTCAAACCCAGGTCTTCAGACTACCTGTCCAATATTCTTTCCTTTGGATTCCTTTTTCCACTTCAGGATTCCCGCCACCCCTGCTCCTCTTAGAGAGTACCTCTGAGGCGTAGGCAGCTGGATGTGGAGGCTGTCTGGAGGCCTCGGAATTTAGGTGCTGGGGAAATATACACACCATAATTACCGCCATAATTCTTGATGGGCTGGGCTTGTTGGAGGGGGTTGATTTATGGAAATGGCCTCTCCCTGGGTAATCCAGAATTGGTGATAAGCAGATTTCAGGCAGATTAGATAATAACAACAATGTTTCACATTTGCCTAATGACTTCCCTTTTGAAGGCTCCTAGGGGGTTTGAGGCTATTGAGCTTGGCAGGGGATCATACATTCATTCAACAAACACTTAATGATCACCATTGATATGGAAGGCATGATGCCAGGTTGTGGGGGGGGGGGAGGGATGTGAAGATAATCATCACAACTGACACTCTATAAGACTTTTTAGTTACAAAGGCTTCCCCCAGTTGTTCTTTTGATCACAGACCATGTGAAGGAGGCCGTGCCAGTACCTTTTTTATTTTTTTTTAAATGAGAAGCAGGGTAAAGATGAAAGGTAGAGACCTTCAAGTCAAGATTCAGACAATCAATGAATCAATAACTATTTTAAAGCACTTACTGTGCATTAGGCTTTGGGCTATGTGTTGGGAAGAGGGGTCATTCAAGTCCAGTCTGTGACATATCACTGACTGCATGACTCTGGGCAAGTCACTTACCACCGAATGCTCAAGGCACTCCAAGGCCATAAATTGCCAGATCTGCATTAGTGGTAGGAGTTTCCACACTGGGACTCTCCTTTCTTCACAACATGAAATTCACAGGTCTAGAAGAGGACCACATCCCTACCCCCATTCCCCAAGAAACTGAGAATCAGAGGGTTCTAGGACTTGGCCACCATCACAGCTACTCCTTGATATGCCTGAGATTTGTCTAGATCTCCCTAAGCCCAGCTCTCTGATACTTCCCATCAACCAGTGGAAAGAGAACTGTGTCTGAGTCAAAAGATACTCATTCAAATTCTGCTTCAGTTTCCTTATTTCTAAAATCAAAGTTGATAACTTCAAAGGTTCCTTCCAACTCTAGAGCTGTGATCCTATCTGTGGCTTGAGCAACTCTATTGGGGACTCAGTTTCCTCATCTGTGAAATGAGGATAATAAGAGTGTATATTGTCCTTCCAATTAGAATGAATGCTACTTGAGGGTGGGAACTATTTTCACTTTTTGTATGAGTCCCCAGTCTTAATCATAGTAAGTAGGTTTCCTCTCCCTCTCCCTCTTCCTCTCTTTCTCCCTTCCCCTTTCTCTCCTCTCCTCTCCTCTCCTCTCCTCTCCTCTCTCTTTCCCTCTCCCTTTTTCTCTCTCTCCCTCTCCCTCTGTCTTCTCTTTCTCTCCCTCCCTCTCTATTTCAAAATGCTATATGTGTTAGTTTTTGTCGTTGTTATTATAATCTATGGTCCTATGAATGTCCACAGTGTACCTATAAGAGCAGAACATCTTGGCCGAACACATTTGGAATTTGGATGGGGAGTGGGAGGGATCTGAAAACCTTCTGGCGTTCTTTCAGGACACAGGGGGTGAGGATGTTGGTTTTAAATACCATTTTTAAAAAAGGAAGGAATGGAGGATCAGCTAGGGAGCATATAATGAATAAAGCTCCAGGCCTGGAGTTGGGATGTCCTGGGTTCAAATGTGACCTCTGATGCTTCCTAGGCATGGGACCCTGGGCAAGTCACTTAACCCCAATTGCCTACACCTCGCAGCTCTTCTGCCTTAGAATTCATACTTCGTATCAATCCTAAGATAGAAGGTAAGGGTTCTTTTAAAAAAAGGAAGGAATGGGCTAGGGGCTAGAAAGAGGAGAGAACTTGTCATGCCTTTCTATTTCCTTCAAGCAAGGTGTGGCACTTTCTGACTCACAGCTGATGCCTTGACCTGTGGCCTCCAGGTGTTCCTTCAAACATCTCCCATCTGCGACCTTCCCTGGGCCCACCCAGAAGCTGCTGGGCTCATGACATCTGCCAGGATTACTGCACAAAGTGTCAGGCTGCTGTGTCAACTCTCCAAAATTCCCCCCAAGGCTTCAGGGCTGTTTGGAAATCTTGTGAGAACTGGGCTGCCTCCTGAGACTTCTGGTATTTCCTGCTCCTGGCTGGAGAGAAAAGCTCGGTGGGGATGGTTTCTCCTTCCTGCCAAGGTCATTACTGCTGCTGGCGCTCCCACCTGGGGCCCAGAGCCTAGCTAACTCTGTGGGTCCCAGATCTAGAGACAGGAGGGACGTCAGCGGCCATCCACCATCACCCTGTCATTTTACAGAAAAGGAAACTGAGACCTAGAGAAATAATAGAGGCATAATATAGCTTGTCAGGACCTCATACCTGGATGAGATTTGAACCCAGGGTTCTTCTGACTCCCAAGTTCAATGCCTTATCCACTGTCACTGTAAGGTACATCATAGGCCATCTAATTCAACACCCTCATTTTACAGATGAGGAAACTGAGGCCTCAGGTGGTTCATGGGATTGGATTCAAAGGGGCTTTAGTATCTAAACCTTTCATTTTACAGAGGAGAAAACAGAGACAAGGTGCTCAGCTCAAAACCTGTCTTCTGTGGGAGGCCTTTCCTGACCTCCACAGCTAATAAGTGGGACCCCATGGCACGGGCAGTCTGGTGAAGCCTCTGTACCCTTCCTTAGAATAATGTTTTTAAATGCATAAAATAAAAGACGCAAAGGATTGCAAAGGAAACCCAGGATGCCAGATATCTACCAGCTACTTAGCTGGTCTACCTTCATCCCTCCTATGGAGCCATACATGGCTTCTCTTACACCGTTCTTGGTTAGTAATTTGTTACACCCTACTCAGATATGCCATCTACTGACTACCCCTTTGGCTGACCCTCCATAAGAAAAACCAGATCTTAAGCTTTTAAATAACTTGAATTTGATCTGAGAGGTAGGATTTGAACCCAGGTTCACTGAAAGAACTGCGGATATTTAGCTTGAAGTAGAGAAGACAGGGGAACATAAAGGTGGTATTCAAGGATCTGAAAGGCCACCATTTTGAAAAGAGCTGAGAATTTTGCTGTTTGGCCCCTGGAGGATGAAACCAGGAATAACTGATGGAAGGTGCAAAGTGACGAGTTGAGGTTCCATTTCAGGAATCTCCATCACCGTGAGAGCTGTCCCTAAGTGGAGTGGGTGGGCGTCCTCGAGGAGCAGTGAGATCCTCCCCTTCGGTGACCTTCAAGTATAGGCTGGATGATCACTCCCTGGGGATCCTGTACCCCACAGAGGTCCTGGGATTCCTTCCAAATCCCAAATTTTGTGAATCTTTACACATATCTCTTGACTCTAAGTCCTTCACCTTATGGTTTGGGGGTTGTTTTTTTGGTGAAACGACCCAGGACAGAAAACTCTTTGCAAACCTTAAGATGCTGGTGTATAAACGCCAGCTTTCATTAGTGTCATCATCCCTATCATTAGTTCTTTCTCTATTTCTTCTGCATAGGATTACTATTGTATTCATGAAAAGCCACGTTGAGTTTGGGAGGGACCCTTTCCTGGGGGTGGGGAGGGTCATATTTTGGATTTGGAGGCAGAAGTCTCAGGTTCAAGTCCTGGCTGTATTCCTCTGCATGATCTTGAATAATTTACTGTAATTCAGTCAACATTTATTAAGTGACTATTATGGATGTGACAGACAGTGTGCTGGGGATACAAATAAGAAATGAAGGTGACATTTCCCCTCTGAGCTCTTGGTTTCTTTTCTGTAAAATGGGGGAGCTGGACTCGATGAGCTCTCTAGAACTTGGGATTGTGTAACTTAGTTCCCTCAACCCAGGGAAATGGATGAAGCAACCAGCTGGACCATAAGTAGGTGTCTCATCTCCTTTGGCCTCATTGTACATCTATCATCTCAGCTGGCTCTGGAAGCACGTTACACATAGCACCGTCTCCAGAGTCAACATGGCAGCTGGCCATGTGTCAAGGTCAGCCAAAGGTGAAGACCAGTTCTACAGGCTAGTCAGTCAAGAGCATGACCAAGTTTCTCCCATTAAGCTATATAATAGCCATATTTAGCTAGATGAGAATTTCAGAATTTTAGGCATTAAAAAAAGGAGCTTAGTATAACCTCTCCTGAGCATTCCCAACAGTGGGGCTTCTAACCTCCATATGTAGGAAAGAACATTGGATTCAGAGTCAGAAGACTTGGGTTAGAATTGCAGCTTTGAACTCACTTCCTGCGTGACATTGGGTGTGAAGTTCCAGTCACTGAGCCTCAGTTTCCTCCTTTGTAAAATGGAGCTTTGGAAATGAGGGGATTGGACCAGAAGACCCCTCTCAGCTTTAGATCCATAATCTAGAGCCAATGACTGGTTGATTTCCAAAGGCCTTGCTGGTTCCTGTGGCTATGATGACCTCATTCCCTTCTGAGTCAACCCCTTTTGTTATTGGACAGCTTTTCTTGGTAGAAGTTTATCCATCCACTGCAGTGATTCCCAAAGTGGGCGCCACCGCCCCCTGGTGGGTGCTGCAGTGATCCAGGAGAGCGGTGATGGCCACAGGTGCATTTGTGGGTGGGGAATAAACTGTAAGGGAGCGGTGATAGTATGTGACAGGGGTGCTAAGTAATATTTTTTCTGGAAAGGGGGCAGCAGGCCAAAAAAATTTTGGAACCACTGATCTACTGGGTCCTAATCCATCACTCAGGGGAAGATTTCCGTGTTGACAAACTCAAGACTACTGTATTCCCCCATTAGAATGTATTCTTCTTGAAGGCAGGTACTTCAGTGGCCATTTTTGGTACCTATGGAGCCTAGGACAGTGCCTGGCAGGTGGCTTAACAAATTCTAATTGACTTATTGACAGACTCTTCTATGAAGTTTTGGTCTCATTTTACCTGTTTTCCTTAGACTGTTATTTAAATCCTTGTCTTGGGTGTACTGAAGGCCAGAGTAGGGGAGGGAGGGATTGACCACATCCAGGCAGGGCCTCTCAGAGAAGGGGCCAGGCCTGGGCCTTTAATCACAGGGGTGGGGTCTCAGATTAGGTGAAGGACTCATCCACACTGTCCAGGCAAGGGGTAGGAGAATATGAATGGTCCCATGGAGCTTACATGTACCAAAACTAGTTTGTTAAAGATTATGGAACCCTCGGTTTTGAACTAAAAAGAACTTTCTGGTTTATCCCGTCCAGTCCCCTCATTTAACCGATGAAGAAATTCAGGCTCGGGTAGGAGGATATGTCTTAGAGTCATAGCTCTCAAGCTGGAAGGGACCTCAGAGGCCATCTAGTCCAACTCTCTCATTTTGTAGATGAGAAAACTGAGGCTCAGGGAAAGGCTGTTACTCGGAAGGCCATAGATCTTAAAGCTAGAAGGGACCTCAAAGACCATCTAGTCTAATGCCTTTATTTTATAGATGAGGAAACTGAGGCAAAGAGAGAAACCTCATTACTAACTGACCTTGATAAATAGTAGAACCAAGATTTGAACTCGGGCTCTTTGATTCCACATCTAGCACTTTTTCTGCAGCCTCCCAGATTGTAGGTATACATTTATTAAGTGCATACATGTAAATCCCCTGGTTAACTATAAGAACTTTGAGGGCAGGCGATGTTTCCATATTATCTTTGTGTTTCTAGCACCTCACACCAGCCCCGGCACATAGTAGGTGCTTAATAATAATATTAATTAGCATTTATATAGCACTTTAAAGTTTGCAAAGTGCCAGTGTTTATTGTGTGATTGTGTCCTGCTGCATACTTAAAACTCATATGTTCAGATTCTAGGGCCACCACTTTGCCACCTGGGTGACCTTGAATATGGCTCTCTTGGTCCTGGGCCTCAGTTTTCTTTTCTCTATAATTAAGGGATTGGATCAGATCAGGAAGTCATACCCTTTTTTGGGTCTAGCCCCCTCTGGAGACCAGTGGAATGAAGCTTTGGACCCATTCTCAAAATGCTGCTTCTAAAGCCATAAAATAAAATAGATGAGATTCAAAATATTTATTAACAAACTAAATTCCCAGATAAGCGAAGAACCTCTGGCCTAGACTGATCCTTGAGGTCATCTGAAACTCTAAATCCTGTGATCCTGGGCAAACCGGCTTCTGTTCTTTCCACCTCGATTTTCTCCTCTGTTAAATGAGAAGGTGGGACGAGAGAAGCCCCAGAGCCCATTTTAGCTCTAAATCTGATTTGATCAAAGGATTCGAAGAGGAAGAAGAGTCGGCAAAGGAAATAGAGAAGAAGTGGGCAGAAGAGTAGGATGTGAAGAAAGAGAGGTGGTCAAAAGCATCCAATCCTACAAGAAAGTAATGGCCAGTGATGATGGAAATAAGGCCATCGGATTTAGGGAAGGTGAAGTCAGTAGTGACCTCAAAGATGTTCTCTCAGAACAGAGATGACATTGGAAACTCTTGGACAAGCAGTTGAGGAGTGAGTGAATGATAATAGGGCCCCTGGATGGTGCAGTGGATGGAGCATTGGGCTGGGAATCAGGAAGACCAGCCTCAGACACTTACTATGTGACCTTAGGCAAGTCACTTAACCCTCTTGTGCTTCAGTTTCTTCATCTGTAAAATGAGCTGGAGAAGGAAATGGTAACTAGCTGTGTGACCTTGGGCAAGTCACTTAACCTTATTTGCCTTAGTTTCTTGAACTGGAGAAGGAAATGGCAAACCAGTCCAGTGTCTTTGCCAAGAAAACCCCAATTGGGATCACAGGGAGTGGGACACAACTGAAAGTGACTGAACATCCACAATGGCAGAACCAGAGAACAGAGATGACTCCTAGAAAGTTGGCATTGAAGGTAGGGAGAGCTAGGATGGAGACTAAAAGGGATGGTGGAATCAAAGGAAGGTTATTAGGATTGGGGAATCTTAGAGGTGTTTGCAGGCTAACAGAGCAGAGCCAATAGAATGAGGGGACTTGAAGAAACAAGTCACATAAGCCGAGAGAGAGCTAATAGATTGTCTGACAAAATGAAGATTTAAAAAGACTCGGATAGGTTGGTGATGGCTGGCAGCAATCAGGGTGAACTTTAATAGAGATGAATGAAAACCCTTATGTTTAGGTTCAGAAAAATCAATTGGTCGATTACATGTAGCTTAATATGAAAAACCCTTAGTGGGATCACTGAATACAAGTTCAACTGAGTGATTTTTAGTATCTGAGCTGGCTTTTCCTGGGAGAAGGTAGTCCCTTTGAGGGAAAGGCTTAGCTTTGATTTTGTTAGGTTCCTGGAACTTGGCACAAGTGCTTGATACATTGTAAGGGCTTCATAAATGATCTTTCATTCATTAATTCAACCAGGAATAAAGATCGTAGGTTAACAACTACAGAGATCAAAGGGACCTCAAAGGCCATCTTCGTTTTATAAAAGAGGAAAACTAAGGCACAGAGTAATTTGCCCAAATTCATATAACTAGCTTCTGAGGCGAGATTTGAAATCAAGTCTTCTGGACTCTAGGCTCAGTGCTCTATTTATTCCTGAGATTTAATATTAATATTTTGCTTAAGGTACATAGTGGTAAGTATCACAGGCAGGATTTTAATTCTAAAACTAGTTTTCTTGCAGATAAATAGGTAACTCAGTGGATTGAGAGCCAGGCTTAGAGACAGGAGCTCCTGAGTTCAAATCTGGCCTCAGATACTTCCTAGCTAGGTGACCCTGGGCAAGTCACTTAACCCTCATTGACTAGCTCTTACCACTCTTCTTCCTTGGAACCAATACACAGTACTGATTCCAAGACAGAAAGTGAGGATTTGAAAACAAATAAAATAAAACTAGTTTTCTTACTGGACTGGGTGGCCATCTTCTAGGATTCAAAGGTTTCATGAATTTGAGTCTGGAAGGGACCTGAGAGATCTTGTAGCCCAGTTTTTGTAGATGATAGAACTGAAGCAGTGAGAGATTACTTGATTTACCATAATAAGTAGGCAAAGGCTGGATTTGAACCCAGGCTCTTAGCCTCCGAATCCTCCATACCATGCTTCTTGCCATCTTTGTAGAGAGGATTCATGTAGCAGACAAGAGTTGGAGTAGGTAGCCTCTGAGGCCCCTTCCAACTCTAGAATTCTGGTTCCTAGATGGAGAGCAAAGCTCATGGGTTTTTCCTCTCTTGCCTCAGTTTCCTCCTTTGTAAGAAAGGTTTCAGTTTGTCACCCACTATCCATGTTTAGTAGAGCACAGCTGGGAGGATAAAGGCCTGAGTTTTGTATTACCCAGTAGAGGTGCCACAGGGGCGTTCTGATGGCAAGCCACCTGTTCCAAGTGTAAAAAATTGACTAGAAGATGCCCGAGATTCGATTTCAGCGTGGCGGACTTTGTTAGGAAAGCCGGCAGTGAGCGGGTTAGCCCATATTTGGGATCACCCCATCACAGCTTGCTAGCGCTGCTACCAGAAGGCAGGCAAGGAGGAGCATCACCCATATGTGAGGGTTGTACATCTGACTTTGCCCTACAGACATTTATCTTACTTTAGCCGTAAGCAAACCACTGAAGCACGTTCCATGGATATTATTGCCGGCTTCTTTACAGATGAGAAACCTGGGTTTCTCTCATACAGTGACTCACCCCAAATCAATCAATTGATTGGTTGTTGGCCTTCATGCTCTAAAAGGACCAAAATGACATCTCTCTGTTGGGGTCAATGTACAGAGAGCTGATCAGAGCTCTGAAGGCTCTCCCAAATAGCCCATCTGAATGCTGGGGCTGGAGCTGTCTCTAAATTTGTGCATCTCATATTTCTTTTAAACTACTGCAATTCTGCTAGTATTGAAGATTGGAGATGAATGGGGGCAGCTGGGTGGCTCGGTGGATGGAGAGCCAGGTCTGGAGATAGGAGGTCCTGGGTTCAAATCTGACCTCAGATACTTCCTAGCTGTGTGACCCTGGGCAAGTCACCTAACCCCATTGCCTAGCCCTTACCACTCTTCTACTCTGAAATATAAAGACAGTATTGATTCTAAGTCAGAAGGTAAAGGCTTATTAAAAAAAAACAAACAAACAAGCAACTAGAAATTTATCTGTGATAGCTTAGTAGAGATACTTCTTATTGAATCTCAGTTTCCTTTCTTTGACAAATGAGGGATGACTATAAAGAAACTCTAAATTCCCTTCCAGCGCTAGATCTTATCATCTTACTTCGGGTCCCTGAGCCTCAATTTAACCGACTGTAAAGTGGACATAATAATCCTTGCCCCTACTGATCTCACAGAGTACCCACAAGGAAAGGAAAGTGCTTTGTAGAGCTTTGTAAAGCTCAAAGCCCTCTGGGAATATGAGCTATGGTTATTTTAATTGTTGTTTGTTAAGTGAGAACATTGGATTAGAGGAGCTCTCCAGTTCCTTGCCAGCTCAAAATCTTATGATTTGGCTTTCTCGTCTTCTTGACGAGTGAGGGCAGAGTCCTTCTTTGAATGACCTCATTAGAAAAGCCCAGAAGGGTTATTTTTAAAACCAGGGGCCTTGTTTCCTTTTTTCAGATTGGGAGCTATGATCCTCAGCATCCCCTTGCCTCCGGGCTCCCTCCAGGATGCATCTCCTGATGTAGCAGAAGAGCAAAATGAACAGCCGTTTTCCCAGCTTCCGACCCAGTACTGGTTCTAGAATCACAGGACTTGGGTTCCTTATGAGCTGGGTGACCTTGGGCTGGGCCCCAGGATTCCCATCTATAAACTGAGGGGTTTGGGCCCAGCTTTGTTCATGAGTCTGTCAGTGTTTCTCTTTAAAATGTTAGAATGAGGGGGCAGCTGGGTAGCTTAGTGGATGGAGAGCCAGACCTAGAGATGGGAGGTCCTGGGTTCAAAAGTGACCTCAGACACTTCCCAGCTGTGTGACCCTGGACAAGTCACTTGACCCCCCCATTGCCTAGCCCTTACCACTCTTCTACCTTGGAGCCAATACCCAGTATTGACTCCAAGATGGGAGGTGAGGGTTTAAAAAAAATAAAATGTTAGAATGCTACCTCTGACATGGGCCTTGTCACCTCTAAGCTTCAGTTTCCCCATCTGTAAAATAAGGGTATTGAACTAGTTGGTCTCAAGGCCCCTTCCATCTCTCGATGTATGATGCTTCGGTCCTGTGAGTCAGTCCCAGGGAGCAGCCCTGTGCTGGAATTCTGCCTGGCTGTCCCCATCCACCTGCCTAATGAACGCTCTGTTCTGGGAAAACTCCAGGCAATCATTTCCACTCTGGCTTCCTCAGGAGCCAAACGGCTCTGACAGATTTTCACCCATTATCTTCCTCAGCCCCAAAATGTCTTTCCACTTTACTCCACCTTTTATCCTGACACCCTGAAGTTTTTTTATAACGAGAAAATAGCACTCGGAGGCCACAGAGAATGTTGCTAATGTGATAGGCGATAGGCTTCTTTTCCCTCCCCCATTTCTGATGCCCACTTTTCCTCCCAGCACCAGCTTTCTCATTTGTCCTGCTGTGTCGTTGTCCATCAGTCGGCAACACTTGTGGATAGAATGCTGGATAGGACATCTGGTCATTAGAAATGACTTGGAAGAATGAGAGTAAGGAAGAGAAGGGAGGGAGGGAGGAAGGAAGGAAGGGAAGAAGGAAGGAAAGGAAGAAATAAGGAAGGAGGAAGGGAGGAAGGAAAGGAAGAAGGAAGGAAAGAGGGAGGAAGGGAGGAAGGAAAGGAAGAAGGAAGGAAGGAGGTTGGGAGGGAGGAAGGGAGGCTAATATGGAGAATGTAATGTATATAGGGGATACAATATCTATTCCATTCAGATCATATCTAACATTAGGGATTGTTTGCTTATATATGCATTTGTTTTTATATCGCTGCATATATTTGGTCCTTTGATTTCATGGAGGGAATGAGGTGGGGAAACTTGCAACTCTTTTTAGAGGGTATTAGAAAGGAGCATGGGACACTGTAAAGTGAAGTGACTGACTTGCCTGGGCCAGGGTCACACAGCTAGTCTGAGAAGGTCTTTGAACCCAAGTCTTCTTGACTCCCAGAATTAGCACCCTAATCCAACCTGCTGTATTGCCTCTCTAGAGTGGTCATGGGACTTTCAAGTCGCATAGATCAAAGTAAGTGGCAGGTCCACTATTTGAACCACGCTAGTGTACCCACATAATCTGTTCCAGCTGGGTAGCTGAATTTGATTGGTGTGGGGGTAAGTTTGGGCAACTGAGGACAGAAATCAGTTTTTCCTGACCATCTTCAAGGTTAGCAACTTGAACAGAAACGTCTTTGCATGCTCCTTGCCCTCTACCTCCAAATCATTTAAGCTCAAAATGATTTCTTTAAATATTTCTTCTTCTTCCTCAAGCATTGCAGGATGTGCTGAGGTGAATCATATTAGCTTTCTGTTGGGTTTTCAAATGCAGATCTGACAGAATAAGCCAGTTGTAAATCAGGTTTGTGATTGTCTAGATAGAAAAATACAGTCCCAATTACTGGAAGGTTAAATGCTTACTTCCACCTCCTCTCCTTTTCTCTGAATGAGGAAATCAGGAGAAACCAACATCAGACTCAGAATTAAATCAGTCACTCAACTGGACCCAATTTCCAAGATGTCAAACTGTGAAGGTTTAGAAAAATAAACTCGGTGATACATTTCATTAATTAATTGATTGAGGAGGGGATGGATCTCGAATAGACAATGTGGTCATTGAACTGGAAGGCTCAGGGAAAACCTCTGGCCCATGTCCTGCTCATCATTTCTTCCTAATAAAAATGGATAAATGGATCTGCAAAGTAGGGGTATTGGACTAGAGTGAATGAGTGAATGGAAAAGCATCTATATTTGATGTGCCTAGCCCTGGGCTGGGTGCTGGGGCTCTATAAATCAAAGTGACATAGCCCCTGACCCAAAAGACTTTACATTGTAATGGGGCTGGCAACACACATAGAGGAATCAGGACCAAGAGAGCAGAGTTTTCATCCAAAAAGTCATAAGAAAGATGAGTGGGACCATCAGGCATTTGATTAGCAGCCCCTATCCAGGAACAATAGTATTGTTTTGATTATCATTCCCAGAGTGAGAAGAAACCAAGATATAAATAGGTGGTAGGAGATGGGAGATAGATGAACTGTATGCCCAGTGGCCAAGCAGATGGAAAGATGCCAGGTATCATGATTAAAATTATCTTGAGAGATTGATTTGGGGGTAAGATTATAAATGTATTGATTATATCAGGTTTGTTGGTTAGGCCAGCATCATAATCAGTAAAGTGATGTAGGTCTCCATGGTTCTCTCAGGACTAAGAACCACTGGAGCTGGGTCAGGCAGCCAAATAAAAAGATTTTTTAGAAGCTCATTATTCAGCCCCTCCCTTGACCATCCCGACATTTTTAATTAATGTGAGCTAATTAAGAAGTGATCTATCAACCTATCCACCACCCCACCACCACATCTCCACTGGTGGACAGGTCACATACACAGGAAAAGAACTTGTCTCCTTTATTTATTAACTAAATTCTGTTAAAAAAAAAAAAAAAGGAAGACATTCCTTGGGATTCCCAAGGACAAAGAAAATGCAAAAAGAAGCAGACTAGATGGTATCTCTGACCCAGATCCCACGCACAGAAATAAATGCACAGGAATTCTCTCTAATATGTAGGAATTAATACAGTCACGAAGAATAAATTCTCACCCAGGATAGGTGCTGGTTTCCTGGTGAATGGATAGATGGGTGAATGGATCTGAAAGATTCCTTTAGCTTTCAATCCAAGAATTATGTTATATATTTGCATGTGGTAAAGGCATAGACAAGAAATAATATGACATGCATGCTAGATGGAAGGCTGACCTCAGGATCAATAAGATCTTAGCTCAAGTCTAGCTTCTGACATATCCTTGCTACGTGACCCTTAATTTCTATGTCCCCTGGCCAACTGTATAAAGATGAAAACAAGCTGCAGACAAGTTATCATTTGCCTTAACTGAGGGCATTTCTATACCAGGAAAGATTGCAAATTCAGACCAAAGTCAAGAAAGAGTCCCAGCATCTGAAGGTGGGAAGGGACCTTATTGTTTTCATTGGTTGAGAATCTTCCTCCATGACATTCTTTTTTTTTTTAAATTTTTATTTTGAATATTTTGCCCCAGTTACATGTTTCATGTCATTCCCCTCTCCCTGAATCCCCCCAACCCGCCTTAGCTGACAGAATTCCACTAGGTTTTACGTGTATTTTCGACCTAATTCCATATTATTGATAGTTGGACTAGAGTTGTCGTTTAGAGTCTACATCCCCAATAATATCCCCATCAGCCCAAGTGTTCAGGCAGTTGTTTTTCTTCTGTGTTTCTTCTCCCACAGTTCTTCCTCTGGATGTGGATAGCATCTTTCTCATAAGTCTCTCAGAGTTGTCCTGGATCATTGCATTGCTGCCAGTACAGAAGTCCATTACTTTCAAATGTACCACAGTATATCAGTCTCTGTGTATAATGTTCTCCTAGTTCTGCTCCTTTCGCTCTGCATCAACTCCTGGAGGTGTTCCAGTTCACACCTCCATGACATTCTTAACAAACAGTCCACGATTCTCCGCTCAAACACTTCCAGGAAGGAGAATCTCATGATATTATAAGACAGTCTATTCATTCAATCAATAAATGTTTATTAGGTGCCTGCTATGTGCCTGGATCTGTACAAGACCCTGCCCTCCAGAAGCTTACATTCTATTGGAGGCATTGGTGGTGTTACTGTTGTTGTTGAGTAATTGCAGTGAGGTCTGATTCTTTATTACTCATTTGGGGTTTTCTCTGTGCAAAGATACTGGAGTGGTTTGCCATTTCCTTCTGCAGCTCATTTGACAGATGAGGAAACTGAGACAAACAGGGCAAAGTGACTTGCCCAGAGTCAGTCAGTGAATAAATGTTTGAGACTGGATGAGTCTTCCTGACTCTCCACTTGGTGCTCTGTCTGCTGCATCACCTAACTGTCCTACTATTGAGGGGTAAAAAATAATACATGTAGGCAGTGCAGTAGAGTTTGCAAGGAGCCTTAACATATTATTTCATTACAGATCTGCATATACATACATACATACATACATACATACGTGTGTATGTGTGTGTGTGTGTGTGTGTGTGTGTGTGTGTGTGTGTGGTCCAAGTACAGCCAGAATTATTAGGAACTTCTGCCTTACATTGAACTGAATGGGTTAACCTGGCTGGGGGCCATTCCAGAGATTGGCAGGGCAGCTGGGCTCTGGTTGAGTCTAACCCACTTTGAGCTGTGACTGGAGACCAGCTGGGGAATTGGGACAGCCAGCTGGAGTAGCGCCAAGCCCATGGAAGGGCCCAGTTTACTAGCCGGTGTCATTAGCAGGAGGGCCAGCTGAGCTCAGGTAACAGAAAGGGTGATGGAGGTGTCAGCTCGGAGGTGTAGACACGAGGCCCTGCTGAGTCAGCTGGAGCATGAGCAGAGGGCGCCTCGTCTGAATGGTTCAGATGAGACAGCAGCTCTGAGCAAAGGCGCAGCCTGAGTCAGATTGGAGGGGAAGTGAAAGGGATAGGAGCAGGCTGGTTCCCCACTGAGAGGCCTCAGGGCTCCCTGGAAGCTTTGCCCGGGCGGGGATCTTGAGCCTTGGCTCATGGGAAGATGTCCTCCCAAACCACTTAGGCTGTAGCAGCTGTGGCTGGGTGTCTCTTTACGCTGTCTGTATTTCTGTACGTACATCTCGTCTTTCCCATTAGAAAAGAAGCTTCTTGCAAGCGGGGATCGTGCCAGCCTTGGTCCCTGCATCCCCAGAGCCTGGTACATAGCGGGCTCCATGGACTGATTTTCTGATCTTCCATAACAAAGTCCAGGCTCCTTCTGCTTCCTCCCAGGGAAGAAGCAAGTTCTGGGAAGGCGTCCTGGGTTCCCTGTATGCCTTCTCCTGACACAGCCTCCTAGAAAAGCCTTTCCCTTTCCCAGCATGCCCTCTCCTCCCCCCGGCCAGCACGCACCTCTCTGGAGACACACAGACTTGGCCTTTTTAAAACCCAGGAATTATAATGGCCTGAGTACAGAGTGGCCAAGNAACACACACATACATCGGCAGCTATTGGGCTCCCGGGACCAGGCTGAGAGTTTAAGAGCGCCCCTGGGAAGAGCCGGCCGGAGAAAATGAACCCAGCCCATAAATACGCTGAGCCGGCCACTTCTGGTGGCTGGGACCATAGCTGATCTGTTTTAAAATGAAAACAAAAATCTGCAAGAATTCAGGCTACATTTTGGGTTGTCACAACTAATATAATATTAAAATATAATATAAATAGATTCAATATAATATAAACAACAATTTACATTTTATAAAAATAATATATTCATATTATTTTATTCTATAATATAATATATAATTACATTATTATATACTAATATTGTTATTATACATTATAATTAATATGATATAATTCTATATAACACAATAGAATATATTATATAATAATATATTTTATATAAATAATATACATATAATACAAATACAATAAAATATAATAATAAAATGATATTTTTTTTCTTGATTGCCAGGTGGAACAAGGTCCTGTTCTCTTTCTCTCTGTCTCTTTTTTGGAAAACAGTTTGATCTGGAATGGCAGGGCTCTGTGTTGGTAGCCCTTGGTCAGCCAATCAATAAACTTTTATTAAGTTACTATGTGGCCTCCAAGTGAGCTCTCTATTGAAGCATCTGCCCTGTGGGACGGATGAAAGGACATGGCAGGAACCATTTAAACTTCAGCTATTATTCATCTGACTTAATTACCTTGTCTTTGTCTCTGCTTTTATTAATTTTTTACTGTGTGGTCTGCAAGTAGGTGGGCTTCCTATTTAGGAACATTTTGGGGTGTATTAAGGAGTCAAATCCTGCCTCAGATCCTTGTTAGTGAGGTAATCCTTTTCCCATCTGTAAAATGGGGATAGGAATAGCACTCATTGGGATGATGCAAGGAACAAATGAGAAATAAGGTATAGCAAATGCTTTGCAAAAGCTGTAGCAGAAGTCCGCTAGGATATGTGTTATCGGCACCATCTTCATCATCATCCTTCATCATCATCATCATTCTTCATATTCTTACTGTGCTGAATTTGGAGTCATAGGACCCAGATCTTAATCCCCTCTCTGTCATCACCCTCCTTTGTGTCCTTTAACTCATCATCTCTGCTCTTCAGGTTCCTGAAGGAGGTGGAAGGGGCTGGGGATGGTCAACAAGATTACTGGTAAGATCCCTTCTAGCTCGAGAGTCAAAATTTAAACTTGGAGTCCGTGAGCTTATTTAAAAAATATTCTAATAATCATATTTCAATATAATCAACTTCCTTTCTAATCTTAAGGCTTTTACTTGAAGCCTTTCAAAACATTACTTTGAGAAGAAGTCCATAGACTTCACCAGCCTGCAGCCAAAGGGGTGCCTAGCACAAAAACGATTAAACTCTTGATGACCATCCTAGATCCTAGAACCTCTTTAGGGTCTCACCTATTTAGGGACATATACCAAAGCACCCCTCTCCTTGCATTGTCTGGGTAGTATGGCCTCTGCCCAATTTATATTCCCTATCTTGACTCACTTGAAATGAATTGGCAAAGAATCATTTGCTTCCTGTCTCCAAGGGGCCCTCACTCAGTTCGAATGGCTCTAGTGAAATGAATATGTATTCACTGACTTTGCCAATAAATGATGGCCTCCCCTTGCCTGCTGTCCTCTCTAGCCAGATGGGCAGCCATTCTTTGATCAGAGGCACAAAGGAGCAATTCCTGGCCTCTCTTGCCTCCATCTTTCAGGCCTTCTGTACTTTGCCAGCCTTCTCTGCAATCCTTCCTTGGCTTTAATTCTGAGTTGATTGGTCTTAGGGTCATGTTCCTAAAGCCCTTTCTTTTCTTGCCCATACTTTTGTTTCTCTGCTGGAAAGAATCAGCCATAGAAATCAAAGCAAGCTGAGACTGGTTGGTGGGAAAAGGGTTCTTGTTTAGGAGGAAGTTGGATGATATGCTCACTGAGGTCCTTTTCTTTTCTTTTTCCTCTCCTCTCCTCTCTTCTTTCTTCTCTCCTGTCCTCTCCTCTCTTCTCTTCTCCTCTCCTCTTTTCTTTTTCTTGCCCTAACTTTCTGACTTAGTGATAGATAGAAGAGCATCAAGGGCTAGGCAAGGAGGGAGTTAAATGACTTGCCCAGGGTCATACAGCTAGGAAGTGGCTGGAAGCCAGACTTAAACTCAGGTCCTCTTGACTCCAGGCCTGGCTCTCTATCCACTGTGCTTCCTAGATGCTCCCAAATAAGGTCCTTTACAGCTTGGTGCTTAGTATGGTGCTTGGAACATTGTGAGTACTGTATAAATGCTTGTTGACTGACAGCTAACTGATTGGCCTATAGGTAATATGTGCTTCTTTATCTGTATTATGTGTGGATTTATTTATGCAGGCATTTTATTCCTCCCCTTCCCCCTATTCTCCCCGCCCCATTCTACAGGAGAATATAAACTTCTGAGGAGCAGGGATTGTTGTCTGTAGCACTTGGGGTGAGGTGAGGCACAGAGAATAAGCATTTGTGTAGCACCTACTGTGTGCCAAGCACCATACTAAGTGCTTTACAGATATCTCAAATGATACAACCCCACTGGGAAGTAGGTGGTATTCTTATCCTCATTTTACAGTTGAGGAAACTGAGGCAAATAGAAGTTACATTTCTTGCCCAGGGTCACAGAGCTACTAAGAATCTTTTATTAAAAATCCTTACCTTCTATCTTAGACTCATTTCTAGGTCTCTCTTCCAAGGCAGAAGAGGGGTAAGGGCTAGGCCAGTGATGGTGAACCTATGGCACATGTGTCAAAAAGAGCCCTCTCTATGGGCATGCCTGCAATCACCTGCCAGAGTTCATTCCTAGAAAACCAGAGGGACTCAGGGTGGAGCTGTTCCCCTTCCCCTCTCCATGAGCCTGAGAACATTGCTCACTTCCCTGCCCCTCTGTCCAGGAGCCAATAGGAGCCACCCCCTCCCCCCGTAAAGGGGTAGGGTGGGGGAGTTGAGGGGTAGGGTGGGGATGTGGTGTGGCACTTGGTCTCTGGGAGGGCTGAGCATGGCACCTGGTCTGAGGGGTGGGATGGGAGTGGGGCCTGGCACTCCATCTTGAAAAGGTTCACCCTCACTGGGTTAGGTGACTTGCCTAGGGCCACATATATAGGAAGATTTTGAGATCAGATTTGAACTAAGGATCTCCTATCTATAGGCCTGGCTCTCAAACCACTGAGCCACTCAGTTGCTTCCAGACCATAACTTTAGTTACTGATCTGCCTTAGTGAATGGAGTTTCCTTGCATGGGAGTTCCCTATACCATTAAATCAAAGGTCCAGTCCCTGTTCCTTTCTTTTAATTTCTAATTCTAATTTCTTCCAATTATGACAAAATTCTGTTACTTCTTTGTTTAGACTCTGAGCTCAGACTTACTCAGACACTGAAGGGTTTGGGGGGTAGAGATATTTGGGGAGATTCAGATCCCAGCCAAAACCACCCTAAACCTTCCTATTACGTATGTGGTTGTCAGAGAAATATTCAAAAGCAAGCTGAGGACAGGGATGGATGGGAGGATGTTCCATCCTTCATGCATGGAATAGTTCACCCATTGCACCCTCAAGCAGCTGCTTATGACCTCCTTCTTTTGTTGAATCAGCATGGATCTTTCCTATTCAATCCCCTTTAACTATTCTTCTTTGTATAAGGAAATATTCTTTTTTTGTCAAGCTCATAAGGATTAAAAAAAAAAAGAAAATAATTGAGTTCAGGGAAGGTATCCAATCCCTCTCCTTGTTTCTATCAATGTCACTGGTTGACTGACCCATCAATCAGCATTAAGCCAGCCAGGGATGGTTTAACTTAGTTATTATACCAAGACTGGCTAGACCGATGTCTGATCGAAAGCTTAACTAGCCAGTGACAGGAGATGCAAGAAAAGAGAAGGATGATGAACTTTTCCTTTGCTTCTTCCCCTTTCCCCATGCTGACCGCTCATTTTGAATGTGTATTTTAACACTGAAGATAGTAGTTCTAACACAGCTTTGTTTGTCTGTCCTTTTCTGAACATCCTTTTGCTCTCTTCGGTGCATTTTTTCATGCAGTACATATTTCCATATTGCTTATGCTGTGACAGAAGACATGTATTACACATATAATAAAAAAAACTCATAAAGGAAATAAAGTGGAAGATGGCATGTTTTCTTTTTTTATTTGAAAAATTGTATTTAATTAATTTAGAATATTTTTCCATGGTTACAGGATTCATGTTCTTTCCCTCCCCTCCTCCCACATTCCTCCCATAGCCAACAAGCAATTCCACTGGATTTTACATGTGTCATTGATCAAGACCTATTTGATGGCATATTTTCTGCAATCAGACTCCAACAGTTCTTCCTTTGGCCGTGGAGAGCAATTTTCATCATGAGTCTCTTGTAGATATATTTGGAACTTGCTTTGCTGATAATGGTTTAGTCCTTCACAGTTGATCATTATATAATATTTCTGTTACTGTATACAGTGTTCTCTGGTTCTGCTCACTTCATTTTGCATCGGTTTATATAAGTCTTTCCAGGTTTTTCTGAACTCCTCCTGCTCATCATTCCTTATGGTGCAATAGTATTCCATCACAATCATATACTACAACTTGTCCATCCATTCTTCAGGTGATGGACAAACGCTGTTTCCAATTCTTTGCCACTACAAAAAAGAGCTGCTAAAAATATTTTGATACAGGCAGGTCCTTTTCCCTTGTCTCTGATCTCTTTGGGATATAGACCAAGTGGTGATTGTTGGGCTACAGGGTATGCATAATTTTATGGCCCTTTAAGCATGGTTCCATTATTTCTCTTCTCTTCAGTAAATTTTTAACATTTCTCTGATGTTCTTTTTCCTTTTCTTCCTTTATTTAAAGTATCTTTTTTGTGGTTCAGTCTTTCAGTCATGTGCAACTCTTTGTGACCCCATGGTCTACACTCAGCATGCAAGGTCCTTCTGTCCTCCATTATCTCTTAAAGCCTGTGCGAGCTCAAGTTTATTGTTTCCATGACACTATCCATCTGAACCTCTGCCTTCCCCTTCTTTTGCCTTTAGTCTTTCCCAACATCAGGGTCCTTTCCAATGAGTCCTGGCTTCTCATTATGTGGTGGAAGTTTTAAAGTATTTACATAACTATCACTAGCAACTCCTAAATCCTTATATAATTCTCCCCTCCACCAAAATAGTCCTTCCTTATAACAAGTAGAGTCATATAAAACAAATCATTTCATTGCCCGCATCTGAAAATGTAGGTCTAATTCTGCACCCTTAGTTCACCACCTCTCTGCTGTGAGATGAAAAGCATGATCTAGAAGTAGAAAGGACCTCTAAGGCTCTTTAACACTATCAATAGGACAAGTTCCCTGGCCAAGGGCACATAGGTTGTAAATATTAGAGATGAGAATTCAATCATCAGCTCAGAGACCTAGAAAAGAAGGCATTTCAGAGGTCATTAGGTCCAACCCCTTCATTTTACAGATGAGTAAACTGAGGCCCAGAAATGGATTGCCCAAGCTCACAGGGAGCCAGAAGTCAAACCCAGGCTCTCAGCCAACAAAACCTTTCCCACTGCCACTTTCTAAGTTGCATATGAGCAATACAGAGTGTCTTATGTTAAAGGAGTACAGAGGAGGGAGTGATTGATTAGAGGGACCTGGGATGTTCCTCTCCTGCTTTGTTCTTTGAGGCTTCCTCTCCAGTCACCACCTCCCCTCACAAAATCCAGGCTCTCCGAGGTCTACAAGGTCTCGGAGGTTGTCTGATCCACCCACAGCCCAAATAACTATTCCTGTCTACAGAATTTGGAATAAATTATAACTTCACTTGAAGAATGTGTACTCTAATGGAAAACTCTCAATGATGGAGGCTCAGTGATGGAGAAATAAGTGGTCCCATTCCCAGGCCAGGGGATTTCTCTTTTGGACAGCTCCCATTGGAGGAAGCTTTCCTTATATTGGACTCTAATCTCCCTCACCTATTCCACCCATATATCCCAACTAGTCCTAGTTCTACCCTTGGGGACCAAGAAGAGGTCCTGATAGATACAGTGTTCGTTAAGTGCTCACTTTGTGCCAGACATTGTGCTGAGCTCTGAGCATGTAGTTACAGATCCGAATAATCAAGACGGACCCTACCCTCAAGGCACTTATATAATATAGCGAGAGACCACACATGAAAGAGAGCTGGGAATTTGGGGAGCTTGTGGGGGAGAAGAAGGGCTGATTCTAGGCAAGATATGGTGAAAACTCCTCTATGAGAGTAGCAATGAGCCAGTCCTACCTCTATGACCACAGATAAGTAGCCTTACTTCTCTGGGCCTCAGTTTCCTTGTCTGAGGCTATTGCCATCTTCCCAGACATTTCATCCTAAGGACCCCCCCAATATACTGCGTGCTCTGGGCCAGGGCCAGGCAATCCTTGGAAAGCCTAGGAAGATCCCCACAGCGTGGTGCTGCTCTGCAGAGTGACATTCATAAGCAGCATGGAGATGTATGCAAACCCTCTTCCTGAGCCGCTGAAATGTCCCCAAACCCAAGTTAGAAGCGAATGATGATTGCGAAAAAATATCCAAATGCTCCAAATAGTTTGGAATTTATGCAAAAAACATAAGATGGCAACCAGATTCTATACTAACGCTCTTTGTCCCATCTGGCGGAGATCATTTTTTCCATAGCTAACACTTTCCATATTCTTCTCAATCCTGAGAATTGGGGTTTGGAGGCTTCCCCCTTCCCCCCTCCCCCGGGAGGATATCGTTGTCTGTGCTCAAGACTGACAAATTTTCAGCTCTGCGTTATCTGGCCTGTTCCCGGATTCCTAACTGGATCATCTCCCTTCCTAGGCTCTTCTGTGTAATAGAACGGCATAATCAGTGCAGGCTGGCCAGGAACTGTCTCTCCAAACAACTTCTGGGTTCCAAATGGCACCCAGAAAGACGGGGGAGGCCGAGAATCGGCTGGTAGGACTCCAGTCCCCTGGGATTCCCCATGTCTTCTAGGAATAATGTTCAGGCCCTGTGGATACCCGTTGGGGAATGCTGGTGAATGGTGCCCCGACACCTTTCCTTGTGGAAGGCACTTACTCACAGTCACACCCGTTCTTTGGCTTACTCTTTCCTGGTGGATGAGACAGCTTATTCCTTGGCTGGGTCAGCGGAAACTAGGGCTCCCTCCTCCATCACTCTGGTTGTTGCTGAGACTGATAGGGGATGACTGGCTCAGGCGATGACAAGGCTAGGGCCCTACGTTCAAAGCTCTGGCCACTCCAGCAAATCGTTTTGCAGACAGAAGTACATGCCTTTGGTCCCAGGGTGAGTCAGGTCACGGGAGAGCGTGCCATCCTCATCTCCACCAGCAGATAAACAACTCGAGAGAACTCAGAGGCTGCTCCTAATTCTGAGATCCAAGATCTGGTACTGGAGGGGGTCTCAGAGGCCATCTAGACAGATGGGGAAACTAAGGCCCAGGGAGGTTAAGCGGTCTCTGGGTCCTGGTTCTGGAGCTAAAAGGGGCGTAAGAGTCCATCTTGTCTAATCCCTCCATTTTCCATGAAATTCGTGACTTTCGTGAAATAAGGAAATCAAGCCCACACGCCCTTTTAAGTAATTATTCAGTTACAGTATTTTATACACTTTTATAGGACTCTTCCAGTCACTCCATGAAGGAGTTGCTCTTATTATCCCCTTTTTAGAGAAGAGGAAGCTGAGACTAAGAGAAATAATCTGCCCAAGGTCACCCAACTTGATGGGGGAGCTGAGATTTGAACCTAGGTCTGCTGAATCTTAAACTTTCATAGATACCAAGCTGACGGATAAAAGAAAGTAACTTTTGAAGCAGACAAAGTTGTCCTGTGATGCTTTTCTTTTTTCTTTTTTTAAACCCTAACCCTCGATCCCAGAATCAAAACTGAGTATTGGTTCCAAGGCAGAAGAGCAGTAAGGGCTTGGCAATAGGAGTTAAGTGACTTGTCCAGGGTCACACAGCGAGGAAGTATCTGAGGCCAGAGTTGAACCCAGGACCTCCGGTCTCTAGGCCTGACTCTCCATCCGCTGAGCCACCCAGCTGCCCCTAGTTGATGCCTTTTCTACAGGAATGATGTCATGCTAAGCATCCACTCATTCCTCCTGGAGCCAGCAGCATCCTCTTCTCATGCATGCTGCCTTTTAAAAGGAAATGGAGGCCCCCACCCCCACCCCATGTTTTATGTCTCACATTTGATGCCTCCCCAGCCATTTCCATTCCTTCTTCTGGGCCTGTTGACATTTTTGTGATGCCTTTGTGGGCCTTAACAGATTAAAATCATCCACAGAAGGACAATGAATAACTAGCATGAGGCAGAAAGCGTTGAGCAGAGTGCTGGAGAAAGCCTCAAACTCCCCCTCAAGGGGTTCCGCAAGGCCAGGAGCCAGGCCCTACCTGCTCTCTCCTGCCCTGTGGCCTACCAGGCAGGCATCTGGGAGCAGGTGTCCATCATCTCCGATCAGGCAGCCTGGTGGCCAGATTGACCTGTCTCAATATTTGCTTTGCAAAGACCTTGGGGGAGAACAATACCGGCAGCCTCTGCAGGATTTACATAATTAAATGAAAACTAGCTCATAGAGGGTCTCCGTGATTGGCTTGGGCTGGTAACAAAGATGCTTAGCATATGTGTGATGTTCTAGGAGAGAGAAGTCCCGGAATAGGCCCTAGGATCTGAGATCTGGGGGAGGACAGGCTCTTAGAGGCCATCTTGGCTCCTCTTTGTTTTAGAGGGGAAGGGCCTGGGGTCCAGAGAGGGCAAGGGAAGGTGTTCTCACTCCATGCCACAAAGCTAATAAACCGCAGGGCTGGAACTTGAACCCAGCGACTCTGACACCCAATTCAGAACTCTCTCTGACAAATCTTAGAGATCAGCCAATCCCAGGGCTCTTAACCTGAGGTCCCAATATGATTGAATTGGGGGGGGGCAGCTGGGTGGCTCAGTGGATTGTGAGAGCCAGACCTAGAGATGGGAAGTCCTGGGTTCAAATTTGGCCCCAGATACTTCCTAGCCGGGTGACCCTGGGCAAGTCACTTAACCCCCATTGCCTACCCTTACTATTCTTCTGCCTTGGAACCAATATTGATTTTAAGACAGAAGGTGAGAGTTTAAGAAAAATGTATTTGATAACTATTTCAATATAATCAATTTCCTTTGCCATCCTAAGTGTTTTGTTTTATGAATTTAAAAACATGAATCTGAGAAGATATCCATGGGCTTCGCCAAATGGCCAAAGGAGTCCAGGATATGCACGCACGTGCACACACACACACACACACACACACACACACACACACACACACAAGCTCTCTGTCTCTCTGTTTCTGTCTCTCTGTCTCTGTCTCTCTCTGTCTCTCTCTCTCTCTGTCTGTCTCTCTCTTTCCCCCTCTTTCTGTCCCTCTCTCTGTCTCTTTCTCTCTCCTTCTCCCTCTGTCTCTCTCTCTTTCTCTCTGTCTCTCTCTCTCCCTCTCCCTCTGTCTCTCTATCTCTCTCTGTCTCTCTCTCTGTCTCTGTCTATCTGTCTGTCTCTCTCTCTCTTCCAGTCCTCTTACTCTATAGCTAAGGAAAATTAAGCCCAGTGAGGGAAGTGACTTGACCCAAGTCTCCACTGGATTGTTGGGAGTTGGAGTTGGGTTGACTGTTTTCATCAGAATGTTGAGTCTCATGACAGGATAGATTCATTTTTTGAAAATCAGTTTTCTTTTTCTTTTAATTTTGGATTCTCTTCTTCCTTTCTCTTCCTCCCATTGAAATGATAGATTTATAATCATAGAGTCACAGTTTTGGGGTATGAAGGGGCCTCAGAGGCTCAGCCTCTTCATTTTACAAATAAGGAAACCGAGTCCTAGAGGAGGAAGTGATTTGACCAAAACCAAATAGGTGGTAAATGCCTGAGGTAAGATTTGAACCAAGGTCCTTCATTGATGCTAGAGTGCTTCCATTGTACCACACCGCCCATCTGGGGCTTTAAAAATGGATTCTCCGTTCTAGTTCTAGGGATTTGGGCTGAGTATTGATCCTCATGCCCTCTGCTGTCCATGGTGTTGCTGATGGGAGCGTGTCCAGCCTCTGCAGGTCCTTGCTTTCTTTTGGGTCAGGCCTGAATTGGCATCCCTTGGTGGGGAGGGAGGAAGCTGGCAGGCAAAAGGGTAAGGCAGGGGCCTGGGATCCAAAGATGCCACGTGCCGGTTTGCCTGTGGCCGTCAGGGAGTGATGCAGAGCCCCCCCAGCCCTCGTCTCTCAGCTGAACAGCCATCTTCAGCACTCCCACTCTGCACCAGGTCTGAATACTAATGAGGCGGCAGACTTAGAACAGGAGCCTTCCCATCCCCATTGGAGAGGCGAGCCCTAAAAGGAGGCGACAGTCCATGGGCGGGCGGCATTCATAAAGCACAGAGAGGGCAGGTATGTGCCCGCGTCTCCACCTGCCCCAGCCTCCTTCGGCTCCCCGGGGGCAGGTCACTCTAACTGGCATCACAGAGATGGCCCAATCCCGGATTATGGACTGCTGTTCAAAAAGGACCCCCCGGGCTTTTGCTATTTTCTCAGCTTACAGAAAGCAGCCCCTGCTCCTTCCTCATCCTTGAGGACATGACTCTAATGGGAATAGGGACTGGCTGGGCCGTTCATGGTCTCGGGGAGCTTTCAGAGGACAAGGTGTCTCCCCGGTGCAAATCTGCCACCTTCTCTACATCTAGCCTTAGAGAATTCCAGGCCAGATTTACAGTGGCGGGGTGTGTCAGAGGTGGGATCTGACCCCGAGGCTTTCTTAGCCTGAGGCCAGCTTGCAAACCACTCACACAGGTCTCTGCTTCTCATTAGAATATCCCGGTGGCAGGGCAGCGAGGTGGCTCAGTGAATTGAGAGCCAAATGTAGAGACAGATAGTTTTTAGCTATGTGACCCTGGGCAAGTCATTTAACCCTCATTGCTTAGACCTTACCACTCTTCTGCCAATACTTAATATTGACAGGAGGTAAAGTTTTTTTTTTTTAAATGCATTTATTAAAACTGCTTACTGTGTGCCAGGCATTGTGCTTGTAATGGGAAATAGGAAGACAAAAGCAGAATAGTCCTGGCCTTCAAGGAGCTTAGCAGTCTATCCAGGCCCTCATTCATTTATTCATTCATTCATTCAACTAAGTAGTCATTAAGTACCTAATATGTACAAGGCATAGTACTGGGCCCCCGGGATGTGAAGAGGAATCTGCTCTCAAGGACCCTCCATTCTACCTCTGGGGGTGTCCCTCGGAGCTCCTTCTGCTGGGCACATACCCCAAGGAGGCCAGACCCAAATGAAGACCCCCACGTGCACCCAAATAGGCAGAGCAGCCTTTTTTCAGGTAGCAAAGAACTAGAAACAAAGGAGATGCCCATCTTGGAGGGAATGTTCAAACAGACTGTGGCATGTGAATGCAAGAGAGCGTTGCTGTGCTGTAACAGCCAGTGCCCAGGAGTGAGAGAGGGAAGCACAGAAAGATGGAGCAGCATCCATGCAGGAGGCAGTGAGCAGAGCCCGGCAATAGGGATGGAGCCATTCACATAATGGAGAAGGGAAGACGAAGAAGAAGATGAAAGTGAACTTTCCCTAGTCATCACCACCAAGTTTGGGTCTGGGGAAGAACTGAGAAAATGCATTTCTGGGGAAATAGAAAGATGGCAGATGTGCAAATATCAAATAATACATATGTTAGCCATGTATATGTGCGATACACGTCTTATCTACAGAGATGAACAACGGAAATTGTCACGGGTCCATGTATATGTGCATATGTAAGGCATGAATGGACATGTATGTTTATATTATATCATATATTATTGTGATGCTAGTTATAGCAATAGGCACAGTCAACATACTCATTTAAGTGAGCTGTTTGCTAAATTGCTTTTTCTCTTAAAAATATTTGTTACAAATGACTTGCTGGGTAGGGAAAGGGGGAGAAATATATTCAGAAAAAGATGTGGGGGGCAGCTGGGTAGCTCAGTGGATTGTGAGAGCCAGACCTAGAGATGGGAGGTCCTGGGTTCAAATCTGGCCCCAGATACTTCCTAGCTGTGTGACCCTGGGCAAGTTACTTGACCCCCATTGCCTACCCTTACCAGTCTTCTGCCCTGGAGCCAATACACAGTATTGACTCCAAGACAGAAGGTAAGGGTTTAAAGAAAAAAAGAAAAAGATGTGATATAAGAACAAAAACTATAAATACGAAGAAGATAGGAACAGTCCCTGTGTTTTCATTGGTGTATGGAACTCCCAGGGGAGGAAACTCTCTTTATCAATGCACATTAGTGTTGCTGTTGCTGTTGCTGTTGCTGTTGCTGTTGCTGTTGCTGTTGCTGCAGTTGTTGCAGTTGCAGTTTCTTCTCTTAAAGAGTTGCCTGGATCACTGAGAGGTCAAGTTACTTACCAGGGATTGCATAGTTAGAATGTACCAGAGAAAGGACTTGAACTCAGGATTTCCTGCTTGTAGACCAGCTCTGTTCCATAAATGAAAATTCCTTCCTTTCTTCCTTCCTTCCTTCCTTCCTTCTTTCCTTCCTTCTTTCTCTTTCTTTCTTCCTTTCTTTCTTCCTTTCTTTCTTCCTTCTTT
>NC_058134.1:222908252-222929803 GCF_016433145.1 Gracilinanus agilis | reverse complement strand
GGAGCTGCTGATGACTCGATGGGTGCCCCAAACTTGCTCTATTTCTTTTTAGCTGGGTTCGGAGCTATAGGTGAGTGTGGAGGGGGTGGGGGTGGGGCGGTTGCTCAGCCTGCGATTGAGTGAGTGAGAGCCCTTTTTAGCCTGGAAATGTCTCGATTCCACGTACCTTCCACGCTGTGCCCTGTTGTGGGGTTCCTCCGTTCGTCTGGACTTGTTTTTATGTCCCCTTGAGGAGTTTTGTGTGTTTCGGTCAGGAGAGGTTAAGAGCTGCTTCTTACTCTGCCGCCATCTTAACCCGGAAGCCAGTAAATAATTTTTTAAAGAACTGAATAATTATATAAAATGCAGACTGTGATATGTACTATAAGAGAAGTGCCATGAGGCTTCAAAGGAGAGAGGAATTGAATAGAAGGAAGAGGGAGGAATCAGGAAATAACTTTAAAAAAATAAACCCTTATCTTCCATCTTAGAATCAATACTGTGTATTGGTTCCAAGGCAAAAGAGATGTAAGGGCTAGACAACTTGCCCAGCATCACATGGCTAGGAAGTAGCTGAGGCCACATTAGAACCCAGGACTTCCATCTCTAAACCTGGCTCTTAATTTGCTGAGCCACCCAGCTGCCTCCCTAGGGAAGACTTCTTGAAGGAGGAGACATTCACGTTAGGCTGGGAAAGACAGATATTATTTCACCAGGCAGACATAAAAGGGAAGGCATTCCAGGAAAAGGAGATCCAGGTCCTTGAAGTACTGAAATTTACAACCATGATCTGCTGGATGAAGGTTTTTTAAAAAACCATCTTTGTAATCCCTGTCTGAGTTTTACTGTGACATGTCACAAGGTAGGAAAAATACTTTTGCTAAGACCCAGGAATTCTGAAGTTTTTATTGGGCAGATTTCTGACAGGTATATGAGAGGTACTTTGGGGGATATGCAGGGTCACTTCACTTGATGGATTTCTGAAAAACTCATCTGGGTTCAGTTGGTTGGCCAAAGCCGTGAGCATTAAGGATCAAGTTGTTGGGCTCTCTCTGTATTTAATGGCTGAAAGACTGTCCTTTCTGGAGCTGCCACCTGAGCCACACCAGCAACTTCACTCTCTATGAAGATGACCTTTAAGGCACACCTGCTGTTGACTGCCATCCTTGCTCCAACCCATCCTTGGGTGTGAATTTTCCAGGCCTTGATTTCTCACCATGAAATTGCTACAAAGTCAAAAAGTCTCTGAGGTTTGACTTTCAGGCTTCCAAACTCAAAAGCTCATAGAATCTGTGATCCTCATTCCACAATATCAAACATCTTTCCATCTCTGACCCAAACCCTACATATGGTCTTATAACAATGGATCAAAGCCATTTTTTTTTCTTTTTGTCCACTATTTTCAAAGGTCGAAGTGATGTTTGACTGTAAAGTAGGGATATTTATTCCTCTTCCCTCCAGAAGAAGAATCCAGAAATAAGCTTTGGGCTCACATTGAACACATACACCCACATTTCTGGAGTCTCTCTTTTAGCATTTCCTTCAGAGACAGTTAGCAGTCATTAAAGAAAATTGGTCCCAATACTTATTTCCATGGGACACACTTCCTCAGTCCAATTCCTTCACCTCACCCCACACTTCTTTGCTTAGTCTAGCTCTGCCCCTTCCACCAGCCTCCTTTGTTTCTGCCAATGTGCCTGAGTCAGAAATAACCTTTGGGTCCCCCAGGGAGAGGCTGAGCTGTGGCTGAGCCAGAGCCACCAGAAATGCTGGGGAAAGGATTTTAGACTATTACAAAGGGTCTTTGACCTGTCTATGCCCATTCTTTGCAAGCTGGTGCCCAGAGAAGGGAAATTACTTATCCAAAATGAAATATCTAGCTGGTGATAGGGTGGAAGGTAGAGCCAGGATTATCTTTCATCTATTATAGGAGAAATATATATATATTATGTAATTTTATGTTATATCATATATCATATATCACATCATATTATATTAAATTATATCATATCACATATGTTATGTTGTCATATATTACATGTATTGTTATATTATAAATTATATTTCATTATATAAATTATTTATATCATATCATATCATATCATATATTAGTAGACTTTGAAAGGGAAGAACTTCAGAGGCCACATAGTCCTTCTTGTTATAGATGAGGAAAGTAAGACCCAAATTAAATACAACTTGGTCAAGGCAGAATGTGGATTAGAACCCACATCGTCTGTTTCTGCTTTCCACTGGGTTCCAGGTTGTCTCCTGTGAACTTAAGTGTCATGTTTCTCAGGTTGGCATTCTTTTATGTTACTAGAGTTATAAAGAAGGTATCTTTATCTGCCATTATAGTTATTATAGGGTATATTAATCAGGAAAGCTGTGCCTTGGATTCCCTTGATAGCTGGTGCAGGGACACCCGAGTCCTGTCACTCAGCTAGATGTTATAATAACTGCCCCTTCTCAATAACAGCACCCAGGCAGGATCCCTAAAGGTCAGGTGGATGGGTAACCCTTTCAGGTCCCACCTGGGGTTGGATTGATTATTAATATTGGGCTCTATTAGCCTTGGATAAATGATGACTGCATTGCTCCCTCCCCAAGAGTTGTGATGTAATAACTACTCAGGAAGGTACTTAATAAACTTTATTTATAGATGTTAATAAGGGAAAGGAATAATCAGGAACAGATTGGGGATAGAAGACCCTGTCACTAATGGCTATGATCACTAATCCCTCAGGATTGTAGGCTGTTTCAGTAACGCTGGAGCTCTTGTTCTTCACCTCCTCTGGCTCAACTTGGCCACGGCCAAACCAGAGAAAGCAATCTGCTTGATTGATACAGATATCGATGATCCCTCTCAGCTTCTTATTGCCAGTTGTTATGTCAGTCCTACAGCCATCAGGAAATACCTCTCTTACCTCCCTCTGCTTCTTCTCCTTCCCTCTTCCTGATTCCCACCCGGGCCTGGATACCTAAATATCTAATGATGGTTCAGATGTCTAAATATCTAGGGGGAATTCAGAGAGAATCAGAGGACCCACAGTCAGAGAGCCACAGGTCAATGCTCCAAGATCAGAGATCAATGTCCAAGGCCAACGGTTCCAGGCCAAGAGTCAAAGCTAAGGGCTTTTGTCAAATGGCTGTCAGGGTATTTATCTCCTCTGGCCAACTGCCTTTCCTCTTGTCCTCACGGCATCTGGGACATTCCAATGTCTTCAACTGTCTTCACCTGTCAATCAAGGTGAGACTCACAACTCCTAGAGTATGAATATGACACTAGATAGACTGACTGTTATAAATTAATCTGTGGGCTCTCTATCAGACATCACAGCTGTTAGTGGGTACAATTGGTGTGAATGTATAATGCTAGAAATCAAATTGCAGTAGGTCAAGGGCATCTTGCGGAAAGAATGACAAGGTGAGGGCAGCCATTAGTCATTTTCCATCTTGCCTGCAGTGGAGCTGATAATGTTCCAAGACCTCCTAGAATCAGGCTGAAAATACCCATAGACTTCTGACTTAGGATGTTCCTTCCAGGAAAAAGTCAATAGCCAGATGGATTTGACTCAGGAAGGATTTACTGGACAGCTTGTACTGAGTCTTAGGCCTATAAAGAGAAGCATAAAACTGACCCCTGCCTTCAAGGAATTTCCCACCTATTTTAGTCAATTCATAAATCACAAGCATTTATTAGGTGCCTGCTATGTATCAGGTACTAGACAAGTCACTGAAAATATAAAGACAGGCCATAGATATTTCCTAGCTCTATGACCCTAGATAAGTCACTTAACCCCATTTGTCTAGCTCTTGCTAGCCCTTCTGTCCTACAATTAGGTATTACTAGGATAGAAAGTAAGATTTATTTTAAAAAAATATAAAGATAAAAGTAAGAGAATTCCTGCCCCCAGGGAGCTAATAATCTGCTGGAATTAGGGTGCACTAGAACTACTCAGTACATACAAAATCCATACAACAATTGGTAGAATCAAAAACTAAGCACTGAAGGCTGCTAGGGGTTCCAAGAAGCAAAAATAAGGAGGGAAAGTATCCCATACTTGGATGACAAGTCTGTCAGAGGCATGGAGGCAGAGGATAGGGAATATGTATGGGGAAGAGCGGGTAAGTCATTCTACCTGATGTGTAGAAGATGTGAAAGGGAGTAAGATGGCATCTATCTAGAAAGACAAGATGGGAGCATGTTATGCCAAGCCTTAAAAAGAGGAGTTTGTGTTTTATTTGAGAGGCAATGGGGAGCCAAGGAAGCTGCTTGAGCTGAGAGATGCCACAGCTAGCAGTCCTATACTTTAGGAATATGATTTTTGGCAGCTGGGTGGGAAATGGATCAGAGGAGGATGAGACCAGATACTGAGAGACCAATTAAGGACTCTACTGCAGTAGCGTAGGCGTAGGGGAGAAATGACATACACTATAGACTGGCCAGCATGGCATTGATTACTGGTAAACTTCTAGACCCAATTATTAAACAAATGATTTGTGAGCATGTGGGCAGAAAAGTGGCCCTCTATCTGGGAAGCATCATATCTTCCCATCTGTGAGGCACTAGGGTTGAGATTTATTGCAGTGACATTCCAGAATATATTCTCCATTTTGGGAAAGAGGATGGGGAGAAGGAAACAAGCATTGATTAAGTGCCTACTGTGTGCTAAGTGCTTTATAAAGAGTGTCTCATTTGACTCTTACAACAACCCTAAGAGGTCATGGGTGTGGCAAGTCAAACAGTGGATTAATAACTAATCATTGAACATCTATGAGTTGTCATGCTAGGCACTAAGGTGTGGTTATTGTTCCCCATTTTACAGTTGAGGAAACTGAGGGAAATAGTTCAATGATACATGGGAACACACAATTAGCAAATGTCTCTCTATAACCCCAACTTCTATACTGGTGCTTGGCACATCATAGGTACTTAATAAGTTCTTGTGAATAAATTAGGGAATCAGTGAAGTCAGAGTGGATACCGTGTCCATTGCAAGCTTCCTTGTTGACAGTCATTCCTCCAATTTCTCTTGGCTCAAAGGTTCAGGAGGAGGGGCTGGAACAGTCTAAGCTCCCCATTACCTCTATTATTGATAATTTTTTTTAAACCCTTACCTTTTGTTTTAGAATTAAGTAGTAAGGGTTAGACAATGGGAGCTAAGGGATTTGCCCAGGGTCACACAGCTAGGAAGTGTCTGGGGCCAGCTTTGAACCTAAGACCTCCCATCTCTAGGCCTGGTTCTCAAACCAATGAGCCATCCATATGCCCCCAATGAATCTTTTTAACATCTGTACATACTGCCCACTTGTTGGCATCTACTGGCCACTAAATAGCTATTCCCATTAGGTGGCTTTAAATCCTGGATCACTGGTTTTTTCCTGTATTGTACAATAGAAAGAACTCTGAACTGGAGGTCCCAGGACCTGAGCATAAATCTGATCTCTATCACTTGATAGTTATAGACCCTGGGACAAAGGTCTTGGAGACTCAATTTCCTTATCTGTAAAATGAGGGGGTTGGACTTTTTCTAGGACACCTTCCTTCTTCCCTTGTGAGGAGTTTTTATTAATCTTTTAAAGCCAGACTCAGGTAGTAATGATGACTAGCATTTATAGTGTTTTAAGGTTTACAAGAGGCATGAATGTGTGTATCTATGCATGTGCGTGTGCGTTTGATCCTCACAACAGGCTTGCGAGGTAGCTGCTGTTTTTGTCTCCATTTTAAAGATGAGGAAACTGAGTCTGGAAGAGGTTAAGTAAATTATCCGGAGTCACAAAGCTAGTAAGTATCTGGAGGTAATATTTGAATTCTGATCTTCTTGACTCCATTCCAGCATTCTATTCTCTGTGCCACCTTCTATGAGAAACATGCCTCCATCTACCCAGTCGATAGCATCCCTTCTACCCTACCCTAATCCTCACCACCTCAGAGCACTTTGTTGTACGGCTTATGCAATTATCATAGGATCCTGCGTAGTACAGTTAACCTTGTGTGGTCTTCTGTCTCTTTTAGAGTATAAGCTCCCCAAGGACCAGGGCTGAGTCTTTTTTCAATCTCTCCTGGCACCCAGCATAAGGCTTTGTATACAGTAATTGTTTAATAAAGTTGTATTAGTTTGAAATGAATAAATCTGGCACAGCTCAATAACCATAAGAGAGAGAAATAGCTTCAATACAACATTGTCGAATAGCATGAGGATGATGGGACAATGGGATGGCACAGACACTACTTGCTGTTTGGTGAGAGCTCAGAGGAAGGTGGAGTGGAAATCAGTAGGCAGGGATGGTCTAGGGCAGCTTCACTGAGGAGGGCAGCTTTGAAACTGACTCTTGAGAAATGGGTGTGAAGTTGGTGCTGTGAAGAGAAACAGTGGAGGGAGTCAATCAAACAGCCCATAACCGGCCTTTTATCCAGTGCTAGGCAGTAGCAATACAATGACAAAATGAAAATAATCTTTGCCTTCAAAGAGATTAAGGTTCAACTGGGAGGAAACAAGACATACAGATAGAAGTAAATAAACACAAAGGCTATCCAGATGAATTACAAAGTCATTTTGCCTTTGCTACTTTATATGAATTTGTTGCCCTTGGTCAGGGCAACTATCTTTGATGACATGAATGGAAATCTTGTCTCTGCTACTTAGAAGCTGTGTGACTTTAGAAAAGTTACTTAGTTTCTCAGAGTTTCGACTTTCCCCATCTGTAAAATAAAGAGGTTTGGATTTGACCTGTGAGGTCTCTTTTCAGACACAAATTTATGGTTCTATGATTCTGGCTTTGGTTTCCTCATCTCTAATATGATGGGTTTTCAGTTTTGTTCTTGTTCAGTCACTATTCAATCATGTCTGATTCTTCTTGACCCCATTTGGGAGTTTCTTGGAGTGATTTGACATTTCTTTCTCTCATTTAGCAGATGAGAAAACGGAGGCATCCAGGGTTAAGTGACTTGCCCAGGGTCACATAGCTAGTAAATGTGTGGGGCCAGATTTGAACTCAGGGAGATGAGTTTTCCTTACTCCAGACCTGGCACTCTATCCACTGCCCCACTTAGCTGCCCTCATAAGGGGTTGGGAAGAAGTGATCAATTCTATCATATGGAGAAAATGTACTAGAAAACACTCCAATGAGGTTGTTTGTTTATTTTTTAAGAGAGAGATTCTGAGTATATCAAAGCAGGAGCTAACACAACACGCAAGTGGGCCCAAACCAGATTCAAATATAATTTGGAAATGTTTGACAAAATAAATAAAAATATAAGAGAGCACAAATAATGCTATTCTGTGGTTTTCTAAGTCAATATGCTGCCAGCAGGGATCTTTACATGGGGTTTAGTATTTCTATTTGAGGTTGACCGTATTGGACTAGAGAATGGGGAAAATCAAGAGAGAAAGCCCTACTTGAGACATTAATAGCATTAATGTAAATTGGAGGTAGTGTAGTGTAATAAGAGCCTTAAAGTTTACAAAACGTTTTACATATGTTACTTAATTAGATCTTTACAATAGCCTAACCCAAGGGGCAGGAAGCAAGCATTATTTAAGTATTTACTTCATGCTAGCCATTGGGCTAAGCAATAGAGTACTAATATGATCCCCATTTTACAGATGATGAAACTGAGCCTGAGAAAAGCGAAAAATGACTTGCCACAATGAACAGGAGCCCAATATGAGCCAGGCACTATGCTAAGTGCTAGGAATAAAAAGAAAGGCAAAACTCCCTAATAACCCATCAGTGTCCATAGCTGAAAACAGTAGGTGGTCCCTGAGCAGAGTAAAATACAGTGGGGAAGGTTCAAATCCCACTTCTGACATCTACTGCCTTCAAGATCCTGGATCAGTCCTTGGCAGTATCTCCAGACAATTCACTAAGATTATATAAGACGTAGGGAAGGTGTCACTCTGTAAAGATAGAATAATTTTCCCAATTTGGGAGGCCCTTAAACCAATTAAATCATGGGTCCAGTTCTAAATGGGGGTTAACTGGGACCCTGCCACCACCACCAATTGGCACATCCCAGGGAAATGATTATAGACATGGACCTCCTCCGTTGAGTCAACCCACAGAATATTTTAGTTGATCTCCTTGGCTCAATCTCTCCTACCCATAGGCCAAGATCAGGGTCAAAGGCGCAATTATATTTGACCCCAGATAAAGTTTGAGATCCTTCTCAGAGCCCAGAGATGGAAGAAAAGGGAAGAGCCTCATTGCTCCTTGCTGGTCTCTGAGACTTGTGGCAGAGCTAGGAAAAGTGAGTTATACATTAACTTGGTTACACTGATGGCTATTCTCTCTGCTAAAGCAGAAAGCAGGTTCTTCCTATTTCTTGACTTGCCTCAGATGAAAAATTGATTTATTCTTGTTGAATGAGCCTGTCTCCATGTAGTGACATTGGTCAACAGACTCAGTCAGTCTCTGGGCTTGTACTCAAAGCTTTCCTAGTCTGAGAGGACTTGCCGTGGCTTGCCTTTCACTGGGACAGGCTCCAAGAGCCCAGTGTTACCTGAATACCTTGTTAATATGTCACATTTATAAAACAGCCAAATGATTGTCCTCTGCCTACCTCAGGTCCCATCAGAGTGCTATGTATATTTCCAGGCACTAGAGATCCAGAAAGATATTGATAATTGGAGAGTATCCAGTGGAGGGAAGCCAGAATGATGAAGAGCCCTGAGTCTATCATCATTGTTATCATCACCACTATTTATAGAATACTTTAAGGTTTAAAAAGTTCTTTACATATTTATCTCATTTGATCTCCACATTCTGTCTGGTAGATGCATTATTATTCCCATTTTACAGATGAGGAAACTGAGATATTAAGTCCCTTGTTCACATTTTGTATCTGGAGACAGGATTCAGACTCATATCTTCTTGACACCCAAGTTGAATGCTCTATCCATGATACCACTTAGCTGCTAGAGTCACACAGGTAGTGACAGAGAGAAGGTGCTATTATTATCTTCACTTTATAGTTGAGGGCAGTACGAGAGAGGTTAAGTGACTTGCCTAGATTCACACAGCTAGTTGGTATCTGAGGCAGGATTCAAATTCAGATCTTTCAGACTCTAAGCGGAATGCTCTATCCATTAGGCCATGCAGCTGTCATATGAGGATCAGTTGAAGGAACTGAGGATGATTGTTTTATGCAATTAAAAATATTCTGAGGAGGGTCACAAAAGTGACACACATCCATGACACCGAAAAGCTTAGAAATTCCTGATTTAAGGTGCAGCTAGGAGGCTCAGTGAATTGAGAACGAGGCCTAGATTTGGAAGGTCCTCAAATCTGGCCTCAGATACTTCCTAGCAGTGTGATCCTGGGCATGTCACAACCCCCCATTGCCTAGCCCTTCCCACTCTTCTGTATTGGAACCGATAGGCAGAATTGATTCTAAGATGGAAGGTAAGGGGTTAAAAAAAATAGAATCCCTGATCTAGTCGAGCTTCCTCATTTTATTGATGAGGAAACTAAAGCCAAGGAAAATGAGATGCTTTGTTCAAGGTATCACAGGGGTGGAATTTGAACATGAGTTCTTAGACTCTAGAGCCAGTACCCTTTTCACTGGACTAGGACCTCCCTGATACAGAATAGCAGTAAACATGAAGGGAATTAGGGTCTCAGAGCAAGGGGTGCCAGCTAATTCAATCACTCTATATAAGAGTTAAAAGGATGAGCAAATCATGTGCCATCATTCCCAAGGTAGGTCAGTGGCCACAGGGCTCATGGAGACTGCCAGCAAGGCCTTCTTCTCCCTTGGGTTCAGGGTCAGAGTGCTTCTATACTTATTTCAAACAGCATCTATAGGCAAAATAATTCATAATAATTGTCAGTCTCATATAACCCCCTCCTCTTTCCTGGAAATGACACCTGCTAATTTCCCCAATCTCCTGATTGAGAGAAGCTGAGCTCTAGCCTGAGTTTTGTTTGCCTCCAGGGCTGGTTTATGCTTGCAGTTAAGAAGATCTCCCCGCCCCAAATTTCTCCTTTAAATCATTCACTTGTATCTTCCTCTCAGCTGCAACTTTAATAAAGCTGAGGACCTCAAATGGTGTTGCTGTTCTGCGACTAGGGCTTTTAATAGTCCTAATCATATATTTCACACTAACAGCTCTTTGTGGCCTTGTCTATCTTTCCTGCTACTGTAGCAGGGTGAAGAGGTGAGGCATTTATTAGGGGAAGTTAGAAGTGTCCTTGTTCAGAAAGCTAACCTCTTCTTCTTCCTTTTCCTTTCGTGCCTTCCCTTCCCTCAACCTTTTAAGAAAATAGATTTTTATTTATGAAGCTTTTGGGTTTTATCACCTAAATTTTCCCTCGGTAGCCTTTTCTCTCTCCCTCATAGAGAGCCATCCTTTGTAACAAAGAATGTTTTAGAAAAAAGGAAAAATCCACAAAATCAGTCAACAGATCCTTTTTTTAAGCGCAACATTCTTTTAATTAAAAACCCTTTACCTTATGCCTTAGAATCAATACGAAGTGTGGATTCTAGGACAGGAGAACAGTAAGGGGCAGGCCATGGCCCAGCCCTTAACACTCACTCATCTACCTTGGAACCAATACACAGTATTGATTCCAAGATGGAGGGTAAGGTTTAAAATAAAAGAGGTCATCTAGGCTAACCTCATTTTCCATATGAAGAAACTGAGGTCCAGGGAGGTTAAATGATTTCAGTAAAGTCTCACAAGTAGTGATGGAGGGAAGATATAAAGCCAGGTTCTCTAATTCCAAATGCATTCTTTTTTTTCCCTACTCATTCAGCCAATGGATGCATACTTTACCCTACTCCCTCCAAGGGGGTCTTCACTGGGCATCTCCATAACCCTCCTAGACAGGTTTTCATTAGATGGCCTCCATTGCCTTTTCTTCCCTGCAAAGAAACAGCTCTATCAGCCTTGTAAATAAGCAGTTGTTGTATTTAAATGAATAACTCCGGGTTCTTATTTTTCCATAGAGTTTATTAATCATCACTTGAAATAAAGAAAGTATATATAGAGAGGTTTAAGCCTAATCTAACCTGACTCTGACCACGTTCCCTTCCTGGAGACACTGAAGAGATGTGAGTCAGCAATTGTGTGTCAAGATGCCACCCTTCCTTAGGGTGGTTCAAGAGGTGCTTTTAAGCCCTGGGCTTTCAGGGCCACAAGGCCTACTCAAGGGAACGACTCATCCTCTTCTCAGTACTGGGCTTGTCATTTGGTGTGGAGTCATTCATTGATCTAACATTTACTAAGGGTCATGCCAAGACAAAAATATTAAATAAATAAAACCCAAACCCTGCCTTCAAGGAGCTTATACTCTGGGGTGAGTCAGAGAGGAAAGAGTTACATGATATACATTAATAAGGATATACAATACGTACACAAAGTACAAAATAATTTGGGTCGAATGGGACAGGTGGGGCAGGTAGGTGGTGCAGTGGATAGAGCACTGGACTTGTAATCAAGAAGATTCATCTTCCTGAGTTCCAAACTAGCCTCTGACACTTACCAGCTATATGACCTTAGACAAATCACTTAACCTTCTTTGCTTCAGTTTCCTCATCTGTAAAATGGGCTGGAGAAGGAAATGGCAAACCATTAGAAAAGTTCTAATGTAGGAAATAGCATTTGAGCATAGAGATTCTAAGAGATGGAAGTCGGGAGTGAGTGCATTCTAGGCATAGGTGTGGCGAAGGAAGAGACGATGGGAGAAGTATGGAGAATCTTTGTCCCAGGGATGGTTTTCTAACCACAGTTCCCCCATCTATTATTTTTTCCCTTTTGAACTAGACCTATGAGTTCCTGATTAGGAAAGTCCCTCTACAATGCAGGGCAGAACCCATTTTGAACATTAGAGTTTTTTTTTATTAAAAAAAAAAAAAGAAATTTTATTTTCCCAATTACATTTAATAATGATTTTCCACATCCATTTTCTGAAATTTTAAGATTCAAATTGTCTCCCTCTCTCCTCTCAAAGATGGGAAGCAATCTGATCTGGGCTTTACAAGTATTATACACAACATACTTCCACATTGTTCATTGTTGTAAGAGAATACTTAGATAAAACCAAAATCCCCAAATAAAACCATAAATAAACTTATGTGAAGGATAGTCGACTTCGATCTGCCTCTGACTCCAACAGTTCTTTCTCTGGAGGTGGAGTGCATGCTTCAAAATTGTCTCAGATCATTCCAGTGATGAGAGAGTAGCTAAGTCTTTCACAGTTGCTCATCCATACCTTAGGGTTTTAAAGGCTTCCCTAGGACACTCAGAGGTGAAGGCAGTTGGAAGAGGGCCACAACACATCTCGAACTCCAAAATCCTTGAGAGGAAGAAGAGGGCACCCTGGGAAGGTGGTTTCTAAGAAAGAAATGCTGTAAGGATAGGATCCTGGGGTGGTAGACATGGAGACAGTGGTGAATGGAGAACTTCTGTGAGAAGGAAGCAACACCTCCTACCCCTCCCATCTTGGCCCCCCTGGACAAATTCCCATTTTCCCCAGCCTAGGTATAGCTCCACTCTACTATGTAATGGATGACCTCTGAGAAGCCAGCATTTCCCCTAATAAGAACCCATTTCTCTCAAGGTGGCATGGGAGTCGGGCTCAAAGTTTTTCACCAAGCTCAGCTCTCAAATCTGTGCTGGAGTCACAGACAGTGAATTGATAGTCTGGGAGGTCCTCAATCCAAGTTTTCTTGGTGGATGAGTCAGCTCTCCCTTATGAACAAAAGTGGGTGGGAGATGATGTCAGAGCTCAGGGGTCAGCAGAGATTCAGCAAGGACTGTAGGTCGGTGGAGAGAAACTGACTCACTTGGCACCTTTTTCTGAGAACACAGTTCAGTAAAAAGCACACAGAGCAAAGGAAAGAACATTGAACAAGTCAGTAAGCCCTGAATCTCAGGGGAGTGGTCAAAGAGACCCAGTTTAGGAATTTATTCTCCCTATTTTGCAGATGAATACATTGAGGCTTAGAGAACTAATTTGCCCCTGGGCACAAACACCTGAGTGTGAAAATTGACACTACCACTTATTAACTGTATGCCTATGGACAACTTGGCTTCTTTCTGGACCTCAGAATTCCAAACCCTAAAATGGGAATGATAATAGTCACATGGTCATAGAGATGAACAAATTCTAGGATGATGGGGCCATAGGTCTTTTAGCTGGACAGGATCTCAGAAGCCATCTAGTCCAACCAGTGGAGAGTGCCACATCTACCATCAGAGGGCCTGGGTTCAAATCCCAACACTTTCCCCCTTTTTTTCTTTTGCTTCCCCTATGATTTTTACTTAACCTCTCAGTCCCTCAGTATCTTTATTTGTAAAATGAGATATTGTATTTAGATGGCTCCTAAGGTCTCTTTTAGCATTGAATCTTATGCTTCTGCTATCATTTCTGATGTTTAATATTAATTAAGCGTTCAACCTCCTATTTCTGTTGTTTTCCTCATAGGATAAATGTGAGGAAGGGGTTTGGCAAACCTTAGAGCACTTCACAAATTAAAGATACAAGATTATTGGTTAATATCAAAGAGGTGAAGGAAATTGCTAGAGCAGACAGAAATCTGGCCTAGTAAATGAGGAAGACCTGAGTTCAAGTCCCACCTCTGATCATGCTGGCTGTGTGACACTGGGCAAGTCAGTACTCCAGACTAGGTTTCTTCCTTCCTTCTCTCCCTCCCTCCCTCCCTTCCTTCCTTCCTTCCTTCCTTCCTTCCTTCCTTCCTTCCACCATGGACTCCCCTGCCAGCTTGATGAAACTTCTAGACTTCTATCTGACAGTAAGGTTTTTCAGTACTTAAAGGAAATGCTCAATTTCTGTATGAGGCTAATGAAAACAAAGATGTAATCCCCCCCACACACACCATCTAAGCCCACAGACCCTCTGAAATCTCTCCATGGACAAGTTAAGAACCTTTGTCACACTTCATTGATAGGGGGAGACCTCTCAGTGGGAGCTCCTTATAAATAACAAATAAGTAAGTGACAATAAGTGACCATAGCAGGTCCGGTCTAAAAGGCAATCAATGAACATTTATCAATCGCTTATTGCATGTCAAAGACTGTGTTCTGTGCTGGAGACACAAAGGAAAAGCAAAGCCAGTGCCTGCTCTCAAAGAGCTTATATTCTATGGGAAAGACAGCATGTAAAAAGGAAACTACAGAAGATGAATAGAGAAGAGGTGGAAGGTCATCCTTAGTGGGTAACGGAGTGAACCCAGATTATATTAATTGTGTTCCTTTCCCTCGAACATTTTTTGGGAGGTTAAATCAGATTAGAATGACCATTAATGGCTTTAAAGAGGAGGTGGGGGAAGAAGTTGCAAAAGGACGGTGTACAAGGGTAAGTGGCACAGCACTGGGCTGGTAGTCAGGAAGACTTGATTTCAAATCCAGCCTCATACTTACTAGCTCTGTGACTCTGGGAAAATCATTTAAATTCATAGCCTCAGTTTCCTAATCTGTAAGATTTGGGTAATAAAAGCCCCCACCTCCCAAGGTTATTGTGAGGATCAAATGAGATCTTTGTAAAGTGCTTTGCAATCCCTAATGTGTGCTATAAAATGGTAGTTATTAGTAATTATACTAATTGTAGAAGAAAAAAGCCAGGAGCCCTCAGTTTACCTTCGTGATAGAAAGTGGTAGGCTACTTGTATGTGTGGTGATCTTCTGAGTATTCTCTTGGGATCTGTCTCCTTCTTCCTCCAACGGCTACCTCCTCAGTCACATTCTACTCACTCAGCTCCTGCGGCATGCAGGTTTAGAATTGTATAATAGCCCCATCTTATTTAGACACCCCATTTTGCAGTTGGAGAAACTGAGGTGAAATGACTAGCTTCTGCTGCTTCCCATAAATACTTGGGCCAATTCCTTAAGAGAAATGAGTTGGGGTAGCCTCAATGACTTCTAAGGCATACCGTATTACATGTAGGCATTTTGTGAGGAAAGGTTGAGTGGCCCTTCAGTGGTCCAGCTAGGACTAGAACTCAGGTCATTTGATTCCCTATCCATTGCCCTCTTTCCCACTTTTGGATGGACTCCACTACTCAAATGAAATGGCTTTCTCAAAGCTAGCCAACACTCTCTTTAAAAAACAAAACTCAGGATGTAGACGCTGAACAATAACTCGAGTCCAACTATCAATAATATGGAATTAGGCCATGATCAATGATACATGTAAAACCCAGTGGAATTGGGCGTTGGCTAAGGGGGATTAGGGTGGTTTGGGGGAGAGGGAAAGAACATGCAACATGTAACTAGGGGAAAATATTCAAAATTAAAAAGAAAAAGAAAAAACAACAAATAAAATATAATACAATATAAAAAATAAAATAAAGTCCTAAAAAACCCTCACTTTTTGTATTAAAAAATAAATTTGTATTGATAACATGTTTTACCATGCTGAAATGTTTCTCTGAATCTCTCTCCCTTTTATCCATGAGAATGATCTCATATAACAAAGAATTATTTTAAAAGAAAAAGAGGAAAAGAAAAACAATCCGCAGAACCCATCAGGGCATTGCAAATCCATCTGTGAAGCACCTACCTCCATTCAAGAATAGGAAGACGTGCCAGCCATCTCCAGACTGCTAAGTCCAGTGGCCTTTTTCTCAGTCTTCAATCCCTCTTGACCTGTCTGGAGCATTTCCTATGACTGGCCAGCCCTCTTTCGGAGCATTCTTCTCTCCTGGAGTCTTCATGACCCAGCCCTCTCTGTTCTTGCTCCTGCCTTTCCGATTGCTCCTTCTGTGTCTCCTTTGCTGGATTGTTATCTTTCTGTGAATATGAGTACTGTTTCCCTTTCTTCACACCTTCTTTTCCAACCATTGCTAGCTTCCGTCAAGGTTCCGGTCATCCCCTTAATGGTTAGTGTTCTGTCCCTCCTTAAATTGTATTTCCCTATCGATGTACGTGTTGTTTCTCCAAGTAGAAAGTAAGCTCCATGAGGGCAGGGATGATTTCATTTTTGTCTTTTGATGCCCAACACCCATCATAGACCCTTTTTGGATGGGCCTGCCAAAGGGAAGAGTTCAGAATGATCTTTCCTTGGAGATGGTTATACAAGTCAGCAAGATTTTAAATGGGGGCTATTATGTGCCTAAAGAGTCAGCATGATATAGTATAAGAAGGCTGGTCACAAAGTCCGGAAGGCCTGAGTTCAAGTTCTGCCTCTAACACATGTCAGTTTGTGTGACTGTGGATGTCATTTAATTTCTCAATGTCAGTTGAAAGGCCCTGAGTTCAAATCTGGCCTCAGATATTTCCTAGCTATGTGACCTTGGACTGAAATTGCCCAGTCCTTGCCACTCTTCTGTCTTAGAATTGATACGGGAAGGGTTAAATTTTTCTTTTCCCTCAATATCTCAAGCAATTTTGAGACTATAAATTCCAGATAGTTGCTAATATGCTTGGGTGGAGAGATTTCCCATACTAAGAGTTCCCTACCCAGATGTAAAGAGTCTGGACTTTCTCCTCCTACAACCCTAAATAAATGAAAAATCCTTCAAAACTGATGTCGTTGGTGCTATGACAGACATGAAAGAAGTAGATTCTAGCTCTGAAACTTACTAGTTATGTGACCTTGGCCACACTTTCCTGCCCTAAGCCTCAGTTTCTTTATCTGCCAAATGGGCAGAATAACAATCATACTAATTACTTCCCAGGATTTTTTCAAGAAATGAACTTCGCCAGCCTTACCATGTGCTATAGAAACAGGAATCATTACTATTAGACTTGGTCTCTCGCCCTCTAGGAGCTGACAGTCTTCTGGGTAGTAAATCCAGCGTATTTCCACAGGCTCCCTCCCTCCCTCCCACTGACTGCCTCACTTTTTGTTTGTCTCCAAGAACAGATTCAAGACTGAAAATCTAATAAGAGAGGGGGGAAACCGGTGGGGGTAGAGGGGGTGTTTCAGAGAAATGATCATGGATTTATCCAAATCATAAAGACTTAGTTGTAATGAGGGATTGTAATTACACAGACAGCTGTTGGGGAAACAGTCGAGCATGACATGCAGACAGCCCAGCCAGTCTTGGCAGAGTCTGGCAGAGAGAGGCTAGGTACAATGGCCATAAAGCAATTAAAATGAGAAGACTTGAGTTTAAGTTACGAAGTCTGTCGTTTACTGGCTGTGTGACATGACCAAGACACTTGGTGTCTCTGAACTTCAGGTTTGTAAAATCAGATTTTGGTCATCATTTGTTGCATAAATAAGAAAGTACAGGACTTGAGTCAGCAAGACCCAAGTTCAAGTCCTACCTTAGACATTTACTAACTTTGTGATGATGGGTAGATCTCTGGACCTCAGTTTCTTCATCTGCAAAATGGGGAGGTTGGACTATATAGCTTCTAAATCTTCCCTTCTGTCTCTAAATCTATGATCCAGCCATCTTCCAGTCAGGTCAAAGACACCGTCCCACCTTCTACCTCCAACCAGGTCTTCCAGCTCCTGCTGGGGCTGTGCTCTCTTGATTGATGATTTGTTGTTGTTAAGCTCTTCAATAGTGTCTGACTCTTTGTGACCCCATTGGAGGTTTTCCTGACAAAGATGCTGGACCGGTTTGCTATTCCCTTTTAATCCAGCCCATTTTACAGATGAGAAAACTAAGGTCCGAACAAATTAGTTGATTGATGAGATTTCACCATATTTAGAAGGCCCAGACACAGCCTCTCCCCGCCATCTCCCTCTTTCCCTTCTGGCTCTGGGAACAGTAATTAAATCAACTTTCCTATCACTGGAAAGGGGATGCCGATTGATTGTCTTCTAACTCCATTCATCATCCAAGGCAGAACCTTCTCCATCTTCAAATATCAGATCCTTGAGACCAGGTTTGTGCAATTTGTGTACCTCAGTGTTTATCACTGCGCCTGGCACCCTTGCCTCAATTTCGGATTTGGAAAGGGCCTTCAAGGCCATCTTCACAGGAGGGAGAAAACTGAGTCACAGAACAGAAAAACGGAAAGTCCTTGAGGGGCAGGGACTCTTTTTGCTTCTCCCTGTGACCCCAGTGCCTAGTAACATATCTGGTACATACTTAATAAATGTGGGGGAAGGGGGTTCTTGTTGCTTTTCATTTAAATAAAGCTTTTGGGTTTTTTTTGCATCACCACAATTTCCCTGGGAGCTCTCCCTCTCCGAACCATCCCATCACAAATATTTCTTGATCGACCGATTTATTGATTGATCGAGGCCGATGCTGCTGAGCCCAGCTACGGCGCTAAGTAGAGCAAGAGAAATGAGGCCTGGAAAAGCCATCCCTTGGAAGACCAAGCCCTGAACAATGGAGAATTTGCCACCGTCACACCCAGCCACGGACTGCCATGATCTCCGAACGCCGTGAATAATCTCATATTCCCAGGCGGGAAATGCCCGGTTCGGCACTCTTTTCTCAGAGCTCAGCCAGCACGTCAGTGACCGGCGAGAGGCGGCTTCATTGATTGTGGGTAATTGGTTAGGCATGCCCATCAGGCTCCCAAGACAGCGCTGCTAAGTTCTTAGTGCCTGGAAGTAGGTGGCTTTCTGGCCTCGCTGAGGCGGGGAGTGCTTGGCTCCTGGATCCTTTTCCCTTTCTCCTTGGTGCTTTGCTGGTCTGCAGTCATGAAGCAGAACGCCAAAGGCTTGAGTCGCATTTAGAATATTCTTTACATGGCTCAGAAAATGCAAATACCTGAGCTTTGGAAAACATTTTTTGACAGCAGCTGTCAAGCCCTCAAAGGCACCTCCCTCTCTTTTAGTCTACCCAAGGGTTGCTTGGGGGAGGCTAGTCTCCTCCCTGGAGTCTTCTGGCTTTTTCTGAAGTTACAGAATCATAATGGCTCCAGAGTTGGACGGGGCCTTTGAAGTCATTTAGCCCCGCTCTCTTCATTTATGGGTCACACGGGGGCAGGTTTTTGAATCTGGGACTTCTCTAACTTCCAATCAGGTAGTTTAGAGAATTTAAGTGACTGCCAAATCGGAGTCAGCATTTGAATTCAGGTCCTCGGACTCTTCAAGAGTCAGCTAGGTGGGGCAGTGGATAGAATGCTAGACTTGGAATAGGAAGATTTGAGTTTAAATCTGGCTTCAGATAATTACTAGCTGTGTGACCCTGGGCGCTTAACTTCTGTTTGTCTCTGTTTCCTCATCTTTAAAATAGGAATCACAATAGCATGTACCTCCCAGGTTGTTATGAGGATCGAATCAGATATTTGTAAAGCACTTAGCACAATGCCTGTCACACAGTAGGTGCTTAATAAATGATTTCTTTCTTCCTTCAAGAGCTGGTGGTTAAAGTGGAAACGTACTATGGGGTTGGGAGAGGGGGGTGAAAGTAAGAACATGAATCATATAACTATGGAAAATCTTTATAAAAAATAAAAAGTAAAAAAAAAAAAAGAGCTGGTGGTTAAGAGAGTTTAAATGACTCACCCAGAATTATACAAGCAGCAATCACTAGAGCCAGCATTTGAATCCAAGACTTTTGACTTCAGAGTAGATGCTCTTGCCACATTGGGGTATTAAATGTCAGAGGAGATATTTAAACTTGAGTTTTATGATTCCATATTCAGCACTGGATCACATAAAGTTTGAATTTTAGTTTGACCCCTCCCTGATTGGATGATCAGTAATTTAATTTCTTTGAACCTCAGTTTCTTCATCTGTAAAATGCAAGAGTTGGATTAAATGATTTTCTGAGATCCCTTTGAACCCTAGCTCTATGATTCTGTGACTTGACCATCCTGGTCCTCAGTTTCCCCACCTGTAAAAAGAAGGATTTGGACTCACTGACCTCCTAGATCCTTAGATCTATGATCCCATGACTTGTTCATGGTTCCTATCACAAAATGGATCCTTCTGCACCCCTCTACTCCCACCCTGAACCGATTCAAAGAGCCAGGAGATATAAGCAGAAGGGAAGCACTCCCGTAACAAACACCCACTTAGTATGCAGCCAGAAATGGGAAGAAGTCTTCTACTGGTGGGAGCCAGCCTTGCCCTTCATCTTCCGGGAACAAGAGGGTTTCTTTACCTATTGGTACCTATTGGTTTCCTTTGGGAGACCAAGTTATAAACTAAAATGAGAAAGTCACCTGGCCCAGGTAAGGAAGCCCACAGAGCCAAGGAAGGGAGGGGTGGGAGAATAGAGAACCCAGAACCAAGCCCCACCATCCGATGAGCCAAGCAAGCCAAGATCACCAAGTCAGCTCCCCGTCTCTCTCCCTCTGAACACTGCTTCCCTGGACGCTAGAGCAGATCTGTTTGTTGATGTCTGTCCCTCTCCCTGACTCTCTGTGTGTGATGTGCGCTCCCCTCGCCTCGCCCAGGTGTTTGTTTTCAGCTCTTCCCTCCAGCCCTCAGTTTAGACTTCAGCTTATCTGTGTCGGGGCCCCCTGCCTGCTAGGACCCTCCGGTTTGGATTATCTTTCCTAGACTCAGGACTACTCTGATAAACAGCCTTGGGTCCTCACAGAATCCTTATGTAAATGGCAGAATCAAGAAGGACCTTCTGGATGATTTGAGTCCAATTTCTCATCTGTAAAGGTAGCCACTTCCAGCCCTAGGTGGCTCTATAGTGCAGGGTGCCAGGCTTGGAATCAGGAAGACTCATCCTCTTGAGTTCAAATCAGATGGCTGTGTGACCCTGGGCAAGTCACTTAACTCTGCTTCAGGAAATGGCAAACCACTCCAGGATCTCTGCCAAGAAAGCCCCAAATAGAGAAGACACAAGAGAAAAACACTGAAATAATAGCTCAGTCTGTATAGGGAATAGCAGAGCTAGAAAATGAATTTGGGTCTCCTGACTCCAAACCCAGAGCTCCTTCCTGGTAAATAGAATATGTCCTTAGAGATCATCTCTGCTCAGGCAGGCAGTGTGCTGAAGCCTATGGACCCCTTACTCTTATCGCGGCACACTATTGGCTGATGGAATGAAAGGCGACCAACCACAGCGCTGGGTTTAGTGACTAGATTAGTAAGAGTGTGGGAAAGGTTTATAGGAGAGTGGGAAGGGTTTATAAAGCCTTAAAATAGATATAAATAATAAAATAAATAAAATGCTGCCGCTACTTCATGGATTTTCACCTATCAAGAGGGTCTCTGGAAGTAACTCCCACGATGGTGAGGGAATCACTGTACAGGTATTAAAGTATTTTTCCAAAAAAAAATTCATGAACCTCAGGTGAAGGACCTTCAAGTTAAGGCCTAGAAGATGATGGCTTCATGGAATATTGTAGATTTAATGTTACCTGTGGCACCTAGGACAAGTCACTTAATCGCTTTGTGCCTCAGTTTCCCCACTTGTAAAGTAAGGTGATTGGACTATCTTTTGGGTTCTTTGCAGCTCTAAATCCTATAATAAAAGTCCTATAATTCTATTTGCTGAGCTAGTTAACAGCGTGCCTTCATTTCCAGTTCTGCCAAATTGGGTCGAGGGAGGGAAGAGGTTGAATTCAGTGGCCTCAAAAGTTCCTTTTCTTTCTAATCTTTCATTTCAATACATGTAAGGAAAAAAGACAATTGGTGTCGCTCATTTTGCTCCATTGAAAAAGGGGGTGATGGGATTGACATTTTGTGCCACCAAATTGCAGGGGCTGTCTGACTTTTAAGATTTGTCC
>NC_058134.1:222893252-222903252 GCF_016433145.1 Gracilinanus agilis | reverse complement strand
ATCCGACTTCCCTTTCCCCTTCCCATGCCCACTCCCCGCCCCCACATAGATTAGAAGCTCCTCCTAGATCAGGGGCTCTTTACAGATGTTCCCTAACCCTCTGAAAAAAAGACTTGGATGACCATTTCAATACCATTGGCATCCTTTGTAAATAGTTTGTATTTTATTTTATGCAATTAAAAATGTGATTCTGAGATGGGGGTCTGGAGGCTTCAGGGGACTTGCAAAAGGATCCGGGACACCCAAAAAAGTCAGGAACCTCCTTAGAGGATGGGAGGAGAACTAGGTGGCACAGTGGGTAATAGCAGCAACTAGTAATTACATGGACCTCTAAAGCTTGCAAGTATCTCTATTTTATCCTCCCAACAACCCTGGGAGGCAGGTGCTGTTGTCACCCCATTTTACAGAGGCAGACAGTGCTTAAGTGGCTTATCCAGGGTCATGCAGCTAATAAGTATCTGGAGCAGGTTTTTCTGATTCCAGGCCTCGCAGTCTATTCACTGAGCCTCCAGCTGCCTAGATAGAGCATTGGGTTTGGAATCAGAAAGATCTGAACTCAAATGCTAACTTAGATATTTAATAATTATGTGACCTGGAGCAATTCGCTTGGCCATTCAGTTTCCTGTTCTATAAAATGAGGAGGTTGGGGTTAATAACCTCCAAAATCCTTTCTAGCTCTCTATTTATGGTCCAATGATTCTATTTTTGTTAAGTCTGCTATAACACTGAACTGAGTTCCGGATACAGAAATGGAAAATTCTTGAGATAAACAGGACGTGAGTTCAAATCCTGCCTTTTGCCCTCAGGGAGCTTACTCACACTCTGCTGGCAATTAAAGGGAATTGGACCCAGGGGAGAGTCTGGACCCCATCCCATATATCTGGCAGACCCCAGACAATATATGATGGCTAGAGGCCTATAATGGTCTGGTAGGGAACAGTCCAAAAAGCTGTTAGGGGCAAATTCTTCCACCTCACTCTCTTTTCTGCAGTCTGGCTTCCATCATGTTTGGACAGAATGCTCCTGTCATCTGCGGTTTCAGAATAGTGATATCAAACTAACAAACAAAACTATGGAGACCCAAACCCTTGAGCTAATTCCATGTGTTCCCAGAGACCTTGAAATCAAGCAATTTGGTGTTTCTCTGGATTCCTCCCTGCTTGTTCTCTTACTGCAGAAGGGACGAGCTGGATTTCAATGACCCCTGAGAGGTTATGTAATAATGATGCAGAACATACATTTCTCTGATGGATTTCAAAGCAGAGACATGAAAAGAGCAGAAATATTTGGTCTGAAAGAGGATTTTTTTATTGGCTCACTCTATCAAGACTTAATCTTCACCTAGATTGTTCAGTCTGGATAACCTGCCCTTCCACTTCCCCTCTTCCTTGCAAAAATGCTGCACGGGGACCTCATTTCTCTCTTCTTTGGATTTCTGTGGCTCAAAGGAGATAGGATGGTGTCTTGGACACAGCCAGCCAGATTCTCTAAGGCAGCCTCCTCATCTGCCCACTGGCCTGTGCTGGATAGGGTTTGTAGAAACATTTCCTCTAATAGAGGCATGTGTTCCCTAGAGTTAATAAATCTCCATCTGTTCAATGAGGGGAGAGAGAGAGACAGAGACAGACAGACAGACAGACAGACAGACAGACAGACAGAGGCAGAGAGGCAGAGACAGAGAGGCAGAGAGAGAGAGAGAGAGACAGAGAGGCAGAGACAGAGAGTCAGAGACAGAGACGGAGAGACACAGAGAGAAAGACAGAGAGACATAGAGACAGAGACAGACAAACAGAGAGAGACAGAGACAGACAGAGACAGAGACATAGAGTCAGAGACAAAGACAAAGACATAGAGAGAGACAGAGAGACAGAGAAAGAGAGACAGAGAGACAGAGTCAGAGAGAGAAGGATCAACTCTTGGGGCTTCTAAGATTACCCCAGGGATCTGGACAGATGTCCATCTGATCTAAGGTCTTTCAACTGAATTTGCACTCAAAATGGCTACTGAGAAAAGATGTGAGCTCAAAATAACAAAAGATGCTGGGTCATCTGTGACTTTACGGCTTGCATCTTGGGAGCAGAGAACCTCTAAGGAGGTTTATGACTTTTTTTGGGTGTCCTGGATCCTTTTGCAAGTCCTCTGAAGCCTCCAGACCCCCATCTCAGAATCACATTTTTAATTGCATAAAAAAAATTGTCCTGTATGACCAGGACAATTCAAGATTCTGGGATTCAGCTCCCTTAACCATTGAATGGCTACAATAATATTCATGAACCATTGGAAGAAAAGATCCTTGCAAATTTTAAAATATATATAAGCTGCGTGAGCTACCTAAAATATGAAGCACACAAGCTACCTAAATGAAGGTAAAATTGATGTTGAAAGTTGTCTCGAGGAAGAAAAGAAGTCACAATAGGGTATCCTGAAGGGTCAGGGATAATGGTGGAAATCCTCTCCCTTTACTTTCCTGAGGATGGTAACTACAAACTACGTGCATGCATGCACCCAATGACTTTTTTAAAAAATTAAATATTTTATTATTTTTTTAGAAAAAATTTCCATGGTTACATGTTCTTACTTTCCCCTTCCCCCTCCCCCCATAGCCAATGCACATTTCCACTGGTTTTAACATGTGTCATCGATCAAGACTTATTTCCATATTATTGATAGTTGCATTGGTGTTTCGAGTCTACATCCCCAATCATGTCTGCATCAACCCATGTGTTCAAGTGGTCCAATGACTTTTTTTAAAGCCCTGGTGGATAGACTTTTGTCCTCTACTCCCCAACCAACTCCTTCCTTGTAGTACTGCCCAGCTAAGAGTAGCACCAAAATCCTCAGACCTGGTGCCCAAGCATCATAGATTGGCAAGATCATGGAGAGAGAGCAGGAAGGCTCCATAGAATCCACCTGGTCCAACCTCCTCATTTTATAGAAACTAAGACCCAGAGGAGATAGAACCATAGATCTGTAGCTTAGAAGGGACTCAGAATCCATCTGGTCCGACCTCATCATTTTGTGAATGGGGAAACTGAGACCCAGAAAGATTAAGCAACATGTTAGTTGCCCAAATCCACCATGTATCCTAAGACTCCTGTCCCATGATGAGTCCATACTACCAACTTGATGCTACCCCTGTGCTTTATTCGTATTTCAATATGTATCTTGAACTAGACTATTATCCTCTTGAGAACAGATATTCCCATATTGTTCTTTTTAAGTCTATAGGACATTGCTTACAACTGCTCACCTGACATAATTCAGTTTTTTTTAAAGCCTTACTTTCTCTCTTAGTTAGACAGAAGAACAAGGGCTAGATGAATGGGGTTAAGTGACTTGCCCAGGCTCACACAGCTAGGAAGTGTCTGAGGTCAGATTTGAACCCAGGGCCTCCCAACTCCAGACCAAGCACTTTATCCACTGTGCCACTCTTTTAGTTGCCCCTCTAACACAGTTTTGCCTAGTGATGTTGGCCCTTATTTTCCTCCTTAGTACAATAAGGAAGATTCCTGAACTCCTTTCCTCTCAAAATCCTATTAATCAACAAACATTTTAAGTATTTACAATATTCAGAGTATACCAGTGAAAAAGTGAGACAGTCCTTCCCCTTCAGAGCGCTTACATTCTACTGGGGAAGATGCGGTATCTTCATAGATAAATATGGGATATATGAACATCATGTGTAGCACAGGGGATAGAACACTGGCATCAGAGGACCCAAGTTCAAATCCCTTATTAGCTCTGTGACCCTGGGCAAATCACTTAAGACTTAGTTTCCTCATCAGAAAAATGAGGGTGTTGGACTACACGGCTTCTGAGGTCACTTCCAATTCTAATGATCCTACATATGTCTCTGTAACATTCAGTGCTGTAGGGGGCAACTAGGTGGCTCAGTGGATTGAGGGTCAAGCCTAGAGACAGAAGTTCCTGCGTTCAAATCTGGCCTATGTGTGTGACTTCCTAGTTGTATGACCCTGGGCAAGTCACTTAACCCCCACTGCCTGGCCCTTACTGCTCTTCTGACTTGGAACCAATGTACAGTATTAACTCTAAGATGGCCAGTGAGGGTTTTAGCAAAGCAAAAATAGATAAATAAGTAAAATATTCACGGCAGTATTTATTAAGCATCTCCTTCATGCTGGGCACTGGAAATCCAAAGGTAGGAATGAAATAGTCCTTGCCTCCCAGGAGTTTCCATTCCATTGGAATGGATATTTGATTCCTTGTGCTTGGGGGAAATTGAGTTATAACAGATGTGAAGGTCTGAGTTTTTCCATTTTTGTGATGTTTGGACCTGTAATCACGCCTTTGACAGGCATTTTTGACTTAGACTTTGGAGGGTGGAGATTAGAGCTGGGCCACCTCGATTCTGGTGCATTGGAGAAAGGAGCATCCCGAGGCCAGCATCAATCTGACTTCCTGGTGACAGGGAAGACTGGTTGAAAGCTAGCCCTTGAAGTTTTATTAACTGCAGCTGTAGCAGTCTTAAAAACCCTGGTTATGCCAAGAAATTTCTTGACACTCCTTATTCATAATGGCTGAATGTGTCCAAGGCGGTGTTGATCTATAGCGTGTAATCAGTTAATGGATTGAACCTCTGGGCAGAAATTCCTGGCATTCAGTCTTGATAGTGCAGAAAGGATTTTGCTTCCTCGGAGTCACACAACAAGCTCTAGACATTGGGAGCCCATCTGGATGGGTGGGTGGCATAGCTAGCAGCTGGACGATGATGAGTCTCAAGCTTCATTTTTACCCTTTTCCTGGAGAATTTCAGCCATTCCTACCAGATGAATTCCTCCAGCAGCAGGAGGCAACAAGATGCCTTTTGAAGCACCGGGAAGTTTCAGTTAGATTGATATGGTGGATAGTTAGGAGGACCTGAGTTCTGATCCTGCTTCCAACATTCACTTGTAGTGTGACACAAATCATTTCGCTTCTATTGCCTAAGGCAGTGATGGGCAACCTTTTGAGCTTGGTGTATCAAAATTCGCCAAAAAAACGAGCATAAGTGGGTGGTGTGTCACTTAAAAAAAAAACATAATTTCACGATATTTATAGTTTAAATAACAAAAATGTATAATTGTAATATATACTGCATTTAATAAACCAAAACAGGTAAATTAATTTGGTAGAATTGTCATCTGTAGTGCACAGAGTGTCTACACTACACTACAGCAAATGTTTCATCCTCAGCATGCGGCCCCAGACTTCTCTGTATGTGGCCTCGTGTCCTTGAAAATGGCTACGTGTGTCATAGGTTTGCCATCACTGGCCTAAAGCAACCTGTTTCTTACTTGAAACTGAATTGTCTCAGGAAGCATTGATTAAAGATTACATCAGGCACCCTGCCAGATGCTGGGGATATAAAGACAAACATGAAACAATTCCTGCCCTCATGATGCTTATAGTCTACAAAAATAAGACAATTTGTATAAGGAAATATAATTGCCAAATGCATAGAAAAGAAACGGGAAATTTGTTGGGGAGAAGCAGTAAGACCTGAGAGGAATGCAGAAAGATGTTGTGTTGAGTTTTGAGTCTTATAGAGACTTAGCAAGAAGTGGAGGTAAGAAGAGAGATCCTTCCCAGTTTCCAGCTTGTGCAAAGACAAGGAGAAGGTTGATGGAATATTATGTGCATGGGTGGACCACAGCATGTATGAAGGGGGGAGTACTAATAGAGGAATGAACATTTATGAAGTTTTTATTTATTGCATTTATTGCATTCCAGGCCCCATGTGAAGTGCTCTATAAATATCATCTCATTTGATCCTCCCTACAAATGTGAAGGCACATCATTTCACTCCTGTTGCCCAAAGCAACCTGTCTCTTGCTCAAAACTGAATTAACTCAACAAGCATTTATTAAGGGCTACAACTTGCTAGTCATTCTGCTAGGTGTTGAGGATGCAAAGGCAAAAACATTTTACATTTGAGGAAATTGAGACAGACTGGCCCAGGATCACACAGCTAGTAAGGGTCTGAGGATGGATTTGAACTCGAATCGTCCTACCTCCCAGCCTACCACTGCACTTACTGCCCCTCCTAGCTGCCAAAGGTAATGGGAAACGAATCTTGAAAGATAAGTTGGAGCTAGACTGTGAAGGGAGATGAAAGAAAGGAAATGAAAGAGAGATGACATGATCTCTCTCTGTCTTTCTCCTTCTCCCTCATCTTTCCCTATCTATCACTTCTCTTCCTCCTTTCCCCCTCCTACCTGTCTCTGTGCCTCCTGTTTCTGTCTCTGCACCCCCCTTCCCTTTCTCTCTCTCTCTCTCTCTCCTTTCAAGATCAAAACAGAAAGTCATTGATCTGCCTCGGCTGGTTGAGATTATGCATTTGGCAACTTTTCAAAAATGATGGTGCCAAACCCTCATTCTGGGTGAGGTGGCTGCCTACTGATTGTTCCTTCCATGCAGGGTACAGCTGACCAGCTGAGGCTGCTGGCAGGAGTTCATCCAGGGACACCCTGGGGAAACCAGCCATCAGAACTTGGAATCACTTCCAGAGATGGGAGGGTGGTTGGGAAAGAACACAGTAAGATGGGCTCTCTCTTTACCCTACCAACCCCATGAAACCCACCTCTCTCTACACTCCAGTTTCTTTCCCCCACACTAATCTGTCTTTCTCTGATTTCTCATCTTTAAGAGTTTCATTTTAAAGCAAAAATAAGCCCCAGTGCAAGAAGACACCCCTTAATAATAATTATAGCTGCCATTTCCTATAGTTCTTTATGAATTAGAAAGAGCTTAATACAACTCAGAGTGTGTGTGTGTGTGTGTGTGTGTGTGTGTGCATGTGTGTCACACACACATACCTTTATCTTCTGGCTTCACTTCAACTCTAAGAATTGCAAGGGACAGGCAATCAAACTAAGTGACTTGCTCAGAGTCACACAGCTAGGAAGTGTCTGAAATCAATTTGAACCCAGGTCTTCCCTACTCCAGGCTTGGCACTCTATCCACTGTGTTATCTAACTGCCCCCATCTCATAGCATATTAAGTTAGAATGGAAAAGGACCGTAAGCTTATCTTATCCAACTCCCTTATTTTATAGATGAAAAAACTGGTACTCAGGAAATTAAGTGACATACAGGGTCATATAGGCAGTAAACATAAGGAACTTTTAAAGCCAGGTCCTTTGGAAAGAGCAAATAATTTTCCTTGGTATTCCTTGCTCTCTTTATCCCCATCTTTCCCATCCTACTCTTTATATGCAGTCCTATGAGGCAGGTGAAAAAAAAAGACAGGATTATTCCCCATTTTACAGAAGATAATGAGATTTTATCAAGAGATAAAATGACTTTTCTAAAGCCACACATATAATAAGAGAAAAGCCAGAATTGGAACCCAAGAATTATATAATAAATTTCATTTGGGAGGAACCTTTGAAGTCATCTAGTTGAAAGGCAGTTGGAATGTATAATTTGATTTCAAATCACAGCCCTGCCACTTCATTACCTGTGAGACCTTGAGCAAGTCATTTAACCTTCTTGGGCCTTAGTTTCCTCATTTGGAAAATGTGCAAGTTAAACTAACCATTCTCTGGGGTCTCTTCCATTCTCAAACCATGACAATAGAGAGCCACTGGACAGTTCCCTTAGGACAGTGATGGTGTACCTATGGAACAGGTGCCAAAAATGGCATGCAGAGTACTCTCTGTGGGAACTCAGCCACCCTCCCTCCCCACCATCCCACATCCTAGAGTTCATTCCTAGAAAGGCAGAGGGACTTGGGCAGAACTGCTCCTGTCCCCCTCCCCACTGTGCCTGACATTTTTTCACATGTCCTCCCCTTTGCCCAGAAGCCCAATGGAAGTGCACAGGGATAAGGTGGGCAGCTCACAGGTGGCAGAGCAGAAGGGGAGCAGAGCACTCAAACCATTCCCTTCCCCCTCTCTACACTCTCTGAGGACATTCCTCATTTCACCTAGCCCTCTGTCCAGCAGCCCAATGAGAACACTTTCTCTCTCCCCTGTGTGGGGTAGGGAGGTGGTGGGGGGAGAGCCATGGCACCAGGTCTCTGCGGGGATCAGGCATGGCACTTGGTCCATCCCCCTGCCTCCCCCAGCACTCTGTCTTTAAAAGATTCCACATCAGTGCCTTAGGAGGTGTTACCTCAACCTATAAAATTATAAGTTCAGCAACACTCTCCTCCCCAGTTTTTTTGTTTTTTTTCTTTTCTCTTAACTGTTTATGTATTGTTCTCCATTAGAATGTAATCTCCTGCAGGGCAGGGCTGTTTGATATTTCCATTTCTATCTCAGTGTAGTGATCCTGCTCAGAGTAGACAGGTGACAAATGTTTCCGTGATTCAATTCAACTGAAAGTGGAGTTTTGTTGGTGAGCTTTTAGGGCAGGTGTGCCCTCCACCTGCTGAAAGCTTTCTCAGTGGCCCACAACTGGTCTCTTGGCCATTCTCTGATTGGCACTGCCTTTTCTTTGGCAGGATGCTTTAGCTGGAGCGTCTGCTGTGAGTGGTTAATTGTTCTCCCTTATTCACTGTGATTTCTTACATTTTTCATCTCTTAGTGCAAGATGGTTAAAGCTATAATTTAAAAAATCAGATTAGCATTTCGATCTGGGTCCCTCCTGAAATGACAGCTGTTAAGAGCTAAGAAGGCTCTGCCAGGGAGGGGACGACTGCCTGGAAAACATGAAAGGTGACCTGAAAATGCATTATTGTTTTATATGGTACAAGGAAGCCTTAGCATCAGGGCATTGGGAGACATTCTCTGTGTGAACAACTTACCAAAACGCAGCCTTTCTCCCAAGAGCCCTTTCTTGCCCACCATTTCTAATTGTGCCGCATCATTTGGGCTTTAAGGTCTGCAAGGAACATTATCTCCATTATAAAGATGGGTAAATCAAGGCTTAGGGCAATGAAGTAAATGTCATAGTCAGGATTTGAATTTATACTTCCTCTTGGTCATGTACTCACTTTGTCCATGACTCCCTCTGCCATCCTCAAGTTGGCCCAACTGGGGTTTGAAGAGCCAGTCAGTGGAATGTTCAGAGAAGATAGGCTCCTCTCCTCCCCAGTGAAGGAGAACAAGGAACACCAAGGAGTGGCCTGAAAGGGCTTGCCCATGAGAATATTCTGTACAGACTTAAAACTAAGACTTTTGGGACACCTTGTACTTAACAAGTATTAAAGTGCCAGGCACAAGCCTGGCACAGAGTAATTCCTTAATAAATGTTTAATGATGATGGATTGGGAGATGTTCTAAGTTATGTAAATAAGATGTAGCACCTGGATAAAGCACTGAACTTGGAGTCAGAAAGATCTGAGTTCAGTTCCTGCTTCAGTTGTTTATGAATCTATGTGACTCTGGGCAAGTCATTTCCAAGTTTGTTCATTTGCAAAATGGGGATAATACAAGCACCTCCTGCACAGGATTATTAGGAAAATGGACTGAGACTACATACATAAAATGTTTCATAAACCTTAAAGCATTCTATAAATGGTAGCTATTAGCTGGTATTCATCTTCTATTTTCAGAGACGACCAGTGATACCACAGAGTGATGGGTTGGCTTGACCATGAATTGGATTTAAGTGAGGAAGAGTTTCACAAAGTAGCTATTAGCCTTAATAAGGTGTAGTCTCTGCCTTCAAGAAATTTATAATCTAGGGGAAGCTAGGTGGCTCAGTGGATAAAGAGCCTGTAGACAAGAGGTCCTGGGTTCAAATCTGGCCTCAGATACTCCTTGGCTGTGTGCCCCTGGACAAGTCACTTAAACCCACTAGTGCTTACTACTCTTGTCCTTTGGAACTGATATTTAGTACCTTTTATTTCAAGACAAAAAGTAAGAGATTTATATATAGATGTAGATATAGATAAATAGATATGTGTAAATCTTTCTACATCTATCTATCTATCTATCTATCTATCTATCTATCTATATCTATATCTATCTATCTATATCTATATCTATATCTATATATCTATCTATCTATATCTATATCTATATATCTATATCTATATATCTATATCTATATAT
>NC_058134.1:222870590-222884818 GCF_016433145.1 Gracilinanus agilis | reverse complement strand
GTGTTAACTTGAGGCAGCAATGATTCTGCTTTTAACATCAAAGGTTCCAGATTCCAATTACAGCTTTGTTACTAATGATCTTTGGGAACCTTGGGCAAGTCAGTTTACCTCTCTGGTCCTCAGTTTCACCACCTGTAAAATAGGGCATTGGACTAGATCGTCTTTAAGGTCCCTTTCAGCTCTGAATCTATGACCTCATGACTTAGTACCAGTATACATTAGGGAAATTCACTTCAACTCTGTGGTCCTCAGTTTCTCTACTTGTAAAATGAGGGAGTTTGACTAGAGCAAGGGTTCTAAACATTTTTGTATGTTTGTATGTCATGGATCCCTTTAGTAGTCTGGGTAAGCCTAGGGACCCCTTCTTAGAGTAGTGTATTCAAATGGATCGAGTATAAATGCATAAGACTTTTTTTAAACCCAATTCTGTTGAAATAAAAATGTAGGATTTTTTCCATCTGAGTTTAGAGACCTGAAATTGCACCATGGACACTTTGGAATCCCTTCCAGCTCTAAATCCTATGGAAGGTAAACAAAGAGACAAAAGAGGCTGATCAACCAGGTTTCTTCTATTAAGCAAGGCAAAACAGTACCATCTGAATAGCAAGGGCTCCCAGGAGGGGGAGATGGAGTTGGAGCTGAAGAGGAAGACATAGCCTGGGTGGATTTTTTTTCCTTTTCTTTTTTGTAGAGTGTGTTTGTTACCCCTCCCCATCCTTGCAGCCCTGGCAGATTGACAATGTCGTATAATTCATGAAGCGGAACAGCTCCTTCCCTCATTAGGTTCAGGGAGAGATCCATCCCCCTGGCAATCAGACAGAGACACTTGGCATATTTAAAGTTTAAAGGGACTGATGCTTTCAGCAAGTGAGATAAGCAAGCTCACACAGATGCATGGAGAGCAGGAGTCAGGACTGTTTGGGACCCCAGAGCCAGTGTTGGGTGGAGCTGCCCATAGGGACTAGATCATCCCTTGGACCAGGAGGAAAGAGGGGCTCCGATTTGTCAGTCTTTGGTGATGGATCTTTCCTTTTTCAATGGCTGCGACGATAACTAGTGGGGCTGCTCCTTGGGGGACAGTAATCTGTACAAATGAGCTTCTGCCATTGTCTTGCTCAGACTTTGAGGTTTTGGCTCTTCCTGCTGGAATTCACCCAGCCACAGGTATTTTTCCAGACCTTTGGAATATAAACTAAGGCCCTGAATTAAGGGATAATTCTAATTTTTCCCTTCTTTTTTTTGGATGGACCATAGGTTCTTAGCCTACGGTCTATGAACTTTAAAAAAAATTGTTTTGGGGGGTAAACTGGGTAATTTGGTGGATGGAGAGCCAGACCTGGAGACAGGAGGTCCTGGGTTCAAATGTTACCTCAGACATTTCCTAGCTGCGTTGACCCTGGGCAGGTCACTTAATCCCCAAAACCTAGCCCTTACCACTCTTCTGCCTCAGAACCAATACATAGTATTGATTCTAAGATGGAAGATAAAGATTTTAAAATATATTTTAAATAATATAATTATTATAATTAATATATTATCTTATTAATATAATCATATATAAATGTTATAACAAAATATTATATTATATATAGTAATCAACTATATTTCAACATAATTAACATCCTTTGCAATCCCAAATATTTTATTTTATATATTTAAAAGCACAATTCTGAGAGGGGGTCCATTGGCTTCACCAGCCTGGCTGTCAAAGGGATCCATGGCATACAAAAAAGTTGGATCTGGATCTAGACCAACATTGTAGAGAACTTCTAGTATGGAACTTCCCCACACTGATGCAGATCTGTAACTCAAGCTTGATGCAGTGGAAAGACCATTGGCTTAGTCAAAGAACCTGTGTTCATATTCCACCTGGGGGGGGGGGCAACTGGACCTAGATGACCCCTTAGGGCTCTCCCAGCTCTAGATCGAGGATCTTGTTACTTTTCCATCTAGAATGTGTCAGAGGCGAATCCTAAAACCAAGTCCACCTGACTATAAAGCCCCTCTGCTGTCCACTCTACTAAGCTACCTCTCATTCTTTCTCCTAATATGAAGAATATCTCCCTTGGAGTGAGAGTCATAGGTGAGTTTAGTAGTGAGTAATTGAGCAAACTTCTCAAGATTTTGTTCTGATATTTATGCTGAAGCCCTTAGTTAAGATTCTGAATCTCCTATGTGGTTTTTGCCTTTGATATTTTTGTTTCTCTCTTTCTCATCCTTTCTATTAGAAAATGAAAGTATTTTTATTTTTATTTGAAAATTTTTATTCAATTAATTGACTTAGAATATTTTTCCATGGTTACATGATTCATGTTCTTTCCCTCCCCTCCTCCCAACTCCCTCCCATAGCCAATGAGCAGTTCCACTGGGTTTTATATGTGTCATTGACCAAGACCTAGAAAATGGAAGTATTGACACTTGTCTACTCCCTGTCTTAGGAGTCAGAGAAAATAATACTCCTAACCATACAGAGTGGTCCAAAGGGTATAAAATGATATTTGGTAACCATTCAGTTCTATATAAATAGAAGCCTTCAATATTCATAGAATGGTAAAGTTAGAACAGGAGAGGTTCTCTGGTCATCTAGCCCCAACCCCTTCATTTTGCAAATGAAGAAAATAATGATTAAAGAGGTAGTGGTGACTGGTCTAAAGTCTCACACACAAAGTATCCAAGGCAGGATTCATACAATGGTCTTCTTGATTCCAGTTCCAGTACCTCTCTCCACTGTCCTCTGCTGCCTGTTCCCATCTCCAGATTTGGTTCATCATGGGGCCTATCCATGGGCACTCCTGCTTTGGCTGGCAGAATGACTTTGCCTCCAAACCTGTCTCCCCATTTTTCAATATCCATTAGTGCTCCCAATCTACTGCCACCCAGGGCAATGGAGAAGAACCTTTATTTTGCTCATATCCAAATAAAAGTGATGTTACTGGTGATCAGGGAGGCCTTTGGCCTCTCTTGGCTTTCTGGATATCTACTCCCTTTCCTGGGAGTTATACTTGTCAACCCCTTTCTCCCCCACCCCCCACCCTGAGTACCTTGGACAGCGCACTGTCTGAGCTGGAGGAACTCAGCTTGGCAATTAGACTTAGAGTAGGTTTAATCTTTCTTTTAATTAGAGGACACACTCTAGAGAACCTGAGTGGCTCGCAGATGGCACTGGCTCTGGGTGATTAATTGGAGATCCTCATGCTCCCCCTGGTTTGGAGTCCAGGTTGGAAGGCAATGGCGCCATGCTCGCACCCAGGCTGCTCATGCAAAGCTGAGGCCATAGGGAGCCCTCATCAAGCACATGCCATTCTCAGGCTCCTTTTCCAAAAGCTGCTCTGCCAGCTGCCTGCAGAATGCCAGGCAGAATTCTCAGCTTTCCCTGGCAGGTTTGTCCAGTGCAAAGTGGAGTGGTTATTTGGCTGTGGTCCAAGGTGCTCCATGATAAATTCATTTTGGTGGCATTTTTAAGGATTTGCAATACTTTCCCTCCCAATGACCCAATGAGGTAGACAGGACCAGTATTATCTCATTCTTCAGAGAAGGGAACTGAGGTGTAGAGAAGGGAAAACATTTGCACAGTCATGCATATAGTAAGAAATAAAGCCCAGATTGATTCCAACCCAGATCTTTGTTGCTCTCTCTATTATGTCTTGGGAGGCAGTCTGCCACAGTGGGAAGAACACTGAAGATGAAGGCACAGGACCCGAGTTTGAGCCTTAGCACTGCCAACTAATTACTTCCATGATCCTGAACAAGTTATTTTGACCTCTTTGGGCATCGGTCCTTCATCTGTACAATGAAAGGATTAGACTAGATGACCTCTAAGGTTCCTATGATTTTATGAACCTTTGGGCCTCAGTTTCCTCCTCTGTAAAGTGAGAAGCCTCTTTAAGCTCCTTTCCAACTCTAAAGTTAGAATATTATGGTCTTAGTGACCTCAGCCTCATTGCTTCTGCTTTAATCAGCATCAAACACCCCCTTCATTCCTCTGACTTCCTTTGTGCAATGATTTCCATTGCCCCACCCAGCAGACAGTTTTGACTAGAAAAAGAATCCTCTACCTCAATCACATTGCACCTCTGCCGCAAAAACTTTCAATGACTTCTTATTGCCTACCAAGTAACATACAGATCCCTGATCTTGGCATTCAAGGTTTTTGATGATCTAACACCAGCCTACCTCTCTGTCTTTACCTGTGCTACTTTCCATTACAGCCAAATGGGAATACTTTTTTCCCTTTCTCAATCAGTAATTTTCTATCTTGGTTTCTTTGTTTGGGCCTACTTATATTAATCTACAAAGAAATCTCTCCCTATTTTATTCACGATGCCATTGCACCTTAAAATTGGGTAGTCCCCAGTACAGGCACCATCCCTATCCATGATCTTCCCAGACCCTCCTCACCTCCTTCATCCTTTGCCCTGCCCTTCCACAGCCCAGGAAATAATGACTTCTCTCTCACTCTAGTAATTTATCTTCTTGGTATTTATCTCACTCTTCCTTGTATTATAGGTGTGTATAGGTGCGTGTTTGCCTTTCCTCTCATGAAATTACAACCTCCTTGAGAGCCAAATTTGTTTAGCATTTTTCTTTGCATTGCCAAATATGGGACTGTGGAATTGAATTGAATTAATTTGGATTGGATTGAGTAGAATCACATTCAGCAAGCATCCTCTGCCCTTCTTGATTCTGTCTGGCTAGTTACCTGGACTCACCCCTCTCCTGATTGGATGTTACCAAATTATAACATCTCTTATCCTCACTCCCCTCCCCAGAAGAATTTGGGAGCTGGAATTGTACTGATCAAACCGAATAATGAATCACAGAATTTTCAAACTGGAAGGTACCTTAGAGCATGTCTGGTCCAGCTCACTCATTTATTTGATTGGATTTTGGGTCTGCTTTTGTGATTTCATCTGTAAGAAAAAATGTCTAGTACATACAAATGTATGGAACTAACATTGAAACAAGATTCTTCTATGACTTAGAGTCTTAGAAAGTTTCCCAGAATTGAAAGGTTAAGTGACTTCCTTAGGGACATACAGCCAATAAATGGCAGACACAAAGCTTGAACTCAGTTCTTTCTAGCATGGTAAAATGGAAAGAGTGCTTACTAAGTCAAATTGTACCTCCGATAATATCCTATCACACTGGATAAGTCATTTAATTTCTCTGGATCTCAGTTCCTCCATGTATAAAATGAGAGGGGGCTGGATTAGAAGTCCCCTGAGGTTACTTCTGGCTCCTTTTGTTTAAAGTTTGTATCTCTTGATACCACTACTACTGACCAAATCTTGATTTCTCTTCATCAGTCCTTCATTTGACCATTGGCATATTTATGTGAACAATTGGGTTACACAGTAGAACATCAACTTGTAGGTCTCAAGTTCTAGATCTCCACACTTGACCCTAAGACATGGCTTTCTTTAAAGTCTAATGTTACTTTGATCTTGGCAACCCATCATTTTCCATCTCCACTTGGGGCCAAATGAAGGACTGAAGGCTTACTAAATCTCACATGTAGGATGTCTGTAAGTCATCAGGGAGGTCTGAGTGAGTTCCCTAATTTTGGATTAGGTGTTCAGGAATGTAATAGAACTTCCTTTGTGTTGGGGGGGGGGGACCTGGAGGAGATTGATTTTCCATCTGTTTGGAAAAGTTATGAAGAGGGTCCTGCCAGCCTTTATAACTTCAGGTTGAACTGATCATATAGCTCAAGAAGAAAGACAAGAATTACATGATAAACTGCTTAGTTTTACATTCAGCCCTCTTCTATTCTACTCTGAATATGGAAGTGCCCATTCTATTTAGTGCTTGTTAAATTTAGAGAATTTTTAAGGAGTGGTTCCAGCTAGAGCCAGGGGGTGATGGTCAATGGCAAGGCTCCCTAGACAGTTGATTTTACCAGATGGGCTGATCCAGCACATTCTGGAGCCAATAGTGACCACTATCCTTCTCCCATTCCCTTCTCCACCATAGCTTTAGGTTATTTCTAGCAGAGGAGAGCACAGTGGTTACTTGATATCAAATTCCCTCCTATTCTACTCTTTGCATCTCTCTCCTTCTTTTTCCCTTTCTTCTCCTCCCCGCCCCGTGCATGTGTGTCTCTCTCTGTCTGTCTCTCTTTGTCTCTCCCCCTCTCCTTCCTTCTTTCTCTCTCTATTTCTCTCTTCCTCCTTCTCTCTTCAACCCTTTGTCTATCTGTCTTTCCTTTCTTATCTCTCTGTCTCTTTTCCCCTTAACCTCTCTTCCTCCCTCCCGCACCCTCCCACCTCCATAATCTCTGTTCTTCTCCTTGGTAAACTTAAAACTTAAGAGAAATGTCTTTAAAACCCAACAGATCCTGCTTTGGACATGACTCATTGCCATCCCCCACCTCCTGGGGCTGGATGATCTCTGAAGACTGTATGGTTGCTGCTCTTCTTGGACCTCAGTTCTCTCTATGTGCTAACCTGGACTCCCTTAGCAGCTCTAACTGCAATAAGTGCTCAGCCCATTTCTTCCTCTTTGAAACAATTAAAAAATTCCAAAACACCAATTATCTCTTCAGAAGGGAATGCTGCTTCCACAGACATCTGTGACAGGAACACCAAACCCCAGGGAGGTTGGGCTCAATCTGTGGAGGAAGACTTTCTTCTTTCTCTGCTTAAGGGTCTTCTTGTCTGGGCTCTCTCACTAATGCTTGATGGTCAAGGCACTCCCCTAACTAAGGGCATTCTTAGAGAGGGGAGTGGGGCTGCCGCTGATGATTTCTGTATCTTGCACCTTGCTGAGATGAAAAATGGCATTCAGACTTGAGAAATTTTCTGATGGCGTATTGGGTTTTTTTTCCCTTTCTTTCCTGTCTTCTTTGAAACAAGCCTCCTGATCTCCACCAAAAGCCAAGCAGATGACTGTAATAGAAAATATTCTTTTCATTCAGAAGCCCATTCTTGATCAATCAATTCTCTCCTGGTCAATAGCTTATGAGAATTAGATTCTTTGGGCTAGGGAGGAGGCAGACAGGAATCGAAGGACTGCTGGGGCAGCAAGGAGTCTCCCAGCTTCTCTGCAGAAATGGTTTGAATGAATAAACAACAGTTGGTCCTTTGCTTTCCTCACTTTGCTTTGTTATATCATCTTATTTGATCCTCAAAATAATATGAATACTCCTAGTGTTAGTCTTTTAAAAAATGTTTTCTCCTGCTTTTCCTTTTTTATATAACTTATTTCTCAGTGACATCATCACCACAAGTAAGATTATTCCTGCTTTAGAGATGAGGATGCCCAGACACAGAGACTTGAATCCTTTAGCCCCACGGTCACATGGTTAGTGGCAGAAGCAGACTTCAGACCAGGGTCCTTCTGACTCCCATTCCAGCCCTCATTTCAGACCACCATGATTCCATTCCATGCATTTCCAGGAAGAGCCAGAAACCATCTAGCTCATATAAATGTCCCCACCAATCAGCCCACCTTTCTTTCAATTATATACAAAGTGAGCAGAGGAATCCACAGCTTTTCCTTGCCCCAGTTAAACCTAAAAGTTCCTTAAAGGCAAAGACCATCCTGTAGTGTTATCCATCTCCTTCCCCACATCTAACATAGCACCCTGCTTTCAGAATAGAAGACCTCAAATATAGTTTTATTTTACTCATGCTCAAGATATAGATAGAATTTAAATCCTTTGTCATATGGCTCAATGGACTGAGAGCCCAGGCCCAGATATGGGAGGTCCTGGGCTCAAATCTGGCCTCAGACTCTTCCTAGATGTGTGACCCTAGGCAAGTCACCTACCCCCCTTTCCATTCTTTGGCCTTGGAACAAATACACAGTATTGATTCTAAGACAGAAAGTCACAGGGAAGGAGGAAACTACCAGGTTTTTTTGAGGCTGAACATTTCATCAGATTGGACTATACTTGCTATATTATTTACCCTTGCCTTTTGGATAAATAATCATAGCTTCAAAAAAATTGGATAAAGCTGTGATACTCTCGAGGGTATTCTGCCAAGATGGGAGAGGAGCTGGTACTCTGGGAAATATGATCCCTTGAATGCATAGCAGTCTTGGTAGAACAGAATTTCTGCATAGAACCAGCTTTGCAAAGAGCTACTTAAGTCCCCAACTAGAGCCCAAACACTCTCATGTGGGCTAATGACTTAGTCATAGGAATTCATCAATTGAAGGCACAGCATGAGCACATCAAGCAATGGCCTTGGAGTCAGAGGGTCATAGATGCTGAATTCTAAGGGATTTTTAGATCGTCAAATCCAACGGTTCTTAAACTGGGTCCATGAACTTGGATAAGGAGAAAAAAATCACATCGTTATTTTCACTAACCTTTGTAATCCTGTATATTTTATTTATGCATTTAAAAACATCCTTCTGAAAATAGGCTTTTCCAGCCTGCCAAAGGGGTCCATAACACAAAAAGAGTTAAGAGGATCTAGTCCAGCCTCTTCATATTCCAGTGATGGATGTGAAATGATTTCTCATGGTTGCACAAGTAGTGTCAGGGATGGGTTTTGGACCTAGGTCATTTAAGTCCCCAGAGCCCAAAGCAACTTACAAAGAAGTGGTTATTGTTTTTTAAACCCTTCTCTTCCATCTTAGAATCAATACTGTGTATTAGTTCCAAAGCAGAAGAGTAATAAGAGATAGGTAATTCAGGCTAAGTGGCTTGCCCAGGGTCACACAGCTAGGAAGTGTCTGGGTCCAGATTTGAACCCAGGACCCCCCCCCCAACTCATCTCTAGGCTTGGCTCTCAATCCACGGAGCCACCATGCTGCCTCCCCCCACCCCACCCCACTCCACCGCAGAGTAGTTGTCAATCAGCATCAGTGGATGGATGTTCCATATTGGGAAGTATTCACATTAATTCTTATCTGCTTCCACTATTCCCCAGATGTGAAAGGCACTGGATGTGGCAGTAAGGGGAAAATCTCATCATGACTTTGACCAATAAGTAGTAACTAACTGCTAATATCAAAATAAACAGACCTTTGGTAGGAAATAAGTGGTTGGCCTATCTAACAGCTTTGATGGGAAAACCACTTAACTTCACTGGGCCTTGGTTTCCTCAACTGTAAAATATAGATAACAAAACCTGTATTGCCTATCTTTCAAGTTTGTTGGGTGGAGTAAATGAGATAATGCATGTAAAATGCTTTGCAAACCTTTAACACAATATAAATACTAGCTATTAGTACTCAAAAGGGCAAATATTGTCTGCATTCACACAAAGAAAAAGGTGATTTCTTCAAAGAAGCAGCTCATGATCTTTACTTCAATTTTAGACTAATTTCTAGAACATGTTAATAAAGGATGGCTTATGAGCTCTTAGAAAGGGAAATGGTGATCACTTGGAGCCACTAAGGGTTCATTAAGAGAAAGTCCAATTACACTCATCTCATCATTAGGTAGGCAGAGCAAAATAAATCCTAGGGGTAGAGAATAGCTGGGTTTGAAAGACTGTTGGTAAAGTCTCTTTGAGAGAAACAACATGTATACATCAGGGAGGCTAGAAGGGCTTAGAGATTCTTTAACTTTTGTTTCACTGTTTTCTCAATGAGATGGGTGAAGTCATAAATACCATACTTATCAATTCATATTTGAGGGGCAGCTGGGTAGCTCAGTGGATTGAGAGCCGGGCCTAGAGACAGGAGGTCCTAGGTTCAAATCCAGCCTCAGACACTTCCCAGCTGTGTGACCCTGGGCAAGTCACTTGACCCCCGTTGCCTACCCTTACCAATCTTTTACCTATAAGTCAATACACAGAAGTTAAGGGTTTAAAATTTAAAAAAAAAAAAGAAAAACTCAATTCATATTTGATACCAATTTGGGAGGAATAACTAGAACACAGAACCAGGAGCCAAAAAAGATCTCAAAATGATTGTTCCATTTTTCAGCCATTTTTCAGCCATATTTGGCTCCCTCTGACCCCATTTGGGATTTTCTTGCAAAGATACTGGAGTGGTTTGATATTTCCTTCTCCATCTCATAGACGAGAAAACTGAAGTAGGCAGGGTTAAGAGTCAAATAGCTAGATTCAAACTCAGGAAGATGAGTCTTGTTGACTCTGAGTCTGGCACTCTAACATCTACATGGGCCACCTCGCTGCTTCTCAAAATGAAAGACCATTTCTTACAAAGTGAAATTTAATAGGAATAAAGGTAAAATTTCCCACTTTTGTTCAATATTAATGGTACAAGATCCAGGAAACATGAAAATTACTTTTAAATACCCTCTAGACTTCTAGTAAAGAAAGTCTCAAATTCTTGGAAAAGAACTAAAGAAGAGATAGGGATTGGACTTGGGGATAGTTAGGACAATGATAACGGAAAGAAGGCAGAACTACTCAATTCCTATCTGGCTTCTTTTCTCCTTGCAGAGAGTAATTGTGGTTTGGTTGGATAGATCAAAAATGATTCAAAAATAGGGGCATCTAGGTGGCTCAGTGCATTGAAAGCCAGGGCTACAGATGGGGGGGTGGGGAGGGTCCTGGGTTCAAATCTAGTCTCAGATACTTCCTTACTGTGTGACCCTGAATAAGTCACTTAACCCCAGTTGCCTAACCTTCACTGCTCTTCTACCTTAGAATGAATACTTAGTCTCCATCTCCATTCTAAGGCAGAAAGCAAGGTTTTTAATAATAATAATAATAACAACCTACATCTGTGTGTGTCGGGCACTGTGCTAAGCACTAGTAGAAGTCTGAGTGTGATCTTAGATGGCATTTTCGGAAGCAGAGTGTCCAGGATGGGAGACATCATAACCCTTCTATGCTTTGGCCTTGTCAGACCACACGATGGGTCAGTTTTTCAGGTTAAATTTTATAAGATATTTAAACAAAAATCTTGTTCAGAATCTAAAAAGATGAAGGGACTTGAAACCTTGATGTGCAAAAATCATTTTATCAAAAGATATTTAGTCTTTAAAAGAGAGAAAATAAGCATTTATAAGCACCTGCTGCATGCCAGGCACTGTGTTAAGCCCTTTACAAACATCTAATTTGATCCTCACAACCACTCCGTGAAGGCTTTGTTATTATTATCTCATTTTACAGTTGATGAAACTAAGGTAGGGGCTAAGTGACTCGCCCAGGGTCATGAGCTGGTAAGTGCCTATGGCTTGATTTGAACTTAAGTCTTCTTGACTCCAGCGCCAATAAAAGTTTACAACATGATAATTATCTTAAAAACAAACAAACAAGCAAACAAAAAACTAACCTAACAAAAAACCTTTACCTTCTATCTTAGTATCAGTTCTAAGACAGAAGAGTGACAAGAACTAAGCAATCGGGGTTAAATGACTTGCCCAGAGTCACACATCTAGGAAGTATCTGAACCCAAGTCCTCCCAACTTCAGAACTGGCACTCTAGCCACTCTGCTGCCTATCTGTCCCCATAATAGCTATCTTTTATTATTTGCAGGGCTGTTAGTTGGGAAAGGAATGAGACAACACTGTGCAGTGGAAAGAACATTGATTTGAAATCAGGAGCCCTGGGCTGAAATTGTGGTTTTTCCATTCATTAGATGTATGACCTCTGATAAGTCACTCAACCTCTCCTGTTGTTTGAATCCATTGGTTAGTTAATAAGCATTTTTCAAGGACCTATTATGTGCCAGGCATCATACCAAGCACTGAAGACTCAAAAAAGGCAAAAACAAAACAAAACCACAAAGGATCCTGACCTCAAAGATTTCACATTCTGGCCTCAGACACTTCCCAGCTGTGTGGCCCTGGGCAAGTCACTTAACCCCCATTGCCTAGCCCTTACCACTCTTCTGCCTTCCAAGATGGAAGGTAAGGATTAAAAAAAAATTTCACATTCTGATAGAAGGCACACCATATAGACAACTGCTTACACATACATGGTGTTTAGAGATAGATGCAGGACAAATGAAACGTAGTTATCCCTTAACAGTGTGGAGGAGGGGCTGTAGGAGGTCCCAGGAATACCTCTTGCAGAAGGTGGGATTTGAGCTGAATATTTAAGGAATCTAGAGAAGCTATGAAGTGGAGGTAAGGAGAAAGAGCATTCCAGGCGTGGGAAACGGCCAGTGCAAAGACCAGGGGATGGATAAAGAGTCATAAAGAAGCAACCCAATAGAGATGGTTCACAGAGTGAATAAAGTATTTAAGACCTGGAAAAGTAACATGAGGCCAGGTGGAAGAGACTTTAAAATGTCAGACAAAGGGTTTATATTTTATCTGGAGGGTGGGAGGAGAGGGGTAATAGGGAGCCACTGATTGTACAGAGATGATATGGTCAAATCTGTGCTTTAGGAAAATCCCTGCGGGAACCATGTGAGGATGATTTGGAGAGAGGAAAGACTTGTGTTCAACCGGCCTCTGTGTGAGGCTATAAACTACAGAGAAGGTGCTTCCCTGCTTTGGTTGTGGGAGTTTTCTGTACCAGTGAAAGCACGAGTCCATTCTCTCTTCTTTGATGCTATATCTCTCTTATCCTAATAGGTTGCAAGCTCTTGCCTGTGACCTACTCAATCATTGCATACATAGCAGGTACTTAGTAACTGTTTGCTGAATGGATGAATATTCAAGAAAGCTGGACTCTTTCTACTCCAAAGATATGTAGTTCACAGAGAGTCATGCCAGGGACAAGTACCTATAGAGAGGCCAAGGATGTGAGGAGGAGAAGAGGAATTAATTTTATTTTTTGGGTGGTAAGGCCAAATCCAGAGACACAATTACTATGAAAATTAGGATGCCCCTTGCACCTGGGAGAATAGCTAAAAAGACAGCTGAGTTCACCCCTGGAAGTCCCATCTTCTGGGAATGCATTAGCAGTAATGATCGCTTGCCTTTCTGGGATGTGAGGGCTGGGCAGAAGGAGACACCCCTGACACCCAGGGCACCCTAGCAGTTCCATGTTGGGGCAACCCTGTCATTCCTTTGTCTTTCTTCTCTTTGAGAGCTGGGACCAATTCTCTTTCCCATTTGTATTCTCTGTACTTAATGCAGTGTTTGGTACCTCATAAAGATTTCATGTAGGAGTTTTTAGCTTGGGCTCAAAGAATTTATAATTCTAAAATATAATTCTAAATATTCTGAATTTTCCAATTCTAAATAAATTCTAAATATTTTAAAATTCTAAAATCTAAAAGATTTTTGATAGCTGTGTTTCAATATTATTGGTTTCCAGGGGCAGCTGGGTAGCTCAGTAGATTGAGAGCCAGGCTTAGAGACGGGAGGTCCTAGGTTCAAATCTGGCCTCAGGCACTTCCCAGCTGTGTGACCCTGGGCAAGTCACTTGACCCCCATTGCCTACCCTTACCACTCTTCCACCAAGGAGCCAATACACAGAAATTAAGCTGAAAGGGTAGAGCCATTGGAACACAGACTCATCAACACTCCACCTTTCATTGTTCTCTCTTCCCAAGGCGATTCGAAGCCCAGCTTGCACAAGTCTCCCTTGTGGCACAGGAAACACACTCCCTGGAGGCTGGCCCCGCAAGCTCTTTCTGCCTCTCATGCTCTCCTCCTTTTTCCACAAACTCATTCCTGCCACTGTAGAAAAATGGGTCAGCCTTGTTCCTTCCCTGGGCCTTGCCTGCTTTTATCTGGAGCTTCAAAATGGGAGAGACTAGCAACCTCAGGGATACGAGTAGCAGCTGCCCTTTCCTCATGGATCAGCTTAACCTCCCTTGACAGTGGCTACAGCTAGGATACTCAGATCCACTAGCCAGGTCACCCCTTTTGATCTTCTCTCCCAGGAATCTTGGAATTTGAATTAGTCCTCGGAAGGTTTCTAGGTTTGGGAACAGGGAACTGAGCAAAGGTCCATCTGGGCCAGGGTGCCCTAAAGAGAGAGCTCACTTTGGGCATAGCGAGGTGGCTCAGTGGATTGAGAGTCTGGCCCAGAGACAGGAGGTCCTGCTTCAAATCTGGTCTCAGACATTTTCTAGCTGTGTGACCCTGGGAAAGTCACTTACCCCACTGCCTAGACTTACCACTCTTCTGTCTCAGAACCAATACTTAGTATTGATTCTAAGATGGAAGGCAAGGAGAGAAAGAGAGAGATAGAGAGACAGAGATGGAGAGAGACAAAGAGTCTCTGCAGATGATATGCAAAGGCCAGCAGAAAATACAGAAATAGTTTAGAAACTCAGAAATGCACAAAATATATGTATGATAACATATTTTAATTTTTAATACTATAAATAATACACAATTTATTTTCTAAAGTTAAAATAAGTAAAAAGTTAAAGTTTGTGAAAAGAATGTGAA
>NC_058134.1:222834807-222870356 GCF_016433145.1 Gracilinanus agilis | reverse complement strand
AGACAGAGAGACAGAGATGGAGAGAGACAAAGAGTCTCTGCAGATGATATGCAAAGGCCAGCAGAAAATACAGAAATAGTTTAGAAACTCAGAAATGCACAAAATATATGAGAGAGAGAGAGAGAGAGAGAGAGAGAGAGAAAGAGAGAGAGAGAGAGAGAGAGAGAGAGAGAGAGAGAGAGAGAGAGAGAGAGAGAGAGAGAGAGAGGCTAAATCTCCCTGAGACTTAAGTAACTCTAAGGCTGTAGCAGCTGATGAAAGGAGCATCTCCACCAGTGAGAGGCACCACAGGACCTTGTCACCATTTATTACAGTAACAAGATCTATCAGAATCTTCAGTTTATAGGTTTTTGTTCATAAATCTTAGGACTCCATTTTGATAACTGATTAAATCTTGAGTTGCCTATGTTTTCTTGGGAGGTTAAGGATGGTTCCTTAATCTCAGCTATAGACACAGAGTTTTACACAGGCATTTAATAAATGATTGTGGAATCGTTCACATTTATTGGCAATCTCCAGATATCTCTATAAGGTTGAGTTTGTGATAGCTAGGTAGTGCAGCCAGTTAGTCAATCAGCATCATTCATTCATATATTCATTCATTTATTTGTTTATTTTAAAGTCCTCATCTTCTGTCTTGGAATTGATACTAAACATCAGTTCCAAGACAGAAGGGCAGAAAGGGCTGGGCGGTTAGGGTTAAGTGACTTGGCCAGGGTCACAGAGCTAGGAAGTATCCCCCTAGCCACCCCTTCAACTAACATTTTATTAATCACCGACTATATGCAAGGCAGTGGTGCAATGAATAGATGGCTGGACTTAAAGGATCATTCTCCATTCTAGGGTTCAAAAGCTGCCCCAAACACTAATTAGTTGTGTGGCTCTGGGAAAGACATTTAGCCTCAGTTTCCTCATCTGCAAACTAAACTGGAGATAACAATAGTACCTACCTCTCAGAGTTTGGGAAAAATCAGATGATATGTCATTAGTGAAGTTGGTTCATCTAAACATTTAAGGGCTTAGTATGTGCCAGGCATATGCTTGCAGAGTGAAAATACTTTGCCAAACTTAAGACATTATACAGATAATATTGTTATTATCATCATCGTATAGCCTCTGAGCCCCTCCCCAATCATTATCTTTTGGCCAACCTGATGATGAAGTTTCCTAAAATTAAGCTCGTCTTCAGCCGTTATCTGTCAGTGGAGCCATTTGAGCACCATGACACACAACAGTGGGCATGGTTTGAATGTGATCCACTTAATAAGACTGAAGTTGGGGGGATTTATGGTAAAGATACTACCCACATTCAGAGGAAGGACTGCAGGAGAGGAAACATATAAGATAAACAATTGCTTGAATGCATGGACTGAGGCGGACATGAATGGGAAATAGACCCTGAACAAGGACACATGTTACAACCAGTGGAAATGTGCATCGGCCATGGGTGGGGGGAGAGCGGGGGGTGAAGGGGAAAGTAGGGGCATAAAGTATGTAAACAGATTTAAAACGAATATTAATAAATGTCTAAAAAAATGATACTTGGAAGAAAATGCAAAATGACTCTTCTTAGTTAAAAAAAATAGAGGCAGAATTTGAATAAAAAACCAGGTAATTGAAAAAAAAAAAAAAAGACTGAAGTTGGGGAATAGCTGTGAGGACTAACTGGCTGCTCCCCTGACTTGTGGGAGACAGGAATGAGTAGGGGCCCTTAGAGAATCACATGATATTAGAGTTTGAGATTACAGCTCCGTTCAGGAGCCTCGGGTTCGAATCCTAGCTCTTTGACAAACTGGATGACCTTGGGCATCCTCTCTGGGTTGCGGTTATCTCAATGATAAAGTTAAAGGTTTGGACAAGAAGACCTCTGAGGTTCCTTCTCTCTCTTCACGTGTGCTCCTGGGACTTTTGTCTGATTCCATGAAAAACTGGCCCTGCTCCACCCCCTTGTCTTCCAGGAAAGAAAGAGCTCTAGGGCTGGCTGCCCAGGACATCTCTCTCAAAGGTGATTTACTTACTTCCCTTGTGTTCATCACACTGTGGAAATCACATCCTCTTGTTTGACTCGCTTCCTTGGCATACCAGGCATTCAGCAAGAGTTATTGCTACCAGTGCTGCCACCATCTTAGCTTTTGTGATCTTGAGCACGTCACTTTGCCCCTCTACTTTTGTTTCTTCCTCTCCAGTGAAAGGGTTAGACCGGACGATCCCTGAGGGTCCTTCCAACCCTGACCATCTAGGGTCATTAACTAAAAGGATAATAAAAAGCAGAGCTCCTCAATTTGTTCAGGAATTCTTCCCAGGGGACAGATTTTAAATCTTCTCCACCACCACCACCACCACCGCCACCACCTTCTCCCTGTTCCTTTTGTTCCCCCCGAGGCATATGAAAGCAAAAGCCATTGACAACATTTTGAAAAAATAGAGGGTTTCAGAATCGCATACAAATTTCCCTGGCCCCAAGAAGGGAAGGACCATCTGGGGACCAGATGTTCTGAGGATGCCGTCTGAGAGGTAACCCATCCCCAGTCATTGCAGAAGGAATCCTAGACTAAACACATGAAGAAAACGTGCCACCTGCTGAATGTAATGAGGCTTTTCAGAGACCCCACATTCCCTTTTTCCTTTTCCTCCCTTCCTTGGTCTAGAACCCCACTCCCAACCCTCCCTCTGACCTGCTCCTTCGCCCCATGTCCTTTCCATGGCAATGATTCTCATTCTCAGTTACCCTGATGCCTCTGTGATTTCCTGGAGCTGAACCTTCCCTCTTCCCTCCGATGAGACATCAGAGCCCATCTGGGGCGGCACATCCTATGTCCTTCTTAAATCAGGTTTTGTTGTTTATACTGTCTCGATGTCTTTCCTATGCATCCCCTTCTCTACTCACACAGTGGTGTCGCTTTCTAGGCCACCTTGGTGCCTGCCTTCATCACCTCTCACCTGGCCTCGGTTATTGCAGTGACCTCCTAATTATTGTCTCGAAATCTGTCCCCGCTCCAGTCCTACCGCCACTCAGCTGTCACGGTGATTTTCCTAAAGCAGAGATCCAACCACGTATCACTCTGCTCGTTAGTAAACTTCAGTGGCTCCCTATTGCTCAATTTCTAATATTGGGGTTTGTTGTTCCAGGGGGGCAGAGGCTGCCTTTTCTATCCTCAGCTCTTAGCATGGTGCCTTGTCATTATCATTCAGTCATTTTTCAGGCATTTCTGACTTCGTGCCCTCATTTGGGGTTTTCTTGGCAGAGATCCTTCTTGCCATTTCCTTCTCCAGCTCATTTTATAGATGGGGAAACTGAGACCCTGGCTCAAACATAAACTCCTCCATAAGGCATTTGAAGTCCTTCATGGCCTAATCCAGTGGTTCCCAAACATTTTTGGCCTACCACCCCCTTTCCAGAAAAGATATTACTTAGCGCCCCTGGAAATTAATTTTTTAAATTTTAATAGAATTAATAGGAAAGATAAATGCACCTGTGGCCATCACCGCTTCCTGGATCGCTGCAGCACCCACCAGGGGGCAGTGGCACCCACTTTGGGAATCACTGGCCTAGTCCCTTTCTTCCTTTCCAGGCTTCTTCCTCTTTGTTCCACTCCATGAATTCTACTATCCAACCTCACTGACCTTCTTATTCCTCACACACAAACACTCCACCGAACAGGCTGGAGGTCATCCTTGGTTTCTCCAACAGGGGAAGGAAAGAGCAGGCTTATCCGCCTGTCATCCCTCATCCTCACCAGGTGACCAGCACACCTTTGTGGTTCATGTACTTTGACATCCTTCATTCTAGTTCTTTTAAGCCTTTCATGGAGAGGAGTGGGCAGGGGTGAACTAGAACCACACCACCAAGAAGCAAACCCCAGATCTAAGTGAAGAACTAGTTCTGAGTGGGCCAGACAGATTCAGAGGGATTTCCCTAGCCTCCCCTTTGGGTGGTTCTCTGTCTTGTGGGAGAGATGGAGAAGCTCTCAGGTCATGGACATGCCCATTCTTGGGTGCTGAGGGCAGTGGACCATGGAGAGGGTGTTCTTGGACTTTCCAAAGAAGTACGCTAGCCTTGCAAACAAGTTTTGAAAAATATCAGCTGGAGAGACATTATCCTCACAGGAAAATCAATAAGATCCCTTTCCCCTCTATAGTCTCTCGAGCAAGTAGTTCCCAGGCTGGGGCTAAGTAATAGCTGTAATTTTTTTCCTTTGAAAGAAAAAAATACCTCTGCCTAGCAGTGAAAAGAAATTGTTGCATCTGTTGTTTTTTGCTTGTGTGTGTTTGTGTGTGTGTGTGTGTGTGTGTTTATTGTTGTTCTTGTTTGGCTTGTGGACAAATTGATTCAGGGAATTCCTGAAGAGGAAATTTCCTCTACCTGTGCAGATCTGCACCTGCAATTTAGAATCTTAGAGGTCTCTTAGGGACACTAAGGGATCAAATGACTTGTCCAAGATGTCACAGCCAGTAGGTGTAAGAGAAAGGACTTTAGCTGAGGTTCACTAAACGAGGTTGCCATGATGCTAATGATAACAGTAATAATAATAGAGATAAGTCTATACCTGAGATTTCATTGGTTTAGAGAACTCCCAAGTGAGTAAACACCTTCTCCCTATGTGGATAGGTACCAACTCTACCATTTACAGCCTTGGAGACTCCTGAGGGCAATTATAGGTTAAGTAACTTTCCCAGGGTGACAGACAAAAGCCAGCAGGACTCAGGGTTAATTCTTGAACCCACACCTTCTGACTTCATGCCTGGTGTCCACTCTGCCTGGATGAAGCTCATGCATACTCTAACAATGTCATAATACCTCATATCTCTCTGGCACACTCATGTTTGCAAATTACTTTGCTCACAAGAACCTTGTAGGATACATAGTCAGATCCTCATTTTGTAGATGAGGAAATGGAAGCTTAGAAAGAAATTTTAAATGACTTGGCCAGTTAAGAGTTTGAGCTGAGATTCAAACCCAGGCTTCCTTACTTTAAATTGCCTTTCCAACAGATAAAACAGATAAATTGCCTCTCCAGGGTTATTTCATTAAAATAAAGATAATAATGACTTCTCCTGTACCAGAGGGCCATGGCAAATCTCAGAGGAGATTTTATTATATTATGTTGTTATGTTATATTATATTGCATTCTATTCTGTCAGATATATTATGTTTTATTGTGATATATAACAATTTGTTATGTTTTACATTGAGATTATTAATTTTTAGGTTGGGTTTATGCTTTTTATAGTATATACCTTTAAATATATATATATATATAAAGTATATTGGGCATATATTTTAAATACATACATACATGTATACACACCTTTATTTCCATATCTGTGTATTTCCATATATATTAGACTAAATATACATACTAGATTTTGTTTATTCTAGTCTCACTATATATTTATATAGACCAGACTATAAAAAGTATAAACAATCCAAAAGTTAATAATCATTATTATAATTATCTCATTATGGGGGGTTATGTGTGTGTGTATAAAATCTCTTTTTTTATAGCATTCAAGTAGAAGCAGTTCTAGGAATTTCATGTTCTATGAACTCTGTTGTATGGTGGGTAAAATAACTGCCTTTTGTGTGGACAGAAGACCCCTGGGATATCAACTCATCGTCTGTAAGGCTCACAAATAGCACCCTCAGGCCAATTCTAGTAGCAGTCAGGACAGCAGGAAGAAAGAAGTACTTCTTTCCTTGCTCTCACTTATTTTTTAAGTCCTCCATCAAAGACTTTAGATCTTGGAAGTTTTTTTGTGCCACCTAGTTTAGAAGTTAGAAGTGTCTGGTTTGGCCACATTACTGAAAAAAACCTTGCTAGATTTTCATGGAGCAATGATATGTCCAGGTATTATGGACTATTAGCTTTGTATGGGATGAGGAACTCTTTCTCAGTCTTTTTGGTTCTTGGTGCCTTCCCTCTCAGATTTTTTTCCATGCTTACCTGTCTATATCTTGTTTGTATGTAGTTGCTTGTGTGTTTGTCTTTTCCATTGAGCTGTGAGCACTTTGAGGTTGAGGACTATCTTCTGGTCTTTCTTTGTACCTCCAATTCTTAGCACAGTACCTAGCACATAGTAGGTGCTTAGTAAATGCCCAGCGCCTGACTGGCTGAAGCTTTGATTCTAGTATGGTTTATTTATTGACTCCTCAGAGAGATTTTTAAATGCTGTATTTATAACATGAGGATTTATTGTTCTTTTATGATGTAGAGCCAGATTGTGATTTGCCCAAAGTTTCTGCTGTTTCACTGCATAATCGAGGTCCTTCATTAAGTGGGTGATCAAAAAAACCCCACAAACCCCATAATTTCAAGTGACTTTCATAAGCTGCCCCTGACTTTAATCAAATCTGCCACTTGAGGGAATTTGTCCTCATTATGCATTTCTGTGTATGGAGGGCTAAGGCTGAATAAAGGATAAGGATCCTGCCCTCTGGGAACTTCAAGTCTTTATTTTATCACACATTTGACTTGGCATACACAAAGAGGGCAGGCATTTATTGCTCATTCTTACACACATCATAAATATTTATGCCTTAGGTAGGAATTTGATTGGATTCTCAGATTTCCTGTTCTCAGGTTCCTCCCAGCTCTGACATTCCATGTTCTAAGACCCCTCCTGCCTTTGACAATTTTTCTTCTAACCAGCTCTGATATCTGCTCTGACAGTCTATATGCCAAACTCCCTCCTTACTCTGATATTACCTGTTCTAAGGTCCCTCCCACTTCTGAAATTCCATGTCCTAAGTCCTCTCCTATCTCTGATATTCTCTATTTTAAGGAATTTCCCATTGAAATATGATTTTTACAGTCTCCTGGGAAAAGTATACACTACAAAAGCATCAGTCAGCAGGAATCAGGGCTACACTTTCCTATTTAGTTCTAATTTAAGAAGAAGCAAACGAAGACAAAGTTCAGTTTGTTCTTCCGGAAACCGAGAGAGTGAGAGAGACAGAGAAAGACACACAGAGACACAGAGACAGAGACAGAGAGGGGAGAAAAAAGGGTGGGGAGGGGAGAGGGGGGGGGGGAGAAGAAAAGGAGAGGAGAGGAAGAGGGAGAAGGGGAGAGGGAGAGGGGAAGAGGAGAGAGAGAATCCCCCTCCTGGCTTTTCCAAGATAGCATCAGGGTTTAAATGGCCAATGAACCTGATTTGGCTTGTCCCTGAATATTCATGGTGCTCTCAAGCTGTGCTCTTCTCCTTTTATGAAGGAGTCCCCGGCTCCTTCCCCACTGTTTCAGCTTCCAGTTCTTAATTTTTTCCCCCAGCCCTTCTTTATTGTGGAGTAAAGAGCCCCCTTCCCCCTAAACTCTTTTTTTAAAAAATCTCCAAGTGTCTGGTTCAAACCACTCCTAGGAGTCTGAGCCATTGACTTTTCACTTCAAAAGAGGGAGAGATGGTCCAGCCCTGCCACCACCCCCCAAAACCCCCACCACCAGGCAGCCTCTGTTTAGCTTGGCCAGGATGGATTCCCTAGAAGGGCCCTGGAATTTACCTGCTGCATTAAAGACTTTGGCCTTTTCCTTGGCCTGGGCTTCAAAGATTCTACTGGTTGCACTTAGGGAGGAGTAAACAGAAAGTCCACCCAGTGCCCAGAAATGCTCTCCGAGGCTCTCCCATTGCCCTGGGGCGGACCCTTTAGAAACCTCAGCTGAGACCAGCTCATGGTTATACTTCTGGTTCTCGGAGACTCTCAGCAGTTTCTTTTTTATTTATTTTTTATTTTTTATTTTTTTTTATTTTAAACCCTTAACTTCTGTGTATTGACTTATAGGTGGAAGAGTGGTAAGGGTAGGCAATGGGGGTCAAGTGACTTGCACAGGGTCACACAGCTGGGAAGTGGCTGAGGCTGGATCTCAGCAGTTTCTTTCATTCATTCAATGAAGATTTTTTTTTTCCAGCACTTTGCTAGTAACTCAGAACCTGGCACAGGAACTTGGTCCAGTGCTTTTTGAATTCGATTCCAAGAAACCAAGGGACACAAAGAGAAAAGGACAGCCTCTGCCTTCAAGGGATTTACTTTATTGGGGCAAAGAATGTATTTTTTAAAAATTGCACACATAAGCCACATTATACATGTATATGCATATATGTATGTGTATGTGTATATACACACACATATATATGTTTATGCATATAACATATTAGAACAGTGGAACAAGTGCTGAACCTGGAATCAGCAAGCCTTGGGTTCTTAAGTAGGCAAATTACTTAATCCTATTCATTCCCCTTCATTCAATTCAATCCTACAAGCATTTCTTAATCTCCTACTAGATGCTAGAGGCCAGGAATAAAAGCTAGAAAACATAATAATCCTAAATAAATAATAAAACATATTTAATATATTTAAATAATATATATAATATGGTATATATTATAGATCATATATAAATAAAACATAATAAAACATAATTAATCTCCTACTAAATACATAATAAAACATAATAATCCTAAATAAATAATAACAAATATTAATTTAATATATAATATATCTATAATATGATGTTATATATTATATTGGGTATATTATAATATATAAATAATAAACCACAATTAATCTTCTACTAGATGCTAGAGGCCAGGAATAAAAGCCAGAAAGCATAATGTTCCCTGCCCTTTAGGAGTTTCTTTTATGCTGGAATATCCCTTAGGTGCTTTCTGTTGGAAATGTTCCTAGGCTGGAGCCTGAGGCCAGGAACACCTAGAAAACCTCCCCTTGGAAGCCATTTGATAGCCACGGTCCTCAGTTTCCTCATCTGTCAATTGACCAGATGACCTCCGAAATCCCCTCCAACTCTAAATCTCAGATTCTGCCGATGCCCCTGGCCTATTCGGGAGGGCCAGAGCAAAGCAAAAATAGAAAGAGTCCTATCTCCTGGGGAGATGAAGATTTCTTTCCCTTTATTTTCAAGTCTCAAAACACGGCTGCAAAGCACATGCCAGAGGAATGGGCTTCTCTTGTTTTAAAGCGGGAGGGTTGCCTGCCGTTGCCCCCCGTCTTCCCAGTCTTCCTCTCCTGTCTCCTCTTGCTCCCTGTCTCCGACTGCATCACAGACTTCCCAGGTCCAGGTTTCTTCTGATGGAACACAGAACGTTTGTTTTTCTATGCTGGGAAAAATGGGAACTTGGTGTAAGGGACAAAGATCTAAGCAGAAGCAAAAGTGCTGTGGGGCAACCCTTCGGCTGCCAGGGCTCAGGAGCCTGGCGCAAGGACAGACCCAGAGGCTCAGGTTTCTGTCACTCACTGGAGCATCAGGGACATGAGGAAAGTCCTTGGCCTTTGGCAAAGGACATGTGAAGGGTGGCCATCATTTAAAAAGGAAGGAATCCTCCTTCTTCTCCTCCAATCATCCTTCCCCATTCCTCCCCCTTATACCAGGTAGGATTTTTTCTTTGGTCTTTGAGAAGGTTTCTTTCTGGCTCATTTGACTTATTTTACCCAAGGGGGAGGGCATGCTTGCTGGATTTGAACAGGCCTGTCCACCCAACTGTCAGTGAGGGGGCAATTACAGATAATAAATCAAAGAATGATAACATTGATGAGTCGGTAGGGATTTCCCAGACCAGCTTACCCAGCCTGCACTTGGACTAGAGCCTAAAAACGTCTCCAGTAGAAAAGACTCAACATATACTTCAATATAACTCCAACTCCATGAGGGTAGGAATTATGGTGGTTGGGGCTTTATACCACTTAGGGGGCAGCTAGGTGGAACAATGAACAGTGCTGGCCCTGGAATCAGGAAGACCCAAGTTTAAATGTGGCCTCAGATAATTACTACTGTGTGACTCTGGGTAAGTCACTTAACCCTACTTGGCTCAGTTTCTTCATCTGTAAGATGAGCTTTGGAAGGAAATGGCAAACCATTCCAGTGTCTTTGCCAAGAAAACCCCAAACAGGCTCACAAAGAGTCAGACATAACAGAAATAAATCAACAACATCTACTCTAAAAGAGAAATCCATGAAACCTCAGACCTCTCCACACCAGGCTCCCTCCATTCTAGCCATCATCTCTATCCCCTGCCTCCCCAGAATCTTGGCCTCTCTCCCTAGGACCAGACTCTGAAAGATGTTCCATCATATTATTATTATTATTATTATATACATGATTAGATTGTAATTATTGTTGTTAATAACAGCTAAAGGTTATGTGTTCTTTTTTTTTAAGCCCTTACTTTCTGTCCTAGTAACCACTCTTAAGACAAAAGGGCAAGGGCTAGGAAAATAGAGTTAAGTAACTTGTCTAGGGTCTCCCAACTGGTACATGTCTGAGGCTAGATTTGACCCACCACTTATTTTTAAATTTACTTCTCCATGATCCCTTACTAATTATAATTTTTATCACATTATGATCTGAAAATTTTGCATTTATTATTCCTGCTTTTCTGCATATGTCTGCAATGTTTTTATGCCCTAGTACATGATCGATCTTTGCACATGTACCATGTGCTGCTGAAAAGAAGGTATATTCTTTTTTATCCCTGTTCAGTTTTTTCCAGATATCTATTAACTCTAATTTTTCTAATATTTCATTCACTTTCCTCATTTCTTTCTTATTTCTTTTTTGGTTTGGTTTATCTAGTTCTGATAGGGGAAGGTTGAGGTCCCCCACTAGTATGTTTTTATTCTTTCCACCTTAACTCCTTTATTTTTACTTTTAGAAATCTGAATGCTATACCATTTGGTGCATAAATGTTTAGTATTGATATTACATCATCGTTTTGAGGCTAGATTTGAACCTAGATTCTCCTGTCTCTGAGCCTGGATCTCAAGCCTCCGAACCACCTAGCTTCCCCTAGTTATATATTATTGTCAGGTTTGCCATGGTAATGCCCATCAGTGAGATAGCATGGCATTGTTTTGTCTGGCCTCAGTTAGGAAGACCCTAGGCTGCCCTCTGTACCAATGGGCTGGAGGATTCTGCCTAAGTCAATGTCTCAGCCTTCTAAGGCACCTCTATGACTCTAATCTCCAAAGCAGGTACCGCTCTATCTTGGTAGAAGGCATTTCCTCACTGGGAGTTCCCTATACGTGTAAAATCACAGATCTAGGAAAGAGCAGACAACCCCTCGAACCAACCCACGAAGACCCCTTTCCCTGCAGGGTCCCTGTGAGGCTCAGTCCAGTACTTTACATGCTCTTTGGCGTGATCCATCGATAGCAGCTCTTATTCCTTATGGCCAACGCTGGCTCGAGAGGCTGCCTGCTCTTGACTAGATCTGTCCTTTCCCGTGTCGGAAATCCCTTCTTTCTTTAGAGCTCTGGAGGAGGTAGTGGTGGGTGCATTTACTGTCACAGGGCTTGGCTTCAAATGGTGGATCTTCCCTTCATGCCTGACCTTGAAGAAAAATCATTTAACTTCTCTGAGACGTCCTAAGAGTCTATCATGTAGGGGAGGATAAAATGGGGAGGAAAATGAATATGAAATGGAGGCAGCTAAGTGATTTAGTGCACAGAGCTCCATGCCTGGAGCCAGGTGGTCATGGCTCAAATCTGGCCTCAGATAGTTCCTAGCTGTGACTTAGAACTGATACGGGGGGCAGCTGGGTGGCTCAGTGGATGGAGAGCCAGGTTTAGAGATGGGAGGTCCTGGGTTCAAATCTGACCTCAGACACTTCCTAGCTGTATGACCCTGGGCAAGTCACTTAATCCCCATTGCTTAGCTCTTACCACTCTTCTGTCTTGGAACCAATACATAGTATTGATTCAAAGATGGAAGGTAAAAGGTTTAAAAAAAATTTTTAAGAATTATTACAAAAGGTGGCAAAAAACTGGAAAAGGAGGGTATGTCCTTCAATTGGGGAATGGCTGAACAAACTGTGGTATATGCGGGTGATGGAATACTATTGTGCTAAAAGGAATAATAAACTGGAGGAGTTCCATGCAAATTGGAGAGACCTCCAGGAAGTGATGCAGAGCGAAAGGAGCAGAGCCAGAAGAACTCTGTACACAGAGACTGATACACTATGGTAAAATCGAATGTAATGGGCTCCTGTACCAGCAGCATTGCAATGACACAAGACAATTCTGAGGGATTTATGGGAAAGACGCTACCCACATTCAGAGGAAGGACTGCAGGAGAGGAAACATATAAGATAAACAATTGCTTGAACGCATGGGTCGGGGTGGACATGACTGAGGGTGTGGACTCAAAACTACCACACCAATGCAACTACCAACAATTTGGAAATAGGTCTTGATCAAGGACACATGACAAAACCAGTGGAAATGCGCATCGGCCATGGGTGGGGGGAGTGCGGGGAGTGAAGGGGAAAGTAGGAGCATGAATCATGTAACCATGTTAAAAATGATTATTAATAAATGTTTTAAAAAAAAAGAGGAGCTGCGAAGTGGCTTAGCAGAGAGAGAACTAGGCTTGGAGATGGAAGGTCTTGGGTTCAAATCTGAGCTGTGTGACTCTGGGCAAGTCACTCAAACCCCACTGTTCAGCCCTTACTGCTCTTCTGTCTTAGAACCTGTTCTTACTCAGATCCTATACTTAGTATAGGTTCTAAGATGGAAGATTTCAGTGGATAGAATGCCAAGGTGGTGGTGGTTGTTTTTTTTTTTTTAATCCTTACTTTCTGACTTAGAATCAATACCATGTATTGATTCCAAGGCAGAAGAGCAGTCAGGGCTAGACCATGGGGGTTAAGTGACTTGCCCAGGGTCACACAGCTAGGAAGTATTTGAGGCCAGATTTGAACCCAGGACCTCCTGTCTCCAAAACTGACTTTAATCTGCTGATCCACCTAGCTGCTTCCAAAGTAAGATGTTTGTTTTTTTTAAAGTTTATAAATATCTTGACTTCTTTTTTTTATCTCATTTGAGACCCACAACAGTTCTGTGAGGTTAGAACTTCATTTTATAAATGAAAAAACAGGCAAAGAAAAATGAAATTATTTATGCAGGGTCACAGAGCTAGCAAGTGTCTGGGGCAGGATTCAAATTCCGGTCTTCCTGATCCCAAAGTCCAGTGGTGCATCCACTATGCTACCTAGTTTAACTTCATTGCCTCCGTTTCCCCATCTGCAAAATGAAATAACTGGGGTAGACGGCCTCTCGGGAATCTTCTGCCTCTAAACCCGCGATCCTCACGTCAGGCTTGGGAAGACCTTGGAATGACTTTCCAGCGGCGTGGATGACGGGGGAATCTTTCCCAGCAAGACAGCCGGTCAGTTGACCGGAGGTGAAATCGCCTGTGATCCAGCAGCAGCCAGACCTGTTCTTGCCAATTAGGGACATGAACTTAACAAGTTTATTAACATGGAAGCTGTGGGCAGAGGGGGAAGAGCTCCGACAAAGCCCTGGGCCGAGCGCTCCGGAGCAGCCTTCGGCTCCCAGCCCACAGCCCTTGTCGGCGAAGCCTCCACAAGGACCTCCTTTCCACCTGCTCAGGCACGTCCCTCTCTGAAGCCTCTGGGGTCCGTGGGTGCCGATTCCCAAGGCTGCTGGTGCCCTGTCCCAGGAACACCAGGGAGACCTTGGCCTTCCTTCTCCCCAGCCAGAGAGGAAGCAGCAAACAGCAATCCAGGACTTCCTAGTCTAAGGTCTAGAAACTTTTTTTAGTGCTTTATTACTCTGCTTCAATAAAATTGGCTTCCTTTGTCATCCTGTGCGTTTTGCTTTATGCATTAAAAAAACGATTTTGATAATTCAGCTAGGTGGCTCAGTGGATAAAAGTCTGGAGTCAGGAAGACCTGGGTTCAAATTTGGCCTCAGACATTTCTTAGCTGTGTGACCCTGGGCAAGTCACTTAACCCCCATTGCCTAGCTCTTTCTTACCTTTGGCTTTGGAACTGATAACTCCATACCCATTCCAAGACAGAAGGAAAGAGTTTTAAAAAAAAGAATGCGAGTTCTCTGGGAGGAAGGGGCTGCCTCTTTTTGGTCTTTGCATGATGATTAATACGTGCTTGTTCATTGATTGCTCGGTTGCTTCCCAAGGTACATTTTGGATCACAGGCTCAAGCTCTCTCCCTTTCCTCCTCATCTTTCCCCTCAACTCCTCTGTCCTCTTCTCTGTATTCAAGGCATGCTCCCTTACCTCCAGAAGCACACCTCTCTGTTCCCTTATTCTCTTCCTGTCCCCCGAGTAGCATCTATCTCGCACCTGCTTCCTCATCTCTCATCCCATCCCTTTGACAGCTCGTCCTCTGTCCCTGTCTGCCCCCCTTCCCACTCCTGCTGCTGCCCCCATAGGGAGACTGGGGAGGGGGGGTTAATTAGCCTCTCAAACAACAGCACCAGCAGCAGCTGCCCTGAGGAGTCTTCTTAATCAAGGCATGAAAAGATGTCACTGTGTTCTCAGACCCTGCAAAGATCCACTTTGGAGCGAGCCCTCCCTGTAGCAGGCTCTAGGGAAGCTGGAGGATTGGCAGCAGCGGGGAGGGCACAGAGAGGGAGTAGCAAGGCGGCGAGGCCCATTGAGAGCCCTCTGCCACCCCAGCCACAGGGCGGGTCTCACCCAGCTGCCAAGGGCTTTTGGGTCCGAGGAACCTGCAAACGAGCCCGTTCTCACCATCTGTCCTTCTCCAGGAGTGGAGGGGCAGGCAATGGTAGCCAGTTTCGGTGGAGGTAATTACATCTTGCTTTAGGACAGTTCCTCCTGCTGTTTTACTTGGTTAGCATCCAAAATGCTCGCAGAGCTTTCCTTACCCAGGATTGGCACCTACCAAGTTGATTGCATTCCAGTGGATAGGAAGCTGTTTCAACAGCCTTGATTAACTCAGAAAGGGGCATGGGGTGGAGATGGGAGGGATTTGCCCAAGTGACTTACACAGAGAACTAATAGGATTATAAGAGCTGGAAGGACCCTCAGAGGCCAAGGCCCCCCACTTTACAGATGAGGAAACAGAGGCACAGACAAGTACCTGCCTCTCCAGACATGGTCTAGTCCTCTGGTTTGGAGGACACTCAGACAACCATCGGGTTAGGTTGAAGAGGAGCCACTTCCCTAGGCACAGGCTGGCTATGGAATCAAAGACCTTGAATTAATTCTCCCTTTGCCTCTTATCGTCACCTTGGACAAGTCGCTTGACCTCTGTGGGCCTCAGTTTCCTTAACTGTAAAAGGAGATTAAACTAAAGTCTCTAAAAGTCCTCTTATCACACAGGATAAGTTTAGAAGAACCTGAAAGACTTCTATGAACGGATTCAAAGTGAAGTAAACAGAACCAGGAGAACATTGTAAACAGTAACAAAAATATTGGAAGTTGATCCATTGTGAAGCACTAAACTATTATCAGCAAAACAGGGTTCTAAAATAATCCCAAAGGACTTGTGATAAAAATAAAAACTGCTCCACAGCCAAAGAAGGGAGTGTTGGAATCTGATTACAGATCAAAGCACACCATCCTTAGTGAGTTTTTTATTATATGTATAATATGTATCTTCAGTCATGACATGGGGAATATGGAAATAGGTATTGCATGAAAGTACTTGTATAACCTATATTAGACCATTTACTAATGAGGGCGGAGGAGGGAAGGAGGGAGAGAATCTGGATTGCCAAATGGCAGAAAACAATTGTGCAAAATTGTTTCTATATAAAATTGAAAAGAATACATTTTTAAAAGTTCTCTCATCTACAAATTTTTTAGTAATCTCTATTTTCCTATTTATTCAGGCTTTACTATAAAAAAGGCAGCACAGAAAGGTTAAGAGATTTGCCTAATAAATAACTAATATTGGCTAATATATAGAAGAACTGTTGGGATGAAAGTGGTGATGATTAGGATGATAGCTGGCATTTATATAGCATTTTCATATTTTTATTCCCCAGCTTAACACAGTGCCTAGCACATAGTAGGTACTTAATGAATGTTTGTTGATTGATTGTTAATTAATTGTTGTCTCCTTCATGAGGTTGTAGCTCAACCCTATGAGGCAGGTCCCTTTTCACAGATGAGGAAACTGTCAGGAAGAGAGATAAATTACTGAGTAGGTGCACAGCTAGTATTAGAGGTAGGATCTGAATTCAAGCCTTTCAAACTCCAAGTCGAGCTCTTTCTGTACCTAGTTACCAAATAATTGCATATGTCTCTTAGGGCTAGCCCACTATTCTTTTCCTCCTTTTGTATTTTGTATTTTTTTTTCAGTTAACAAAACTCCATTTTCTTTTCCCTCCTGCCTCTGTCCCCACATTGGAACAGAAAGGAAAACAAAGCCCTTGTAAGAAACACATATAGCCAAGGGAAACAAATTCCCAAAGTGGCCACATCTAAAAAATGTGCATCTTACTTTGTCCTCTGAGTCCATGTGCTCTGTGTCAGGAGGTGAGCCTCATGTTTCCTCTCTGGCCCTCTGGAATCCTGGTCTGTTGTTCAAGAGTTCTTAAGTCTTTCAAAGATGATTTTCTTAGTTATTAGCTAAGTTATTCTGCCAGGTCTGCTCACTTCACTCTGCATCGGTTCATATAAGTCTTCCAAAGTTTCTCTAGAATGGCTCTTTCCACCATTTCTTAGACACTGCATTCATCCACCATACTTTTTTCAGTCATTCCCCCAAGTGATGGGCACCTTCTTAGTTTCCTCCTTTTTAGCCACCATGAAAAGATCTCTTTCTCTGGCCTCTGTTGGGTCATAGACCTAGTACAACATTGCTGGGCTTTCTCTGCATTTTATTTTATTCATGGAGAATGCAGGAACAGCCCCTCAACCTTTAATTCCCCAGAAACCATAGGCGAGGTCCATTCAGAAGCTGGATAATGAGCAGGAGCCCCTAGTATTGTGGAAAAAAGCTACACTTACCTCCCAAGACACATCTTCATGGCGTGTGCCCGTGTGTCTGAAAGGAATGAAGCCCTGGGGGCATTTCTGAAAGAAGATGCCACAGAAAGCTGCTCAGGGCCCTACAGGGAAATGGTCAGAAGGGCCAAAGAAACTCCAGACCCCAAATCTTTCCCTACTAACAGCACACATACATCCCCTCACCCAGACCTTGAAACCAAGAGACAATGGCCATTTCACAGTGGATGTCTAGGGCATGCCTGGTGGTGAAGGTACTAGAGGAAGGCCTGAAGAGCGACATCTGCATCCCCTTCTCTGCCCCACTTATCATCACATATGATTTAGTGGGTGGGCTGGTACACACACCCAGCCTCCTGCTTAGGTCAGATTTATTGGCAGGAGTTTCCTGAGGTTCAGACATGGCCTTTTCACACATCTGGCCCCAAGCTGGCCGCCTCGCCAGGGGTTTCCAGACACCTTAAGAAAGAGATCTGCCTTTCATCTTTGCTGCCTTCCATTCAAATGGAGATTTCTCTTGTTGCATCATTGATGGAATACAGTCTGTACCTTCTTGATGCTCAATAGCCCTGGCTGGACTAAGACTATGAGTCATTGTTCCATCAGTGAGGTTATTTCTGTGCCCTTGGAGAAGGAGACTTCTTCTGCCATTATAAAGGGCTGGAGGGCCTTAACCAGGAATCTGGCTTCTAGTCCATATATTTATGGGTTTTACATATATTGAGACCTAGGTTCAAGTCCCGCCTCTCATTCACAGCAGCTGGTAAGTTGCTTTTCTCTTGGTGCCTGGGCAACTTGAAGACTAGACATTGCAAAGAATCACTCAGGCTCTGTTGATTGTCTCCCCATGTTTGGATAACATCTCCCCCATGAGGCTGTGAGCAACTTGGTTGAAAGCTCTTCTGCCTCTATAGTACTAGGCACATATTTATTTGTTTCAGTCATAGTTGACTGTCTTTGGGAGGTTTCCTTTGCAAAGATATTGGAATGGTTTTCCATTTCCTTCTCCAGGTCATTTGAGGAAACTGAGGCAAACAAGGTTATATGACTTGACCAGGGTCACCCAACTAATAAGTCTCTGAAGTTAGATTTAAACTCAGTTCTTCCTGACTCCAGGACTGGCACTCTATCCACCGTGCACCCAGCTACTTGTCGGGCACTTACTAAATGTTTGTTGACTTGATTTGTCTTAATAGAAGTTTCCTAAATAAGTAACATTGCTGGGTAGGCCCTTCATTCATGTAATGATGGTACATTAGCTTGGTAGGACAATGAGGACAATGATGCTTTCTTTTTTTTATTTTTGGTCTTGGTATCCCAAGCACTTAACATTTGTGGTGAAGAAATGCTTATCAATCAATTAATTAGAGGCATAATGGAAGGAAAGGGAGGCTTGGCCTTCGGTTCAAGTTCTACCTCTGATACCCACTGCCTGTTAAGTTCTAGGCAAGGCTAGTAATCTCTCAGTGTCTCAGGCAATTTTCTGAGTCTAAGCATTTGAGGAATTCCCTGACTGTCTTAGTGAAGGGAATTCCCGCAATGGGAAAAACTACAGTTTGGGGCCAAAAATTAAAAAACAAAAAAAAACCCTGTGTATTGTTACTCCTTTGGGTCTCCCAAGAACCTCATGAAGTTGGCATTGCCACTCCCATTTTACGAACAGGGGAGGGTTACTGAGACTCACTTGCTTGATGGCTCAAATCCTTTTTCTTCAGACTTGTCCTTTCATGGACAATAATCAAGAACTTATTCCTTTCTTCCATCCTTCCCTCCCGCCCAGATACAGCTAGTTAGCACCAATGGGAGGATTTGAATTCATGTCTTTGACTTCAAGTTAGGAGTAGATAGAAAGCTGGACCTGGAATTAGGAGTTCCTGAGTTCAAATCTAGCCTCAGATACTTTCTAGTTATGATTCTGGTTAAGTCACATAATCTTCTGTCCACCTCAGTTTCCTTAGTTGTAAAATGGGGGTAATAATAGTACCCATCTCATAGGGATGCTGTGAGGATCAAATGAGATCATATTTGCAAAAAGTGCTCGGCACAGAACCTGGCAGAAATTCTTGTTCCCTTCCCTTCCCTTCTAATCTGACGCTCTTCCCACCATATATCATGGTGAATTCAATTCTGGGCTTAGAGATGCAAGATTTGCACCCCAGCTTCCTTATTCAATAGCCTTGACCTCTTTAAGGATCCTTTTCACACCCCAATACATAACAGCTCTCTGTGATCTGGTGGAGAGAAGACACAGGCTCTAGGGATTCCATGAGCATCTCTGAGCCTCCTTCCCTTTCATTTCCTTCTTCCCTTGGCAGTCTGGTCCACACACGCGGGATAGAAGCATACAAGGTGGGATGTATGAGGATGGAACAACAGAGATGGATGTTTGGCTTAACTTGTGTCTGAGTGGATCTCTCCAGTCCTCATTTGGAGGTCAAGCTAAGCATTCTCCTCCCCAACGCCCAGCAGACACTCATGGCAATCATAGCTTTTCCAGGTGCTGGGCTGCCCTGAGAAGATCAAGGACAGCTTCACTTGCTCTCCAGGAAACCTGTCAGGTCATAGCCAAACGAGGCGGTCATGCAGTACCAGCCTTTTACGTAGCAGGATGGGCACATTTGCAATCCTCTTGTCAGTTATAGAATTCTGTAGCTGCTCGTCAGATTTGTTATGATGGATTGTTTGGGAAGGGACAGAGACTAGAGGGGGTATCTGGTTGGAAATCTCTTGTATTTTCTGCCTTGGCATTCAATTCCTTTACGTATCTGTCTTCCTAATGGAATGGATGGGCAACTAGATGGTGCAGTGAACAGAGGGCTGGTCCTAGAGTCGGGAAGATCCATCTTCCCGAGTTCAAATCTAGCCCCAGATACTTATTAGCTGTGTGTCTCTGGGCAAGTCACTTAATTTTGTTTGCCTCAGTTTCTTCATCTGTCGAATGAAGGAAGGAGAAGGAAATGGCAAGCCGCTTCAGTTTGCCAAGAAAACCCTAAATGGGGCCATGAAGAGTCAGATATGACTGAAAAAATGACTGAGCAATAACTAACAGCGATGTCTGTGAGCAGTCCTAAGGAGGAAGAAGAGGAAAGAGGAAGTTTCAATGGAAAATATATGAAGAGATGGGAGATAGATGGCAGGTTGGGGGAGGGTGGAGGAAATCTGTGACTCTGGGGAGCTGGAAGTGGCCACGGGGAGATGAGTGGGTGCTAAAGGCAGATTTGGCTAATTTTCTAAGTTTTCCTAGGGATGACCAAGCTATAGAATACACAATCCACACAAAAGACAAATACCAAGGCACGGTCTGTCATCAGAAAACGATGAACAGACAAAGGTCTAGACAACATGAGTCCTCCCTGAGTCATGGGGCAATCTTTGTTGGGCCTCATGTCAGATTTTGGTCCCAATGCGCCATACTGGTAACTTGACAGTTCCAAATTGCACCTTAGAATTGACTAGCCTTCTCTGACAGCTAGCACTGTTGTAGGCAGATACCTTAATCAGGGCCTTCCAAGGAGGTCTAGAGAGAAGAACTAAGCCCAAGGAATGGGAGTCAAGGAGGGGAAGGGGAAGACATAATTTTCAACTCAACAGAAGGAAGAATTGTGTAACAATTAGATGAATCTTGAAGTGGGCGGGCTCATGAGGTAAAGATGGAAGTAATCCAAGGGAAGCAAAGCTCTATCAGCATCCAAAGCCCTAATATCTATATCACAAACAACTTTAAGTCTAAATGATCAGAATCCTGAGACCACACACTCAGGCAAACAGGTTAATGCTGGTACTAGCCGGGAGGGAACACCGACATTCCAAGATAAAGGCTATTTGCCCTCTGATGTCTTTTCTAGTGTTTGTCAGGTGTGGGTGTCCCTTGGGCCAGGAGGAGGTGAGAGTGCTGCTCCTGTCATAGGAAGGAGCAGAGATACTGGGTAACATGGTGGGCATATCACAGAACCTGCGATCTTGAAGACATCAGCTCAAATCTCACCTTTGATACTTACTAGCTTGGTGACTATGGCAAGTCTCTTTTCCTCCCTAAACCTCAGTTTCCTCATTCGTAAAATAAGAGAGGGGATATGTATTAAACAGCCTCAGCATACTTCTACCTCAAAATCTAGAATCTAGCAGCTGGGTAACTCAGTGGACTGAGAACCAGGCCTACAGATGGGAGATCCTGGGTTCAAATCTGGCCTCAGACACTTCCCAGCTGTGTGACCCTGGGCAAGTCACTTAACCCCCATTGCCTACCCTTACCACTCTTCTGCCTTGGAACCAATATATAGTATTGATTCCAAGATGGAAGGTGAGGGTTTTTTTTTTTCAAATCTAAAATCTAAATCCCCATGACCTCTTTGGGCCTCATAGTTCTCATCTGTAAAATGAGGAAATTGGATCAGATGGCCTCTGTGGTCATTTTCTGCTCCAGACTTATGAGCTCATGGCCCCTCTGAACCTCGGTTTCCACATCTATAAAGTGAGGGGTTGGATCTGATGTCCTTTGTGATCATTTCTAGTTTTACTTTATTTTAATAAACCCTTATATTCTGTCTTAGAATCAATACTAAGGATGGGTTATAAGGCAGAAGGGCAGTAAGGGCTAGACAATTGGGATTAAATGACTTCCCCAGGGTGACACAACTATAGAGTGTCTGAGGCCAGATATGAACCCAGGACTTCTCATCTCTCAGACTGGCTCTCTATCTCCTGAGCCACCTAGTTGCCCCTAACTTCTTGCTCTAAACCCATGATCATGTGTTTTCAGAAGAATTCAACTCTTATAAAAGGTGCCTCCGCCACCTTCCCCAGTATTAACAAGTGATGAAAGGGATGTCTTATTTTCTCGATGACAGGGACTTAGGTCCCTGCGACATGCATCACATACTAAAACATCAATGGGCACTTGGGTGAAGCTTCCCTCCTATATGCCTGGAAGTGCCCCTTCATGCCAGTCATGCTTCATTGCTCAGTTTTCATCACCAGCAAATGACATGGCTCATTCATGTTATGCCCATGCAGAGGAGGAGCTTCTTGAGAGATTACAAAGGGAAAGACCACTGGCTCTGACTGTCCAAGAGCTGTCCAGCCTGACCTCTAACCTGCTGACATTTTCTTCCTCTGTATGGGGCTCAAGTACTTAAACATGTGCAAAGCTCCATGGTGACCAGGTGGGGACCTAAGCAAATGGTCAAAAACCTCATAAGGCAGCTTTGAGAGCAAGCAATAATAATAATAATAATAATAATAATAATAATAATAATAATAATAAAGAGCTAGCTGAAAATCAATGAGTTCTTTGGGTGTCTGGAACCACCGGTCCATAAATAATTCAGTAGATTTTAAATGAAATATATGTTGTTGCTGTGACATGTACAGGAAGATCCAATTCTGGAGACCCTGGGGGGACGGAGAGATGAGAAGGTAGTAAAGAGGAAAAAGTGGGGTAGGAACAGAGCCTAAAAGGCAAGTAACTCAGAATTGTATAAAGGTCTTTAATTGTACTGCTGAGGGGAGCAGAGAAGCAGACGCCAAAACCAACTGAAGATACTTTGCTGGGCTTGGGCACAGCCCGTGTCCCACTGCTAGGCTCTGCCCATTCATTACCTACCCATGGAAGAGCAGAACCACCTTTCTCCTGGAGGCCTCTTGAGTGAAAGCCCATGTGAGTCTGCAACTAGCCTAGATGGGACAGCTAATTAACTCTGTGCAATCTGGAAGTAGAGGAAAACTTGGCAATTGTACATGTGGTTGTAGGATTTTCAAATCATCCTCCTGGCTCCTGTATAGGCTTGAATACTTATGTGGTGTTTTGTAGGACCTTTTTAGGTTTCTAGAGCTCTTTATAGAGTGCATCTTACTCAATCCCCAATCCAGTAAGATGTTATTCAGTTGTTATCTGATTCTTCTTGTCTCCATTTGGGGTTTTCTTGGCAAAGATACTAGAGTGGGTGCCATTTCCTTCTCTAGCTCGTTTTACAGATGAGGAACCTGAGGTAGACAAGGTTAAGTGACTAGCCCACTGTCACACAAACTAGTAGGTGTCTCAGGCCAGATTTGAACTCAGAAAATTGAGTCTTTGCCTCCAGACCCAACACTCTGTGCACCATGGCACTATTTAGCTGGGTCTGTACTGTAAGAAAGCTAACTATGATTATTCTCATTTTATAGCTAAGGAAACTAACAAGATAATGGAAAAGAGGGCTAGATTTGTAATCAGAGGATCAGACTTCAAATCCTGCCTATATTATTTGCTACTTGTGACTTGGACAAGTCACTTCTCCTTTTTCTGTTAAATGAAAGGTTTCAATTTGACAGCCTCTATGGTCCCTCCTGGTCTTTATCTTATGATCCCATGAACTCAGTTTTCTCTTTGGTAAAATGTAAAATGAGGAGATTGAAATATATGATCTTCAAAGTCTTCACATTTATGATTCTAATATCCTGTAAGTTTCTCCTCTTTGTGCTTCAATTTTTCTATTTGTAAAATGAGGGATTGAGAACTTAGATGATCTCCAAGTTCTTTTCCAACCTTGAATCTTGATGATTCTACCATCCATTAACTTTCTCTCCAAGACTCAGTTTCCTTCTCTGTAAAATGAGAGAATTAAACTAGATATTCCTTATAGCACTAAATCTGGGATTGTCTATGAATGAATAGAGCAGCTAGGTGGCACCATAATGCTGGACCTGAAAAGGAAACTCATTGAGTTCAAATCTGGCCTCAAATACTGACTAGCTGTGTGATCCTGGACACTTCAACCTCTTTGTCTCAGTTATCTCATCTGTAACACAAGCAAGCTGGCAAAGGAAATGGCAAACCATTACAATATGTTTGTCAAGAAAACCCCAAATGGGGTCATGAAGAGTCCAATACTACTGATCAACATTAACAAAATGAATAAAGCCTAGGGTCATAGTATTGTAGACCTAGAGATGGAAGCCGCCTGAGAGGCTATTTGGTCTAACATACTCATTTTGTAGATGGGAAAACAGGCCTGGAGAAGTCAAGTGACTTGTCTAAGGTCACACAGTAAAGGAGGAAGCCAGAATTCATTCCCATGTTCTCTGACTCCCAAGCCAATAAGCTTTTCCATCAGCTTGAAGATAAGACTATTTGGACTTCCTTTGGCTTGCTCATTCAGCCACATAATAGTTAATTTTCTTATTTACATTATTGATTTCAAAACCATGCTGCCATCAAATAGCCTCCGGGTATCTTGTACAACATAATAATGCAGTCATAACAATCGAGCTACCATCTGTGCCCGTCTGTCTCAGAGGAGCTTGAGCTCCCTCTCCCCAACCTGGATTTTAATTAGCACCCTCTCCCAAGCTGACTGGGAAAGCAGGCTTCCTGATTCCTTATATGTCCTACCTTGGGGCTGTGTGCAGGGGCAAGGAAGGCTTCTCGAATCCATTCAAATCAGTTCCATTCCACAAGAAATTATGAAATACCCACTATGTGCCAGATCCTGGGCATACAAACAGAAAACTCAGAATATTCTTTTCCCTCAAGGAATTTAAATTCTGAACTCTGTCTAGTACCTCATAGGAAGTGGAAGAACACTGGCTCTACAATCAGTGTGTCAATCAACAAACATTGATTAAATGCTTACTATTTGCTGGGGATTCAGAGAAAGGCAAAAACAGCTTCCCTTAGGGAGCTCACATTTTAATGAAGTTGATAAATCAGTTGTATCCAACTCTTTGTGACCTTATTTCAGGTTTTCTTAGCAAAGATACTGGAGTGGTTCGATATTTCCTTCTCTAGCTCATTTTATAGATAAGAAAACTGAAGCAAATGGGATTCAGAGACTTGCCCAGGGGCACACAGCTAGTCAGTGTCTGAGGCCAGATTTGAACTCATGAAGATGAATCTTCCGGACTCCAGGCCTGGTGCTCTATTCACTATGGCAATACCCAGGACCTCATGAAGCAGGTGATGGATTCAAATCTTATTTCCACTGCTTACTAGTTATGTGACCTTGGATAAGTCGTTCACCTCCGTGGGCCTCAGATTCTTCTTTTGTAAAATGAGGAAGGTGAACTTGATGGTCTCTGAGATTCCTTCCGGTTCTAAATCTGTGATCTTATATCTCTCTTGATATCAGAGAAATACTGTGGTATCAGAGAAAAAAATACTCAGGGTCAGGAGAACTTCAGGTTCCAATCTTGCCCCTGACATGATTTTTCTGGATGTGTACAAGTCACTGAAGAGGTTCCATGGGGAGGTCCCCATTTCCCAACAAGAACAAGAGATTTAGAGTAGGAAGACTGATTCAAATCCTGTCCTAGTTCTAATACTTTCTTGTGTTTAAAATGCCTTCCTTGATGGGGAAACCATAATGGACGTAGGAACTTTAAGTAGCCCAGGCTTGCTAGTTAATGAAGCTGGTGGCAAGAGAAGATGCTGCCTTTCAGTGATATTCCAAGAGTCCCCAGAGAGTCTGGTCCCAGGAAAGATGGTGACATTGAGATAATAAAAGGTCTTCTCCTCTGTCTATTCAGGAAGCTCCTGGTCCCAGGCAAAAAGAGGAGACTTAAGCTGAATGGGTTACTCCTCCTAGGGCCTCATTCCCTCATTTGGCTAGCAACATTGTGCTAATGAGGTAGAGGTTGCACATTCCATTCCTGAGTGGACTGATTTGTTTGCCTGAGCCCATCAATCAACAAGAATGTACTTAGCTCTAAGACCATGGCAGTCACTATAGCATATTTAAAAATTAGTGTGACATATACTGTAGCAGAGCTCTGGGGTCAGTAACACACTGCCACTTGTCATCTTTGAGACTTTGGGTAAGTCCCTTAACCTCTATGGGCTTCATTTTCCTTTTCTCTAAAGTGAGGGGGTTAGACTTTGAGGTCCCTAATACTAAAAACCTGAGAGGAATTGTGACTCACTTGGTTGTACATCTGACCTAGTTCCTTCAGGATAAGGATTGGGTTTTGCTTCTTTTTGTATGCCCAGTGCTTAGCACAGTGCCTAACACATAGTAGGTGCTTAATAAATGTTTATTGATTGGTTAATTGGACTAGGAAAGTATGGTTCAGGTACAACTTTTTCTAATTTCTCTGTGTGTGGAAGAGTCCATTAACCCCTCAGTGGAAGTCCTGGGCAAGTCCATTAATCCCTCAGTGCCCCCCAAGACTTAGAGGAAAATTTGACCTGCATTGGTGGCAATTTCCTCAAATCCTTGGAACTCTCCATACCAGTGACTTGAGAGCATTGTCCCCTCATCCTACTCAGCCCAGTTGTTCATCTGATATTTTATTTTAAACCCTTATCTTTCATCTTAGAATCCATTCTAAGATAGAAGAGCGGTAAGGGCTAGGCAACTGGGATTAAATGGCTTGCCCAGGGTCACACTGCTAAGGAGTGTCTGAGGTCAGATTTAAAGGTAGGATACCCTGTCTCCAGGCCTGGCTCTCAATCCACTGGGCCACCAAGCTGCCCCTCATTTGACATTTGAAAAAGCAGTAGCTTGCATTGGCCTCCTTTTAATAAGTCTTATTATGCTCTAATAGCATTCTGTATATCAGCACATTGTTCCCTAAATGAAATTCTTAGGAGCAAAGCCTAAGAGCTGGAAGAAACTTTAGGTATTATCTAGTCCAAGATCCTCTTTTGACAGATTAATGTAGCTCACACAAAGTTACACAGACAAAATCAGGATTTGAACCTAGGTCTTTTGATTCCTGAGTCAAGGAGCTTTCCAATGTACCACTTTTCCTGCTCCTTTAGAGTCCTATCACAGACCTTGAGGGAAAGCACTTAAAAAATTATGACCAAACCCATTTTACATATGAAAAAGATGAGGCTCAGAGAAATTAATTGTGATTTTGCCCTAGGTCACAGGAATAAGAAACAGTGGAGCAAATCAGAGAGTACAAAGTCTGGTCCTGTGTTATCCCCACCAAGGTAGTCTTCTTTGTCTTTTCTCAGGCTAGATGGCATATCACACTTTCCAGCAGCCTTGCATCAGAACCTAGCCTCAGAGCCTGGCCTCAGGGCAGTTACTGGATACTGGAAGCTCTCTCTTTGTCTTCACCACATCCTAGTTATTTTGGTGGCTTGGCAAGGACCTGCCTAACTTTCTTTCTCCTTGAATGTAGATCATTCTGAAAAAATGCAGTGTGGGACATGATTAGCATAATTGGGACCTGGCATGGCTCCCCAAATGAATGAACTGGTTGGGCTGGTCCCAAGTCTGTTTTCTACCCCAGTACCTTTTAAAATAAAGAGCCATGTGATTTGATCCTTAGCCAATTATCAAAACTGAACAAGAAAAAGAAAATCCCCCCCAGTCCTAAATATTTCCTGTTTGTTTTTGTTTTTTACATGATTACCAGTAGAATGATGCTTTCTATTATTATATCTGTCTGTAAGTATTTCTATTAGGCTTTCTTTTTGGTGGCAGGCAGATGCTAACCAATGAATTTAATTAGTATAGAGGCTGTCCTTGTACAAACTCCCTCTACCAATGGGGATTGGCAACTTATCTGCAAATTATACTATTCTTAGAGAGTGCATTGAAACATAGAGAGACTAAATTAATTGCTTGGCAGGCAACCAAGTGTTGGATTTTGAGTCAGGAAGACCTGGGTTCTAATCCACCTTTGATTCTTATTATCCATGTGACTTTGGGCAAGTCATGTAATCTCTGTCTACCTGCTGATTTTTTCTTTCTTTTAATGCTTTGCAGAGTGAGTGCCCAATGAGGCACTTCATAAATGCTTGTTGACTTAACTGGTGAAGGCCTCAAATTCATTCCATACAGGAAGAAGTTGAAGGAACAACTTACAAGGATGCGAGTCACCTAACCTCCTTGGTTTTCAAGTGTCCTCTTCTGTAAAACAGACCAGATGCCACTGAGGTCCCTTCTAACTCTAAGTCTATGACCCTATGAACTCTGGGTCTCAGTTTTCTCCTCTGTAGAAGGTCTAGATGACCTCCAAGGTCTCTTTTAGCTCTGAATCTTGACTCTTATGGTCTGGAGTCTGTAAAAAAAAAAAAAAGATTTAGACAAAAGACTAAAGACAAGTCAGTCTTCGAGTATTTAAAGGGCTGTCATGTCCAGGAGAGATCAGGCTTATACTATTTGGTCTCACAGGAGAGAACTAAGAGAGATAGCTACAAGGAACAGAAAGACACATTTTGGTTTGAGGTGAATAAGGGAAAATGACCTTCCACTGAGAGCTGTTCAGAAGTAAACTGAGTTGCCTGGGGACACAGTAAGTGGGTTCTCCCTCCCTGGTATTTTTAAGCCAACACTGGATGACAATTTATTTGTCGGGGAAGTTCTAAGGAAGATTCTTGTTCCAACAAGGGCTGGCCTAGACAATGGTGGAAGCCCTGACATTCTTTGAGCCAAGTGCCCCCTTTGTTAATCAATACCTCCTCAGCAGGCACACTGGGCACAACATGGCCTTGGGTTAGACAGAAATTAGATTGATTTAAGAAGCTGAGCCCCAGAACAGTTAGAATCCACAAGTTAAAAAAAAATGGGAATAAAAATAACAACATATGAGCTCTGGCATCAAGAAATCAGACCAGTGAATTGGCAGTAAGTGAAACTTTAGAGGGGAAGAAAACCATTTTATGGGCAAACAAATGGAAGCATTCTGAAAGGCAACAGTCACATGAGCAGGCAGTAGAAGGGCTTAGGTGACCCCACATTGCCTTAAGCCTATGGTTTCTCCCCTTACCTACCAGACCAGTGACTCCCTTGGCTAGGGAATTGTGTGATGATTAATATTGCCAAAGCATCAGACTACTCCTGGCATTAAAATGTGATGGTGCTGATGACATCTTATTGACCCTGTTGATTTTCCTATAAAGATATTGCAAGAAATCTCTTCTTACATACCAAATACAGTCTTAAAAAAAAGCTAGGACATGATCCTTGAATAATAGCTCAATTACAGGTCACCCACACCCAGGCAATCTATCATTCAGGGCTCTCAAATAATCATACTTTTTACCCATAGATTCTGGAGCAAGGCTTTTTATAATTTCCAGGTCACTTCTACTTAACAACCATTTATTGAGCAGCCACTACAGAAGAGGCACTGGGCTAGGGGTTGAAGGCACTGTCAATGTCCTTCATTCACCCAGGTTCCCAACCTTGGAGTCAAATCAGGATTCTTCTCTCTTCCTCAATAGTCACAGGAGACAGTAAAATCAAATGCTGAGTCTGAAGTCAGAAAGACCTGGGTTCAAACCTGACTTCATACATTTTCTTAACTGACCCTAGGCAAATCTTAACTGCTCTTTGCCTCAGTTTCCTCAACTGCAAAATGGAGATAATGTTAGCATTCATGTCAAAGGGCTGTTATAAGGATCAAATGAGAAAATATGTGTAAAGTGCTTAGCCAGGTACTTAATAGAAGCTTATTTCCTCCCTTTCCTTCCTGAGAGAGGTGGCCAGATCTTGTTCATTCTACCTTCATATCTTTTTAAGCACATCTAATTCTCCCTGGTTCCAAAACCCCTATCCTTTGTAGCCCTTTAGATGGTAGGCAAATAACCACAGAGTTCTCAGGGTTAAGCCTAAGGGGTTTGTTGATAACAGAGTAAAGGGAACAAGGCAGTGGAAAGAGGGTTAGGAAGTACTGAGATCTAAGGATGAAAGGTATATCTGACTAAGGTTACTAATAGGTCTTGTCTGGATGGTCTTCTGCTGACCCAGGGCAGGAAGCCCTGGGTCAGAGTGATGTGGTCTCTGGATAATAAATAAAGTTGATCTTTGACTAAAGGACTTGCCAGTTGTGCTAATAGTATTGGTAAATTGTTCTGCAGGATTGGTTTAAACTCTATTCTAGGCCTAAGCTACCCACATTCTTACTCCCACCACCCAGGGCCCCAGGGGGTAAGGGATAAATGAGTGATCAGGGGAGAAGTCATGGAAAAACAGAACCCAGCCCTGGGTCTCCAGGGCTTTATATACTCTTGGCCCAACTGGCAGTTGGTGCTTTGCCCTATGTCACATGCCACTGTCAACATTCCAACCAGGGCAACTGACAGGTGACCCCAGGCTAACATGGCAAAGTTATTAATCCTATATTACACCTGGTACAGGCCCTCCTCACATCTTGCCTCGACATTGTCAGTAGAACTTCTTATTGGTCTTAGAGCATTTCTCCTTTCTCCCCCTCTTCCAATTCAGCTATATTGCTAACCAAGTGACATTCCTAAAACATAAATCAGATCATGTCACCTCCCTACTTAAAAAACAAACAAAAAACTCTTCAGTTTGAGGCAGCTAGGTGGCTCATTGGATAGAGAGCCAGGTCTGAAAAATGGAGGTCCTGAGCTCAAATTTGATCTCAGATACTTCCTAGCTGTATGACCTTGAGCAAGTCACTTAACTCCAGTTGCCTAGCCCTTAGCACTCTTCTGCCTTGAAATCAATGCTTAATATCAATTCTAAGGCAGAAGGTAAGGATTTACAAAACAATAATAACTTGTGGTGGCTCCCTAGCTCCCCTCAGATAAAAAGGCAAAATCCTCTTCCTGGTGGTTCAAGCCCTCTGGAGTCAAGGTCCCACCAGCCCTTCCAATATTCTCTTGCATTTCTCTCAGTTCCAAACTGTCCTGTGAGTTTTTTCCCTGCCCATCACATTCTTTCTGCCTGTGCTCCATGTTTTGTCAAAACTGTCCCCTTTATGAAATCAACCTATCAGTCAGGAAATACTTAACATAGTGTCTGGCACATAGTAGGAGCTTAATAAATGCTAGTTCACTGGCAATAAGCATTTATTATATACTTGCTCTGTGCCAGGCATTGTGCTTATGTACATATTTGATTTCCCTCCCTTCCTGCCCCGATAAAAGGCAAGCTCAGTGAGGGCAAACTTTCATTTTCTTTGGCTGAAAATTCCTTGTGCATAGTAAGTGCTTATACTCATGGCATCACAAAGTATCACACCTGTAGACTTGAAAGGACACTGATAGATCATCTAGCCCTCCCCTTCATTTTACAAATGAAGAAACAGACTGATGGAGATTAAGTGATTTAGGATTGTGGCTGTAGAACCGGAAAGGACCTTGGAAGTCATCTAGTGCATCCTTTTCATTTTACAAGTGAAGAAACTGAGGCTGAGCAAATTCCATGACTTGCCTGAGGCTGCTCCTGAATTAAACAGAGGTACGAAAAAAAGATATTTAATAAGGACCTTGGACTCTGAATTTAATAAGCACATGAAATTTCAGGAGAATTTCTAGCTCAGTACAAACACCTAAATCCATAAAAAATGACTTTCATAAATTGAAGCTATAAATTCTTAACAGTAACCCCAAAGACAGAGACACACCAGGGACTGCTGCAGAGAGGACGCATCCAGATTGCAAATCTGTTTCAGGAGGCAGCATGCTGTAGTGGAAAGAGCAATGGGGTCAGGAGCTCTAAATCAGAATGCCAGTTCTGCCACCTCAGTGACCTTGAGAAAGTTTTTGGATTCCAATTTCCTCATCTGTAGAATGGGCAAAGGAGGTTGGACTAAATGACTTGTAAAGTCACTTTCCAACTCTAAAATTTCTTCAATTCTATCACCCTATAATACACAAAAGATGGTTTAAAGAATGAAAAAGACCCAACAAGAGTTAGAGGCATCCAAACTTGACACAATATAGGAAATCTCAGCTGATGGTCTCTTGAGAAAAAGGAGAGTGTTTTGCCTCATTTTGTACCCCAGGGCCAAGCATTTGTAGTCCCTAGCATTTGTAGGCACTTAATAAATGACTGTTGGTTGACTAATTGATTCTTCCTTGAGTACATCAATGGATCTGTGATCTCTTTAATATGGTCATTTCCTCTAGTGGTTCCACTCCCTTCTATGCCCGCCTGTCCTGAGCAACCCTGGTTGATATCCATTGGCACTCTTTCTGTAGGAAAAGGAAAATAGGTGTGAATTTCCATGTCATATATTTTTCACAGGAAAGCTAGTTTAGCCATCACCCTGGGACATTGGGGTACTGCCATCTGCAGTCAAGACAGAGGTGGGAAAGAGGTGGGAGGGGAAGTATCTGAAGTGAGCAGAGGCAAGGTTAGGTTTTACAAAGGCACTCTAAGCAGAAGCCTAGTGGCATGCGTTTACTCATTGTTCTTCTCCCCTGACACCAGTGCAGTATGGGACAGTATGAGAACTTGGCAGAATCTTTTGTTGAATGACTGATTGACCTATGCTATCAAAACAGATTTGGGACTAAGAACATCTTCACCAGGATAAATGGCCCAGTTGGTCCACTCAGATGTAGGTGGAAATCGCAGATTCTTTTCCTAGCAGATGATTTTAGATGGCAGTCATCGCCCAGTGGGGAAAGGAGGAGAGATGACTGGGCAAGGATCTCAATAGGGGCATCTGTAAGTCGTTCAAAGCTTCCTTAGGGCTAATGGTAGCTCTGGTGGGAAGGCATTAAAGAATGCCTTCATGTATGGGGATGGTTATTGAAATCAGGAAGTCATTGATTTGGGGAAACTTAATTTATGTGTATATTGAATATGTATTTATATATGCACTTATGTATATATTTACCCAAGTTTGGTTATTTTTCTTAGTCCTGGTAATGATCTCATTTGGGGTTTTCTTGGCAAAGATCCTGGAGTGGTTTACCATTGCCTTCTCTAGCTCAAATGACAGATGAGGAAACTGAGGCAAACAGGGTAAAGTGACTTGCCCAGGGTCACACAGCTAGTAAGGGTCTGAAGCTAGATTTGAACTCAGGAAGATGAGTATTCTTGACTCTAGACTCAGTGCTCTATCCACTTCACCATTAGCTTCCTTGGATGTATACTTTATGTGCATATACATATATATATGTATATATGTATGTGTAAATATATATGTGTATATATACATAAGGGAGACTGAAATATCTATATATAATATATCTAGAGAGGAACATATATGCACCTATGCAGCTAAGTCTCAGTGAGAATAAAGAATCCTGTGAAGTGATCACATTATTTTAATTTTCATTGTATATTTCCATTGGGCTGAAACCAATTACCATATTTTACATATAATTATCCCTCAAATAGCATGAATTCAGATAATACAAACTCCTTCAGGACCTATCTGGGGAGCAAACCTGCGATTTTGTTAGAATAGGGAATTTCTGCTAAGGAAATTGAGTCTATCAGTGCAGATCAACTAACCTTAATTACTTTGGACACAGAGATTAAGTTACAGGCTCGGGGACGCACACAGGCAATACGTATCAGAGGCAGGATTTGAATTCAGGTCTTCTTGGCTCTAGTAATAGCTCAGAAACTGTCTGTCCCCAAAACTGACTTGTAAAAACAAATTTGATGAACTTGGTGTGTTTATGTGTGGACACACATATGTTTATACATGGATATATACTCATAGGCACACATCTGTCTTTACATATATGTGTGTATGTATGTGTATATATACATAGATATTGAATCCTGTTCACTGGTTCTCTAAATCTCTGATCATGAGGATATGGGGGACAATGAGGGCACAGCACATTTAGAGGGCTCTGTCAGATAGTCTAGGATTAAGGGCTAAATCGTATGGAACAGGAGCTAGGACAAGTAACGTCTAATGGGAGAAGTTGGGGTGGAGGCAAGAGGCAAGGCAACTTAACTGGAGAAGAGCTTCAGTTGAGGAATATTAGGAAAATAACAGGCAAAATGTTGAGGATGGACAGTGTCCCTTTTCCCTGGCAAGTGTGGCCCCGCTGGGTAGAATTCTGCATCTGCTATGAGATTTGGTCTCACTATGTCCATTGTTTTTGCTTAACTGTATTTCTTTATTTTTCTTTTCTTTTTCTTTATTTTGACAAGGAGGAGGGAGGTGATGGAATATCAAAATCATAACATAGGAAGCAAAAGCACCAATGAAACAATTTTAAGTAGTTAAAAACACGGGGGAAATAACCTTTCTTGTTTTGTTCTCTCTGTGTCCACCCTTTCTCCCCATCCCGGATTCCAGGTGTTCTTTGCCTGCCAGACAGTTTGACCCTTCATCGAGACCCCCAGCGGCCAAACAAGCCGGGAGAACTGCCCATGTTCAGCCAATCGGAGCTAAGGACCATCGAGCAATCCTTGCTGGCCACCCGAGTGGGCAGCATTGCAGAACTGAGTAAGTAAAGGGACTTATCCTCCTCCTGTGCCCATATTCAGGGTGTAGGACCAGAAGGGTGTATTTCAGGCAACAACTACTTACAGGTCTACCATTTCAAAGAACTGTGGGAAAGGTCCTGGGAGATAATAATGATAAATACTCATTATAATGCCTTCAAGTTTTCAAAGTGATTCCTAGGCATTATTTCATAGGATTATAGACTGAGAGCTAGGAAGGAGCTCAGAAGTCGCTGAGTCCAGCCTCTTATTTTACAGATGAGGAAACAGTTGAGACTCACAGAAATTAAATTACTTGCCCCAGGACACACGGCAAGTAAGGGTCTAAGGCAGGATTTGAACCCAGGTCTTCCTGACTCCAGGTTCTTTGCCCTTACTTGAGCCTCACAAGATCTCTCTGTGAAAAGGTAATATTTGAATTAGACTTTAAAGGATTCATAAGAGGCCAATAGAAAGGAAGGGAGTTATTCTCTGCATAGGAAAGAAGAGCCTGAATGGAAAGTTTGTTGAAGGGAATATAAAGATAATGAAAGAGAGAAATAGGAGATAGACTAGAAAAATAGAGTGACTCCCATATTGTAGAGGGCTTTGAATGCCGAGTTGAGAAGCCTTAACTTATTTGGGAGGCAGAAAAGAACTAAAGCATTCTGAGAAGAGGAATGATATAATCAGGTCTATGCATTAAAGACATCGTTTCTTCATATATAGGAAAATATTTAGAGCAGCCCTTTTTGTAGTGATAAAGACCTGGAAACCGAGAGGGGGCCCATCTATTATGGAATGGCTAAACAAGTAAGGGTACATGAATTTTTGATGGAATATTACTGCACCCTAACATGACAAAGGGATGGGTTTGAGAAAGCCCAGCAGGATGTGTATGAACTGATGCAGAAGGAAGTGAGCAGAACCAAGAGAAATAGAACAAGAATATGATAAAAATAAGCAACATTGAGAAACTCAAGGACTCCAGTCAATGTACTGATCAATCATGACTCCCAAAGACAATGTCTACTTAGCTCTTGAGGGCTGCTCAGTATGCCGTCTGCTTTCCTGACTGCCCAAGATATAGAAAATCAAACTGTTTTTTACTTAGGTTCCCACTACTTGGCTGGTCATTGAGTGGTGCCTTCATTCCTAATGAAATTGGAACATTGCTTCTAAGAGGGACAGATTAAACTCATGGAAACTGAATCCTGGTACAAGATTGTCTCTGTACCTCATTGTTTAAGAAGCCTTGCTCCTTCTTCTCAATGGACTAGATATATAGATGGATGAGTAGATGAATGGAAGAGTGGATAGATGGGTGGGTGGGTGGGTGAATAGGTAGATAGATAGGTAATAGATAATTATCATACTCTATTTTTGTGGATATGCTATGAAATTGTAGATGATTGTAGATGGCTAGGTACATAAACAGATGGATAGGAATAACTTAGAGATAAAGACAGACATATATAAATAGTTCTCAAGCGGCTACAAGTATATCTATATCTACAGACATTCATGAATAGCAGAGTGGATAGAGTTGATCTCAGTTGTGTATATTTATACACAAACACAGACATATGAATTAGAGAGAGCAAGAGAGGGAAAGGGGAAGAAAAATTGAGAGGGGGGGAAAGAGAGAGAGAGAGAGAGAGAGAGAGAGAGAGAGAGAGAGAGAGAGAGAGAGAGAGAGAGCTGTCTCTTATACACA